>NW_028270140.1:92170554-92481804 GCF_037043375.1 Chiloscyllium plagiosum
ACTCCTTTGGTTTGGAGGAAGTGGGAGGATTGGAAAGAGAAGTTGTTCAGTGTGAGGACCAGTTCAGTCAGTCGAAGGAGAGTGTCAGTGGAAGGGTACTGGTTGGTACGGCGGGAAAGGAAGAAGCGGAGGGCTTTGAGTCCTTTGTGATGAGGATGGAAGTGTACAGGGACTGGATGTCCATGGTGAAGATAAGGCATTGGGGACCGGGGGAGCGAACATCATGGAGGAGGTGGAGGGCGTGGGTGGTGTCCCGAACGTAGGTGGGGAGTTCTTGGACTAAGGGGGACAGGACCGTGTCGAGGTATGCAGAAATGAATTTGGTGGGGCAGGAGCAGGCTGAGACAATGGGTCAGCCAGGGCAGTCAGGTTTGTGGATTTTGGGCAGGAGGTAGAAACGGGCGGTGCGGGGTTGTGGGACTGAGGTTGGAGGTGGTGGATGGGAGATCCCCTGAGGCGATGAGGTTATGGATGGTCTGGGAGATGATGGTTTGGTGGTGGGAGGTGGGGTCATGGTCTAGGGGGCAGTAAGAGGAGGTGTCCGTGAGCTGGCGTTTAGCCTCAGCGGTGTAAAGGTCGGTGCGCCAAACTACTACTGCGCCTCCCTTGTCTGCCAGTTTGATAGTGAGGTTGGGGTTGGAACGGAGGGAGTGGAGGGCTGCATGTTCTGAGGGTGAGAGGTTGGAATGGGTGAGAGGGGTGGAGAAGTTGAGGCGGTTAATGATAGTGAGGTTGGGGTTGGAACGGAGGATCCCTCGTCAGGTCCACACTCCCCACCAACCCAACCTCCACTCCCGGCACCTTCCCCTGCAACCGCAAGAAATGCAAAACTTGCGCCCACACCTCCCCCCTTACTTCCCTCCAAGGTCCCAAGGGATCCTTCCATATCCACCACAAATTCACCTGCACCTCTACACACATCATTTATTACATCCGCTGCACCCAATGTGGCCTCCTCTATATTGGGGAGACAGGCCGCCTACTTGCGGAACATTTCAGAGAACACCTCTGGGACACCCGGACCAACCAACCCAACCACCCCGTGGCTCAACACTTCAACTCCCCCTCCCACTCCACCAAGGACATGCAGGTCCTTGGACTCCTCCATCGCCAGACCATAGCAACATGACGGTTGGAGGAAGAGCGCCTCATCTTCCGCCTAGGAACCCTCCAACCACAAGGGATGAACTCGGATTTCTCCAGTTTCCACATTTCCCCTCCCCCCACCTTGTCTCAGTCAAATCCCTCGAACACAGCACCGCCTTCCTAACCTGCAATCTTCTTCCTGACTTCTCCACCCCTACCTCCACTCCGGCCTATCACCCTCACCTTGACCACCTTCCACCTATCGCATTTCCAACGCCCCTCCCCCAAGTCCCTCCTCCCTACCTTTGATCTTAGCCTGCTGGAAACACTTTCCTCATTCCGGAAGAAGGGCTCATGCCCGAAACGTCGATTCTCCTGCTCCTTGGATGCTGCCTGACCTCATGACTAAAATGTAATCAACATTAACCCAGAACTAAATTATATTGGGAATTTCTTGCAGTTTGTAATAACAAAAAAACTTACTAATAACTTAAAAGTGAAATTAAGTTGGTTTCTTCCTTTGGCTGTTTTTCTAATTCACCTGAGAACTACATGCTCCAAATATCTTGCTCTGACTTAATGCAAAAGGTATTAATCATTTCTAAGGACAGTATTGCTGAACGTAACCAGAAATTTAAAATTTAATAATGCCAATGTAAGTTAAAATTTCCTCACAGTGACAAAATAATTTGCTGGGATTTCATGCAATGGATTTTCTATTTATATTTAATTTGTGATGCAGAATTTTGGGAGCTGAGAATAGTTTTTTTACCCGAGAAGCCTCGAATATCCGAAGGACACAGGCCGGCAGTAAATCGCATTCTGGATAATCATAACATAGTTAAGCCCAGCATCAGGACCTTGCAATCTTGCCGGATAATCCGATATTCGAATAATCGAATGCCGGTAATCGAGGTTCCTCATATTAAAAAGAAACCATATGATTATGAAGTAACATTTAAGAAAATGATGACTTTATCCTCAGTCATTCAGCAAATACCAAGACTTTGAATTTCATTTTGAGATTGGGAACCTGATAGTCGGGGGTTGTCGCTCTGAGGCTCCAAACCCACACCACAACTGTTGCGTTATTTTGTTTTGACATGCCAAAGCTCTTATACGGCCAGAGGCGAATATGCTTCTAATAGTTGTCTCTGAGCATGGTCAGAAAGCAGGAACTGTGATTCCCGAGTACAATCGTTAAAAGTGAATGAGTTTGTTGCTGTGCCATAAAATAAAGGAAGCAAAAGAGCAGTAGCCATCTCACAGTGTACAGAAATAGCTAGACGGCCAATCAAAACGTGGTAGACAGAACAGACATAAAATATTCCTTGAGCATATCACATAATTTGAAAATTCCCACACAGCTCGCGATAGTGAGTGTATAGTTTTTTATGCGCTGTTTGAAAATAACCTCCTGCTCCCTTCCAGCCCCCGGCCCGTTTAATAACCGCCTCAAGGAGCTAAATGGACAGCTCATTGGAGCTGACCAGGTAACCGGTTCCGTCAACTTCATTTTGAAAATAGCAGCTGCAAGGGCTGCTCAAAGTGTGCATTGCCTTGAATCTTTCTCCTGGGTAGAAAATGGAAAATCTAATCCCAAAAGTTGTGGTTGCTGATTTGAAGTATGACGCTTAGGGTCATTTGCTATTTTTAAAATATAGCTTTATGTTGGCATTACACTTTTTATTGGGAGTGGGTGGGGGAAGATGTAGGAGTTACTTCTGAAGTAATTACAAACACTTCTAATTCTAATGAAAAATGGGGAAAAAACTCGTCATTTGTTTCTGGAATTTGATTATGAGTAATATGAGTTAGTATTTCAAATACCCAAGAGGGGAAAACTGAGGTTTAAGGAGACTATCACTTTTGTTTTCTTTTTTTCAGACAGTCCGGTCTAAGTGGTTCCTGGATCAAGGAAGAAAATGTTTTTGAGGGGGGAGGGGAGGGAGAAAACGCTGACAAGACCCGTCAGTCGAACAACATTACTGTTTGGATTTGGGTGATTTTGAAATTTTAAAATTAACTTAGATTCATTGTTGATTATTGAAGGAAATAAAAGATCTGAATTGTATTTCAATAAAGATTAATTTGGGGCATGTGGAACTTTTATTCCACATTTTAAAGATATTATGACACTATTCTACTGGACAGTAAATTTCCTCCCAGGGAGTAAAGAATAAATTGAATTATTAGTTAAGTTGGTTGAGAGTAAGTGATTGAGAATATAAAATAGAAACAGATAATTGTACAAATAAATAGAATTTTTCTCCAGGATAGAAATTCTTGTTTGATATATAGAACATTGTGATCAATCCAGCAGTTGAGGAACGATGAGTTACATTAATCGCCTGGATTCCATTTGGTAAAATATAAACATCTGCTATTGATGTGAAACTTTAATGAAAACCAGGAAGCCAAGAATAGTTGATTGAATTGTCCCAGTCTATACAAAACAATACAAAATCTTGAGTTATAGTCTGGTTCCTATTCATGACGTTGAATTCTTATAGGGGAGATTTTAAAAAATGACCTTTAGGCATTTCCAGTATTTTGATAAGAAAACTTAAAATCATGTGTGACATCATATTGAGAAGCCAATGTCACCCTGAGGCAACTAGCATGCTGAATATTCATTTAAAGAATAAACCCCAAAACATTGAAAGCAAAATAATAGCTTAAGGAAGGTGGAACAGTGGCTCAGTGGATAGCACTACTGCCTCACTGTGCTAGGAACCCAGATTCAATTCCACCCTTGGGCAATTGTCTGTGTGAAGTTTGCACATTCTCCCTGTGTCTGTGTGGGTTTCTTCTGGGGGCTCAGGTTTCCTCCCACAGTCTAAAAATGTGCAGGTTAAAGTGGACTGTCCATACTAAATTGCCCATAGTGTCCAGGGATGTATAGGATGGCTAGGTGGATTAGCTATGGGAGATTCAGGATTATAGGGATAAGGGGATGGTTTTCAGTGCATTGATGCACACTTGAACCAAATGGCCTCTTTCTGCAGTGTAGGGATTCTATGATTCTAATATGCATGGTCAGTGTGGTTCAAGATAGTGAGCAATTATTAACTGAGAAACAAACACTTTAATGAAACAATCAGCACAGAGATAAATAGTGGAATAAAGTAAAGAACTATGGATGCTGGAGATCTAAGACAAAAATATCTTTTGATGAAGATCACTGGACTCAAAACATTAGCTCTGCTTTCTCCCTGCAGATGCTGCCAGACCTGAGTTATTCCAGCAATTTCTGTATTTTGTACTTATCAGTGGAATTGGTATTGAAAGCAAAGATGTGTACAGAATTTGGATTTACAAAGTTTAAGCTTGAGTTCTTTTTGAGTTAACATTGAAATAGGGATAATTGAAGGCATGGGAGAAAAGGTACACAACAGGAATATCCACTCAGTGGATAATGGTACAAGGAGAATTAAAGAATCCTTTAAGAGTAGTATTGCGTGAAATGTATTGATTTTCTTTATTTGCAGCATGAGTTACAGTATTTGTTAAATGAAACTAAGACCAAGTGAGTCAATTTCTTGAGCAAGTTGCATGATGTGACCTTGGATTAATCTGTGTGGGGTAGTCATGAGTTGTTAGAGCTTGAGACCGAGTCGTCAAGAAATATATTTAGATCACTTCTGCACTTTAAAATCCTTAAAGGGTTCATGATCACAATTACACAATACAGGCAGTTGACAATTTTTTGTAGTTTTCCAGTCGTTTATTTAGAAATTGTACATTAGTTAATTAGACAAAGAAAGGAACTGTGCAACCTGTGGCAGGTGAAAATGCTTTACTGATCCTAGAGCTGTCCCGTAGAATGGAGGAGTAGAGACAACTTAATTCCATGTCCCATTGGTCAAATATCCTTTTGTGGTTGTCTCTGATGGCAACAGGACAGTGAATAGGGTGGTTAGAAAGAGTTATGGGATACTTGCTTATATCAGTCAAGGCACAGAAAACAAGAGCAAGGGGGTTATGATGGATCTATATATGATGTTAGTTAAACCACAGCTAGTGTACTTTGTGCAATTCTGGTTGCCACATTATAGGAAGGATGTGATTGCGCTAGAGAGGGTGCAGAGGCAATTCACCTGGATATTCCTTTGGCTGGAGAGTTTTGACTAAGAAGGAAGACTACATAAGCTGGAGTTGTTTAGATCAATGAAAATGGTTGCAGGCACCTGATGATGTCTGCAAGATTGAGTGTTTCCTGCATTGTTGCCCAGTTTGGTTAGCCTCCTGAGTGCCAGTGTCACAGTTTGCTAAGCTATGTTATCTTTCTGTGGCTGACATCTGTAATTAAGGTGTAGAGGAGCCAGTGTTGGACTAGGGTGGACAAAATTAAAAATCACACAACACCAGGTTCGTGTCCAACAGGTTTATTTGGAAGCACTAGCTTCCAGAGCACTGCTCCTTCATCAGCTACCTCATGCTGTGTGATTCTTAAATCTGTAATTAACGGTGATCTTTCAATGAGTTTATGTTTTTGAAGCTCTATTGTTCTTGTCCATCTCTCTCATAATTCTAAAATCATCATTAATTGACTGCTTAACAGCCATAGATTATTTCTCCCTGCCTCAAAATGCACCAACCTCTCCACCTGGCAATCCAGCCACCTCTGGGAATACCTCCCAGTAACAACATCATTGGGCTTCCTTTCTTATACTCTCCTTTATCATTTTGCCAATCTCCTGCCACCCAGCATATTCCCTCTGTACTGACAATCACTCCCTTTATTTCTTTACCTGCCCCATTACAACCCATTTACCTTGGCACTTTCATTACCTTTGTCACAATGTTGTCTACCTTCCACCCTATCACTGGCCTTGTCTTTCATCCTTCCTCCATATCCATTGTTCCCTGCCTCTTTAATGCTTAATAAACAAATTTTCTAACTTTTTCTAATTCTTATAGAATGAGATCAACCTGAAATTCAGTACAGATGCTGTTTGATCAGTTAAATGTCTCCAA
The DNA here is from genome assembly GCF_037043375.1 of Chiloscyllium plagiosum. Taxonomy (NCBI): domain Eukaryota; kingdom Metazoa; phylum Chordata; class Chondrichthyes; order Orectolobiformes; family Hemiscylliidae; genus Chiloscyllium; species Chiloscyllium plagiosum. The sequence continues at coordinate 92,176,621 of NW_028270140.1, forward strand.
TATTTTCTGTTTGTGTTACATGTTTTTGCTTTTTGGGAGATTTTGAGAGGCTTCCTCTTTACGGGTGAAGAAATTGGAAAAAAGTGCTCTTCTATAATACTGGGCACCTAATCGAGCTTACCAAACTAAAGAGACCAATTGGTCATCAGCATTTGTTAGGACAACCTCCCACTCCCCTCCCCCCATCTTGATCCAAACCTTTAGCAAAGATTCCAGTATTCTGCACATTCCAAATTATCCTGAAACATTCTGATGTGTCAGTCAGCACATGGTGAGATATTGTGTTATAGGATCTTTACTAACTCACTCATCAGCTTGCTATATTCATTAATGCCGCATTCCCATTCATTCATCCATAACTCTTTACTAACTTGCTATATTTACTCTAACACCACATTTCTATTCATTCATTCATAACTCCTTACTAACCTGTTGTTTACTATGACGTGTTTTCATTCATTCATTCATAAAACTGCAAGATAGACTAAATTAAAACATTCCTTCCAAACCCATTACTGCTCCTTCACATCTTCAACCCTTATCAGACCTATCAGACCAAAAGCTACCTCTGAATAGATATCAAAAACAACTAACCTATTCAGAAACGATACCCCCACTGCCACTGTATTTTCACGACTCACCAAATCTATGGAAAGATTATAATATTAATCAGTGCTTAATAACTGTCTCTTAGGACCTGAATAGATTACAGAACATTAAACATTTTCCCCAATTAGAATGTACTTGTTAAATGCATTAAACAGGGCCACTTCGTTGTCAAAGCAGTGCTTCTGTGAAATTGCATGAATGAATAAAACTTACACCGGCAAGTAGTAAACAATTTTCTCGAACCAGCTGTGACTCAGTTTAATATCCTTTAATCTCTTATTAAGTACATGTATAATTTCAAGCTTATTTAGAGCATATATGTCATGTGTTGGACTGGGGTGTACAAAGTTAAAAATCACATAACACCAGGTTATAGTCCAACAGGTTTAATTAGAAGCATACTAGCTTTCGGAGCGCCGCTCCTTCATCAGGTGATAGTGGAGGACACAATTGTAAGGCACAGAATTTATAGCAAAAATTTACAGTGTGATGTAACTGAAATTATACATTGAAAAATACCTTGATTGTCTGTTGAGTCTTTCATGTGTTCGAATACCATGGTATAATTTCAGTTACATCGCACTGTAAATTTTTGCTATAAATTCTATGCCTTAGAATTGTGTCCTCCACTATCACCTGATGAAGGAGCAGCACTCTGAAAGCTAGTGTGCTTCCAATTAAACCTGTTTTACTATAACCTGGTGTTGTGTGATTTTTAACTTTATAGCATATAGGCCTCGTACTTTTATTAACTTTAATTTACTAATTTAAAAGATAAAAGGACTAGCACCTCTTAATTACGTAAGCAGATCAGACAGACACCCTTAATCCTATCAGGAGTAGTAGCCAGCATCTTGCAAATGTTTAAATAATGTCCTACTTCCCCAGGACAGATGTCGTACAAATTTTTGTGTACAAAAGATAAAACTATGTAACACCATAAAGATAGAATTTTAATGTATGTAACAACTGTGTTTAAAGAGGCTACTGTAAGGGTTGTGCTTTGGATTCCATCACCATCTTGAACTGTGCTACTGGGGTTGCTGAATAAAGAGGCTATTTTCGCCACCTCACTGATTTTAGATGTTATTTGAACACAACAACTCACAACATATTACTTCTTCAGTGGCGCCTACATTTACTGCTCCACTTAAAATTGCATTTCTTCAGTCAGCGATGGTGGTATACTGGTGAACATAAGTGCTTTCCAAGCAATTAACCCAGGTTCAATTTCCAGCCATTGCAGTTTGCCCATTTGTAAATATCTCTAATCCAAAACTCCACACCCACCCATTGAATTTGGTGGGAATATTCAACTGAGGTATTCAAGAGGGTATTGAATGATTTATTTGGATAGAAATAATGCCGGCATATGAGGAAATAGCAGGATATTGGCACATGGTAGCTAGGAACTGCTACAGGCGTCAGGAATGTGATGAAGGGCTTATGCTCGAGCCGTCGACTCTCTTGCTCCTTGATGCTGCCTGACCTCCAGTATCTGCAGTCCTCACTTTCTCCCACTGCTACAGGCATAATGGTTGGCTGGCCACCTTCCACACTGAAGCAATTGTGTGATTCACTGAGCTGAAGACTTACAATTATCTGTATTAACTTTCCCGCAAAATTCAAGTGAGGGTAATCAAGATCAAATTATGTGCGACAACTAGATTTCAAACAGGCATGCCAATGCATAGATCAATCCATTTTAGCATACTAAACAAATGAAAGAATATGAGAGAAATGAGGCCAAATGAAGCTGATGTTAAATAACAGCCATAAATCTTATTCAATTAAGGGAGAGGTTCAAAGGGATAAATGGCCTACTCCAACTCTTTCTTATGTATTAGCACAGCATTTATTTAGCATGTGTCTTTCAAGTCATGCATCAAAGTTAACTTCCTTAACTTTCTCATTAAATAATTTTCAATTCGGTGTTTAACAATTTAACCCTCAGTTTCATTTTAATTTTTACTTGTGTTCTTTAAAGTCCACAAAATTCTTCAAAAATGTATAATGAATTTTAATTACCAATAGGATTCTGATGACTAATTTCTCATTATTTTTCAGTTCTGAAGAAGAATCCTACTAGACTCAAAAAGACTAACTCTGTTCCTCTTTCCACAGATACTGTCAGAGCTACTGAGTTTCTTCAGCACTTTCTATTATAATTTTTGTTCAGGCTGGGAGGTCTCCACTTTCTTTCACCCAGCATCTCCTGGCACCTCCAGCCTGAAGAACTGCCCATAGGTCAATGTTGTCAAACCCTGTGCTTGTCTGATCTTTCTCCCTTTTTGTGATCATCTGTGGAAAGACAGTAAGAGTTGCTAGGATGATACTTCATATTTTTCTATCATCATCATCTTGAAATTTATTTGACCCGTTCTTGCCTCCCAAAGTTCCTGAAATCTTTCCAGCAGTACATGCATGCATCAATTAATAGAAATTTACACTTGCCTGTGTCAACGTCTCCACATGTTTAAAACTAACACCACAGGGGATTCAAGATAGCGATGATCCAGTAGGTCTGCCCTGCTGAGCTCTGCACCAGAATCCAGACAAGGTGATGCACTTACCCATCCTTTATTATCCATTGTGGTAGAAATTGTTAGTTTTTGACCCCCAGAATTGCTGTGAGTTAGTTTAAAATAGTTAGAAAAATGACTAAAGGGAAAGGATCACAAGGATTGCAACAAGCAGCAACAGACATGTCTGCGGCCGCAGCGTCGGCCTCTGTGAGCGCTCCCGGAGACTTACCTGTGGAGCAGAGCCTGGTCTTGGAGTTTGTGAAACTCCAGAAAAAAGATTGATTCAGTGATGGAGGAGACCTGGACCAGGCTGGAATCGATCTCGGTCATGCAGCAGAAGCATGACCAGGAGATCCAGTGTCGCGGGCATTGTGTCATGGAGGTGGAGCAACGGACCGCAGCCTCCGAAACTACCTTCAAGACCATCAATAATATCCTTACTGGCATAAATTTCACTAAAGAGGAAGAAAGCAAAAACAAACTGCCATTCCTAGATGTCACAGTAGAGCGAACAACCAATGGGGAACTTCAAACCAGCGTCTACAGGTAAACAACACATACGGATCAAAAATTCAACTACAGAAGCAATCATCCCAACATCCACAAACGACGCTGCATCAGAACATTATTTCAACGAGCCAACACACACTGCAGCACAGAGGAACTATGGGTACCAATGAACACATCCAGAAACCTTAGCCACTCTCCCCTTCATCAAAGACATCTCAGAAATGACTGCCACTCTACTTAGACCCCTTGGCATCATGGTGGCCCACAAACCCACCAACACTCTAAAACAGCAGCTAATGAACTTATACAGACAACAAGCAAAACTAATGTCATTTACAAAATACTGTACAAAGACTGTAACAAACACTACATTGGACAAACAGGCAGAAAACTAGCCACCAGGATACATGAACATCAACTAGCCACAAAATGACATGCTCCTCTCTCACTAGTATCCTTACATACAGATAAGGAAGGACACAAATTTGATTGGGACAACAATTGCATCCTAGGACAAGCCAAATAGAGACATGCACAAGAATTCCTGGAAGTATGGCATTCCAACCAGAACTCTATCAACAAACACATCGAGTTAGACCCCATCTACCCCCCCTGAGAAAAAGAACAGGAAATGACATCACCACAGGAAATTACATCACCAACCTAAAGAAACCCAAACATACAGATAGAAAGCAGGAATCAGCAGCAGTGCTTTGCCTGGAGGCCCACTGAAGATGTTACATAGTAGGGAGACGAAACGTCTGGAAACGAACCTTCTAGCTCAGCAAGCAAACATACATCCAGAACCTCAACCTGAGCTATAAATCTTCTCAAAACACACTACGGTAACATCCTCAATGGGTCAGATCCAGGCAGATACGGGCCTTGGAAGAGCAGGTCGACAATCTCGAAAATCAAGGCTGTTGGAATAACATCCGTCTGGTAGGGTTGCTCTAACGGGACAAAGAAGGCCAGCTTATCAGCTTCTTGGAACAACGGCACTCGCAGTTATTGAAGCTGGAAGTCGAGGCAGGCCAGGTGCAGGTTGAGCGGACCCACCGGGTCACAGTGCATCGGCCCAGATCAGGCCAGCACCCCCGCCCGATCGTAGAACGGTTTCAGCACTACAGAGACAAGCAAATGGTGCTGGAAGCCTTTAGGGCACTGGGAAAGGATCCACAGGCTCTGATATACAAAGAATCACAAATTATCTTTTTCCAAGACTTTTCTGTGGTCGTGATTCACAAGAAGAAGGCCTTTGACGTGGTAAAAAGGCAGCTGAGGGACTTGAATATTCAGTAGTCCATAAGATATCCAGCAATATTACGTTTCAGCCACGGAGGGTCCGTGTTTAGTTTTGACTCACTGGAAAAGACAAAGGACTTCCTAGATAACTTAAAATATATTGGCTGGCTCAAATAATATGGACAATAATGTTTACTGTTTTTCTCTGTAGTATGCCTGGTTTACCTGGTTGTCGAGCTTTTTTTTAAATGTGGGGGTCCTAATTGCTTTTTCTTTCTCTCTCTCTTCCTCTCCTCCCTTTTTTTTCTTTCATCATTTCCTTTTTATTTCTCTCCCTTGGTATGGGATGGGGATGGCAGATGGGAGAGGTGGCGGGGGAGCAATTATATATTGTTTTCTACCAGGAATGTCTAAGGTTAAAGTATGGATAGGACGAGTTGAGTGCCCACTTTTAATTTTCTTGTTATAAGATGCGTGTAACATTTTCTTACTTTGTGCTGTCGGGGGCTGGAGTGCGGCTTCAGCAAGAAGGAGTCATGGAGGGGTTAGTGGGTAGTATGAGTGCCCCCTGTGGGCAAAGGGGAAAGTGTCTTCTCGTGTGTGTTATACATTGGTTTATTGTAGAAGTAGTTGTTCGAAGTGTTGTTTTGGTGATTTTCGCAGTTGTATTTTTAAATGTATACGAACTGTTCACTACTTTCATTTGGTGTGCTATGAGTGGGGTTCTTCCTCCCGGGACGTCACGGACTGTTTCGGACGGCTATTGCTAACCGTTCGGTTAAAAGGAACACCTGAAATGTTAAGGGGAATCATTCACCAATTAAGAGAAAAAATATACTTTCAAGCCTTAGAAAAGAGAGGGTCGATGTAGCCTTGCCGCATCTAACCAATAAGGGGCACTTGAAGTTACAGGAGGGAGGGTTCAGACGGGTGTTTTTCTCATCCTTTAATTCGAAAAGTAGAGGATTTGCAATACTCATCCAGAAGAATCTCCCATTTCAACTGCTAGACCAAACTAAGGATGAATATGGGTGATTTATGATTCTTGAAGTTTTAGTACATGGAGAGGAGTAGGATTTTGAATGTACATTGTCCTCCCGGAACACCCCCTTAAATTTTTAACGGATGCGCTTTCCAGGTTGATAGCCCTTGGGGGCACGTCATACAATTAAAGGGGAGAGTTAAATCGACTTATTGACCCCGAAGTGGACAGGATGCCTAGGGGCCTTGTGGGTATGTCCCCGTAGTTGGTGAACCTGATCAGGGAGCTGGGGTTGGTGGATGTGTGGAGATGTCTTCACTCCAAAGGTAGGGATTTCACCTTTTTCTCTAACCCACATGAATGCTACACTAGGATTGACATGTTTTTTGCCCCATCGACCGTCTTGAATTTGGTGCTGTCTTGCAAAATCGGGAACATAGCCATTTCTGATCATACGGCAGTGTTGATGGAGGTTAAGGCCGGTGGTAATGGGACAGGCTCGTGGTACTGCATACGTACCCTTTCCTCTTGAAGGACAGCAAGTTTACTGAGTATTTTTCGAAGAAGTTTAAAATGTTTTGGGACGTTAATTTGGGTATGGCCAGTAATCCGTTGATGCTCTGGTAAACTGCCAAGGCCTATACAAGGGTTTGATTATTTCTTACTCGGTGACACTGAAGCGGCAGAAGGGAGAGCAGTAGCATTTGCTCGAGGCTTGCCTGAAGGCAGCTGAGACAGCATATTTTAACAGACTGTCTATAACCGAGTTGCAGATTATAGTCCTCAGGGCTACTTTGAATGCTGCGCTCACTCATACAGCAAAGAGGGAAATCTCCTGTGCGAAACAGAGGTTATTTGAGTATGTTGATAAACCGGGTAGATATCTAACCTACTTGGCCAGAAAGAAGAATGCCCCCCAAATCTACCACATCCATTAGAGAAAGTGCTAGTACTCTAACTTGCGATGCCAAAAGGATTAACGCAGCATTTAGAAAGATCTACTCTGAGCTGTACCGGTCGGAGGGCTGTGAGGACAGGTTGGCGAAAGTGGAGTCTTTTTGTTAAGACCCTGGACCTTCCAGATGTAACTTCAGGGCAGGAGTTTTTTTTGAATGCCCCCTGACAATCCAAGAGATACAGGAAGTGGTGAGGTAGCTCCAGAGTGGGAAAGCATCTGGCACAGATGGATTTTAAAGTGAATTTTATAAGGAGCTTATAGACATGCTGGCTGGGTCACTGTTGGATATATCCAACTACTCGGACAGTCAGGACTGTCTCCCATCCTCTCTGACAGAAGCAAAGATTTCTCTTATTCTCAAGAGGATTGCACTTTGTACAGGCCCATATCATTACTGAACATGGACTTTAAGATTCTATTAAAAATGCTGGCATTGAAGTCGGAGAGGGTTTTGCCCTTCATTGTAAAGGAGGACCAGACAGGTTTTATTCAGGATCATGGGTCTTCTAATAATATTAGAAGAGTATTAAATATGGTCCAGGGTCGATTCCGGGCTTGGTAGTCTCCATGGATGCAGAGAAAGCGTTTGACCGGGTGGAGTGGCCGTACCTGTTTTATGTACTGGAGCAGTTTGATCTTGCAGGGGTTTTTGCAAGGTGGGTGGCAGTGTTATATAGTGACCCGAAAGCAGCGGTTCTCACTAATAGTATAAGGTCTGAAAATTTTAGTATCAGTAGAGGCAGCTAACAAGGGTGCCCTCTCTCACCACTATTATTTACATTGGTGATTGAGCCGTTGGCAGAGGCCATCTGGAGAAAACCAATATAATTACCCTGTGGGTAGGACAGGACAGGCATAAGATCACCTTTTATGCGGATGATGTTCTTCTATTTTTAACTGATCTGATGATATCTGTGCCCTGTTTAATACAAGTTCGTTCTTGGGCTATAAAATTAATTTTATGAATTTGGAGGTCATGCCTGTGGGGGGGCCTTATTAGAATACCCGATCTTGGGGATGGAACCCGTTTACCTTTCAGGTGGTGACCGGGAGGTTTCTTGTATTTAGGCATTTTTATCATCCCGGCCTTTGATCACTTATATAAAGCTACCTTTGTGCAGTTGCTAGAGGAGATAAGACAGGACCTTCAGCACTGGGAGGATCTTCCAATATCCTGGTTGGATGGAATAGCGCTGGTCAAAAAGAATGTTCTTCCTCGTTTATTATATCCCATGTGAATGCACCCTTTGATGCTGCCTAGGCAAGCACTATGCAGGCTTTACAGTTGGCTTGGATCTTTCATCTGGCATCATAGATGGCCTCTTATTAAGCTAGATAAATTGCAGCTTCTGCTGCGGATAGGAAGTGCAGATTTTCCAGATTTTAAGAAATATCAATTGATATTCCCTACTATCTTGTGTGGTTGATTGGGCTTGCCAGGACCCGTGGTCAATCTGGCTGGACATCGAGGCCTCCCAGGCAAAATGCCCGCTCATCAATTTGTTGTTTATGGACAAGATAAGGACTGTTATGGACAATTGCAGAAATCTGATTGTCCTTACATGGGGAAAGCATGGAGAATGATGTGACAAGGTTAGGGCAATTTACAAAAAAACTTCTCCTTCACTCCCATAGTAGGAATGTTAGGATTCTGGCTGTGGTTGATTAGCTCTGGCTTTAAGCTCTGGGAATCTAGAGGAGTCTCCTGTTTGGGAGATTTATTTGATGGGGAGGTCATGATGTCTTTCGAGCAGCTGAGCCGAAATATGAACTATCTAGGAAGGACCTCTTTCGTTACTTTCAGATTAGGGACATTATACAGAAAAAGACTACATTGATGGTTAGTCCCTATAAGTTGGATATGAAGAGGAGAGTGCTTCGGTCCACGGGTGTTCTCTCGGTCAGCACCCTCTATCATTTGATAGGAGGTAGTGTCTCGAAGGACATTGAGCGGCTGTGCGGGATCTGGACTCAAGAATTGGGGGTGGAGATCTTGTAAGGGAGAATGTAAGGAAGATTTTGATTTGCAATAGGAGGCAGGTATGCAACTGAAGGTACTCAGGGCTCATTTGGCATTGGAGTGGCTTGCGAAATTTAAGACAGAAGCGTCCCCAACGTGCCCCAAATGTAAAGCAGATGTTGGTATTCTTACTCATTGCTTGTCGTCATGCCGCAAGCTTCATAGGTATTGGGGTGCCACAGTGAGTGTTTTGGAAGGAGTCTTGGGAACTGAGGTCAAGGTGGATCTGGTGTCCCTCCTCTTGGGTTTGCCAAATCTCCCTTCTTTGGACGCACATGGGAAGAAACTATTTAATATTTTTTCATTCTGTGCGAGGAAGAACATTGTAATGAGCTGGGTGTCGGAGAACGGGATGGGACCATTCGCCACAGCAGATTCGCCGCCAACGATTAGCCACTGCCCTTTGTTCACCGAGGCCGCTTAGCCACCGTCCATTGGCCACTGAAGACGATTCGTCACCACAAATAAGTCGTATATTTTGAATATTGGTGGTAGCATTTACTTGTTTTAATAACCAATTATTTTTGTTAATAGATTTTTAAAAAATTTAACAACGTTTAAAATGTTAGAGAACAAGCATATCTAAATTATATAAAATTGTCGTTATATTGGTTAAGGTAGTGTTTGCGTTGCGTTGTTCTTGAATACGGTGAAAGAGATTGTTTGGAATATCTTAGAGGAATAACACATAACTATCAAATGAACGGAAATTTCATTGTTTACTATTAATGTGAGATTTTACTGCCATTATAAAGATTTTTAAAATATATTTCCTTTTTCTGGTTAAAGTTTGTAACTCATTTTTATATATCAACGAATAAAATGATATTTATTTTACCTCTTTTTTATCAATATGTAGTATGTAGTTGTATAAATAAAGGGAACTGAGAATATGAAAGAACAGATGGGAGGGAAAACAATCAGTACATATATATATTTCCGGTGGCGAATAGTCTCCAGAGGTCAAACGACCCCAGTGGAGAAATGCTGGTGGAGAACTGGCAGTGGCTAATCATCGGTGGCGAATCTGCCGTGGCGAATCGCACCAACCCGTCAGAGAATCCCTCGTGACTCTTGGGCTGGCGTAGATTAGTTATGGAGCACATCCCCCTGGACCTCCTTATGAATATGGTGCACCAGAAAACAGAATTGTTTTACAGAACATGGCAGCCTTTTCTGTATTATATAGACGCAGACTTGTTGGCTATATTGGTTGGGGTCTTTGTGTAGTCAAGAGGGGACCCCAGGAAGAAGAATTCCAAACAAATACGGGTATGCCTACTGATGCTCCTGGTGGTGAGGAGCTTTGTTTGGATTGCGCGGAGTGTGATAACTGGATGTAATTTAATTTATCTTGGTTCAACTTGGTTTAATTTAGTTTTTTTTAGTTATTTATGGAATGAGAGTTTTTGTAGGTTTTTTTCTCTCTCCTCAGTGGTTTGTGGAATAGAGTAGTAGTTTGTTTACTGTTATTGTTGTTATATTATAAGATTGTTAAACTGTTTTGCAGTGATTTTGTATTTTTGTAAAAAAATTAAAACCTTTTTCTCAATAAGAATATTTACAAAAAGAAAGGGACACCACAATTTTATTCCTTCATGAAAACTTTTGCCTCTGGTGCACCTGGCTGTTGCATGCCGGAGGTTTCTTGAAGTGAGTGGTCATGATCTCCATCCAGGTCACAGCCTGGCAACATGTTGTCCCAGATGCTACCAAACATGGCCCATTAAACAAACAACGCACCTTGAATGAAGCTCATTGGCCGAGAACCTGTGTGGCATTGTTAATTGGTTGATTTGCCATATTATGGCACAGTTTTCATTGGCAGGGCAAGAGTTGATGATGGTTGCTAGGTTAGATGCCCACCTACCACAATGGACATTAAGATTCAGCTTAATGAGTGCTCATTGTATGAGCCAGGTTTTCAGCTAGAGTACTTGGAACAAAAACCTTGGAATTATTTCAGGTGTACTGTTACTTTAAATCAAGTATCTTTGAAGATGGAAAGTCACCTTTGTGCAGGGTAATGAGAGTTGGTTGTATAGTGAGATATGTGTTAACAGGGCAAAGGAGAGGATCCATGATGACTGGTATGCTGTTTGGAAATAGACATGGGGCTTACTTGTGAATCTGTCATAAAGTGGTGAGGAATGAATATCTGCATGTCGTTATTTGTGAAATGCAAACAATAAGTAACATCTCACTATTTGTAGCTATTGTGTTTATATGGTGAGTCTACTTCAGTTTCTGGTCATTGTAAACCACCATGATGTTGACAGATGCAGAACTCAGTGGTGTTAACACCATTGGATGTCAAGGGAAAATGGTTAAATTCCCTTTTTGGAGATAGTCATTGTCTGGTCTTACTGCATTTGAATGCGGACTGCATCAGTATTGGTGTTGTTGACTCATATCCCTTTTGTGATAATAGCCCAGATTTTCCTGTATGAGGATATTCATTGCAGCAGCCTAAACAAGAAGTGTTTTGGGACTGTACTGAAGTCCTGATGGAGCTGATTCCATGGAAATTGCCTGGAAAGTCCAAATTTCTGATAGGCAATTACCTGGTGTCATGAACCCTCCAAAAATATCACACCTCCATGTCAAAGTCAGAGGTCCCAGATGCTTCTCTCTTACTTTTACTGAAGTTATGGGATAAAAATCTGTGCCTGGTCATCTGTAAAACTGACTCCCAATTATAGACCTCCCATCCCCTACCTGAGACTGGAAATCACTCACCCACCTACCTGGCACCTGTACCTTTGATAACCTGGCACCCTAACCCCACTCACTCATTTTTATCTCACTGCCTTACCAACCTGGCACCCTACTCCCTCATTTATGTGCTTACATGCTTACTTACAAATGGCTTTAGGACCTATAAATAACAGCATCTGCTGATGCAAAGGAATAAAGTTTCAGTGTTGATCCATTCCATGACTTGCTTTGAGCATTCCTGGAATGGTCAATGTTGGGATGGCTCCACAATTGCTGGTAAACCTGTTTCAAAGAAAAATGAACAACTCTTAGTCTGATCTAGGACAGAAATTGGAATTCTGGAATTTGAAATTCTGAAATTGGGATAATACTGCCTAATCACTGACCCCTGCATCATTTTTTTTTAAACTATATTTCTACCACAGATATTATTTGATATTATTCTCATGAATTTTAATGGAGTGTCTGAAATGATATTTTTATTGCAGATGTGTTGGACAGCTTTGGTAAGTGACATAATCAAAAAATATGCAACAAATAAATGAAGGGCAGCAAATGAAAAGTGAATTCTTCTAGCTGGGTGCCAAAAATGTTGCAGCATTATGAATACCTCCCACACATTGTTGGTTTTGTCAATTATTCACAGGACTGAATCAGAATGGATTTTTCTTACGCCTCTCTGAAATGTTTCATGATATTAAAAGCATGATACAATGAGAAGATGTTATTTCTTTTTGTAATAGCATTTCTATAGGTTTCGGATAAATACAGTTCAAAAGTTTCAAACATTAAAAGCATTAATATGAAAGCAAATGAGGCTTTAATTATTGAAATAAAAGCAGGTACTGCCCCAAATATTCAGAGCTAATATTTCAGGTCAATTATGTGAAAGTTCACTGATAGAATCAAATTACAAAATGATTCACAGTGGAATTTCTATTCTGCTTATTTCCAATGGATACCATGCATCGAGAATAGAAGCAGGTTAGATGCAGTTACAGTTTTTAATTGGTTTCAATTGACTCTTTTTCTTCTACGATTATCAGTTCCTCCACCCAGATCATTAATATATAAAGTGAGAAGTTGTGGTCCCAACACCGACCCTTGTGGAACATCATTAGTCACCGGCTGCCATCCTGAGAAGAACCCTTTTATCCCCACTCTCTGCCTTCTGCCAGACACCCAATCTTCTAACCATGCTAGTACCTGGCTTCTAACATGATGGGCTCTTATCTTACACAGCAGCCTCCTATGCGGCAACTTATCAAAGGCCTTTTGGAAGTCTAGATAGATAACATCCATTGGCTCTCCTTGGTCTAACCTGCTTGTTACCTCCTCAAAGAATTCTAACAGATTTGTCAGGCATAACCTCCCCTTGATGAAACCATGCTGACTTTTACCTATTTTACTATGCACTTCCAAATATTCAGAAATCTCATTCTTCACAATGGATTCCAAAATCCTACCAATGACTGAAGTCAGGCTAATTGGCCTACAATCTTCCATCTTTTGCCTTGCTCCCTTCTTAAACGGGGGCGGAGGGGTTACAATAGTAACTTTACAGTCCTCTGGGACCCTCCCTGACTCCAATGATACCTAAAAGATTAGTACCAAAGCCTTCACTATCTCTTCAGTTCTCTCCTTCAGAATTCTAGAATTCTGGTCCAGGTGATTTATCCATTTTAAGACTTTTCAGTTATAGCACCTTCTCTTTGGTGATGGCCACTATATGGCATCTCTGCCCTCAACTCTCTTGAATGTATGGCATATTACTTGTGTCTTCCACCATGAAACAGACACAACATACTTATTCAGTTCCTCAGTTCCTACTTCTCCAGCATCATTTTCCAGCAACACAATGACCACTTTTGCCTTTCTTTTGCCCTTTATATATTTAAAGAAACTACTGCAAACTTTCCCAATATTACCGACTAGCTTACCCTCATATTTAATAATCTCCCTTGTCCTCTGTTGGTCTTTGTCGACTTCCCAATCCTCTGGCTTCCCACTGCTCTTTGCCACATTACATGCTTTTTCGTTTGCTTTTATGCAGTCCCTAACATCCCTGGCCAGCGATGGTTGCCTCATCCTCTCTTTAGTTTGCTTCTTTTTGCTCAGGATGAATTTTTGCTGTGTCTCTCAAATTACTCCCAGAAATTGATAGGATTATTTTTAGCTCTCAGTCCTGATCCCCTTGCAGCCATCTCCATGATGGCCACCACATCAAATCTGCCAATTTCAATCTGCACTACAAGTTCATTTACCTCATTTCGTATACTGCGGACATTCAGATACAATACCTTCAGTCTTGTATTGACCACCCTCCTTTCAGTTATTCATTTATCTAGTGTGTTTGAAGTTTGATTCTTAACCCTTTCTAACTAACATTTTCAGTGTCACTAAAATAGGTGAGAAAGTAAGTTGCGATGAAGAAATAAATATATAAATGGATATGGATAGGCCAGAATTTGACAGATGAAGTTTAACTTGTATAAGTGTGAGGTTACCTATTTTGATTAAAGGAATAGAAAGGTAACTTATTATTTAAATGTAGAGAAACTTAAGGGTGTTTTGGTTCACAGGGATATATGTATCCTCATTTGTGAATCACACAAAAAAACTAGCATGCAGGTACAGTAAGTAAGAATGAAGGCAATGATAGTTTTTGCATTAATTGCTAAACGGGTACAATATAAAAGTAGGGAAGTGTTGTTGCAACTGTACAGGGCACCTGGAGACTGCACATGGAGTGTTGTGTACAGTTTTGATCTCCTTATTTGAGGAAAGATATAATTGCATTGTAGGCAGTTCAGAGGCACTAGATTAACTCCAGAGACAAAAAGGCATGTCTAAGGAGGAGAGTGTGAGCAGTACAGGCCTATGCTTTCTAGAGTTCAGAAGAATGGGAGGAGATCAGATTGAGGTATGTAGGATGCTAAAGGTGGTTGCTAAAGTAGACATAGGGTGCAATCTAGCATGAGAGATCATGCATTCTGGCTATTGCATGGCAACTTTAAATCAGACGAGCAAATGCTTCTCTTAAAGATTTGTGAGTTTGTGGAATTCATTACCCCAGAACACAATGGATACTGAGACATTGAATACATTTTGAGGAGGAGATAAGAGAGGTTCTTAATTACTAACAGATTAAGGAGTTATGGGCAGCCAGCAGGAAAGTGGAGGTGAGACTGAGGTGATATCAGCCATGATTGCATTAAATAGTGGAGCAGACTTGAGGGGCTGCATTGCCTACTCCTGCTTCTACTTCTTGTGTTCTAATAATTCTGGTTATGTATAGAAATCCATAGTCCCTGTTTTCCACAAGTCTGGGTCTAAATGTACAACTTTTGTGATGAACCTGGGAATAGTTGTTGTTTGATTTCCAGAGCCCTACTTTAATAGGAGACATGGCATGAACAAAACTGGAGTCAAAAGGAATTATGATGAAAATTCTCTGCTGGCTGAAGTCATACAAATCAGAAAGGGAAATGACTAAAAAGAAGTGTGCTGAAGAAACTTGTGGCAGCATCTTTGGAGAGAGAAAAACAGCATTAATGCTTTGAGTTCAATATAACTTTGCTTTTCAGAAGTGAAAGAAGATGGAAAATGTTGGCTTTTTTGTTATGCTGTTGCTAAAGGCGAGAAATTGCAAAGCTCATTAACCGTGTGAACCTATTTTTGCCTTTTCATATACAACGTTTTTACATTGTTTTTACATATCTACCTCTACATCACCACCCTTTATCTTTTGGTCTGAGGCCCATCCCCATCTGTTCCACTTGCTTCCCCTCCTTTTTAAGACTATTTCACTTCCACCAAACCAGTCTTAAATGTACCTACATTACCCAACAACAGGACAACTATTCCGATGACACAAGGCCCCTCCCTCCCCTGCATTCATGCCTTCCCTCCCTGCCTTTCCAGCCTTCTTTGCTGTCCTGTTCCCTCCTCCTCCCCTATCTCTCCACCATGTGCTCTCTTAGCGGCTACCACAGAATCGCAATCAGCACCTCATTGAACAATGTTAAAAAGTAAAAGTACTGGTTACTTGCTCCAACTCCAACAAGTTAATTACTTCATTTGCCACATGCCAGTCATGAATCTGAGCCTTTGGAAAAGTATACTTAATGTTGGTGAGATTGCTTGTGCCTACGAGGACCGTAAAACTATTTAGCTAGTCCTCATATTGCCCTCCCATCTGCTCCTAACGTGTCTGCAATATTATGAGGGGCAAGTAAGGCCTAGTGTGATGTACCTGGATTCAGTTTCAAGACTTCCTTGATTGCTATGTTTGATAGTCCACTGATGTGACCAGGAGAAAGTGAGGACTGCTGCTGCTGGAAAGTTGATAAATTGTGTTGCTAGAAAAAGCACAGCACTTTAGGCAGCATCTGAGGAGCAAGAGAGTTTTGGGCAAAACCCTTCTTCAGTCTTCCCATGGGTTAACGCACCATCACAAAGGCATATAACATTGTCACTCATATTTGAAACAAACTCTTCCAACCCTTTGATCCAACTCATCCTGGTCGATCAGATATCCTGACCTAATTTAGTCCCATTTGCCAGCACTTGGCCCATATCTCTCTAAGTTCTTCCTATTCATATACTCATCCACTTGCCTTTTTGAATGCTGTAATTGTACCAGTCACCACCACTTCCTATGGTAGCTCATTCCATACACGCACCATGATCTGTGTGAAATAGTTGCCCCTTAGGTTCATTTTTTATCTTTCTCCTCTCACACTAAACACTTTCTCCTCTGACAGTGTGAGCTGCACATTTGGAACACATGTTAGCATATCAAACGCTCTTTTCTGTTGCTCCAAGATTATCCGGTTCTTCAATTGAGATCTGCTTTCAACTAAATAAAAATTTGTTGGCCCTGTTAAGCAGCCTCTCAACTGTATCTAGCATCTCTTATTCACTTAGCATGTGTGAATCACCAGGTGCAATCCAACTATCATCCTTACTATCTCCACTGAAACATGAGAAAATATGCTGATGTATGGTGTATGCCTGTTGATGGTTCACCTTCAGGTTGAGTGAACTGTGTGAAGGAATCATCATCAAACTCTTGGGCCACATCTCACAGGGCATTCGAAGATACTGTCGAAATTGTCAGGATAAAGATATCTTAAGTTATTGTTGTACAAATGGTCATTTCTGCTGCTATCAAGTCAACTTGTCAGTGCTATACACCATGTGGCTGTCTGATATTAAATTTGTCCCTAGGAAGATGGGAGGTCCACATATGATAATCACAGACTGATATTTAGCAACTTCTTGTCTGCAGTTGTAAGTTGAGAGTTTTCTTAAAAATTCATTCATGAGATGTGGGCATCCCTGGTTGCTCAGTCCTTTTTGCTTTTTATGCCCTTTTCCATCCTCCATTAGGTGGTGAATTTTCAGAGACATTAATTGGGTGATTGGCTTGTGGGTTCTAAGGTCTTATTCCTCTGGATAAGGACAGTAGTTTATAGTGGTATTGGAAGATATAAACATCCAATTGAACCTATTGTGTAATAAAATGTTTTCAAATTCATTCACAGAATGTGAGCATCACTGGCTAGGCCAGCATTTATTAACCATCCCTAGAGGCCAGTTGAGAGTCTGGCATACTGCTGTCAGCCTGGAATCAAATATAGGCCAAACCACAGCAGTTCCCTTCCTTAAAATATATTAAGGATCCAAGGAGATTTTCCCCGACAAATGGCAACAGTTTCATGGTCATCATTCAATTCTTAATTCCAGGTTTTTATTGAATTCAAATTTCACCATCTGCTACAGCAGGATTTGAGCCTGTGAGCTCTAGGATTGTTTCAGAAATATTGATATTTTTCATGAACATGGACTAAAAACTCAAAATGTGGAAGCAAAGTTTAAACTTAGCTGGACTCTGCATTTTGCAAACTCCAGAGCTAGAAAAGACAGTACTCATGCAGCCAGGATTTTGGACAACCAACTTCCTGTCAAAACCAGACAGGCCTGGAACTATTTGGTTAGATGATAATGGCCCCATTTTTCAGAACAATCTGCTTTTTACACCTCTGGTGAACTGCCTTTGTTAGAAGAATGCTATGCAGACTTGATGACACCCACCTCAGTAAGAAGAGCAAGAAGCATCTAGCATGACAAGGATAGTACTTGACAGCTGAAGGTTCAAAGTTGAGAGTGTGGTGCTGGAAACGCACAGCAGTTCAGGCAGCATCTGAGGAGCAGTAAAATTGATGTTTTGGGACACAGAAGCAGCAAAGTGCATAGTTTTTAAGAGTAACCTTGCTGAACTTTTTTGTAAATGTACAATTGTGAATACAGCCATAGAGTCACAAAGATGTACAGCATGGAAACAGACCCTTTGATCCAAATCATCCTGGTCGATCAGATATCCTGATCTAATTTAGCCCCATTTGCCAGCACTTGGACCATATGTCTCTAAGTTCTTCCCATTCATATACCCATCCACCTGCCTTTTTGAATGCTGTAATTGTACCAGCCACCACACCACTTCCTATGGTAGCTCATTCCATACGCGCACCATGATCTGTGTGAAATAGTTGTCCTTAGGTTCCTTTTATATCTTTCTCCTCTCATACTAAGCCTGTGCCCTCTAGTTCTGGACTCCCTGTCCCCAGGGAAAAGACTTTGTCTATTTACCCTATCCATGCCCGTCATGATTTTATAAACCTCTATAAGATCACTCCTCATCTTCTGTCGCTCCAGGGAAAACAGCACCAGCTTATTCAACCTCTTCCTATAGCTCAAATCCTTCAACCCTGGCAACATCCTTGTAAATCTTTTCTGAACCCTTTTAAGGTTCACAAAATTGTTCCAATAGGAAGGAGACCAGAATTGCATGCAATATTTCAAATGTGGTCTAAAGAATGCCCTGTACAGTCGCAACATAACCTCCCAACCCCTGTACTCAATACTCTGACCAATAAAGGAAAGCATACCAAATGTCTTCTTCACTATCCTACCTATCTGCAACTCCACCTTCAACGAACTATGAACCTGCATTCCAAGGTGTCTTTGATCAACAATACTCCCCGGGACCTTACCATTAAGTGTATAAGTCCTGCTCTGATTTGCTTTTCCAAAATGCAGCACTTCATATTTATCTAAATTAAACTTCATCTGCCACTTCTCAGCTCATTTGTGCATCTGATCAAGAACCCATAGTAATCTGAGGTAACCTTCTTTGCTGTCCACTACACCTCCAATTTTGATGTCATCTGCAAACTTACTAACCATACCTTCTATGTTCACATCCAAATCATTTATATAAATGATAAAGATTAGTGGACTCAGCACCGCTCCTTGTGACACACCACTGGTCACAACTCTCCAGCTGAAAAACAACCTTCCACCACCACCACCACCCTCTGTCATCTACATTCAAGCCAGTTCTGTATCAAAATGGCTAGTTCTCCCTGTATTCCATGAGATAGAGTCATAGCGTCTTAGAGATGTACAGCATGGAAACAGACCCTTCGGTTCAATTCGTCCATGCCGATCAGGTATCTTAAACTAATCTTAGTCCCATTTGCCAACACTTGGCCTATATTTCTCTAAATCCTAGGTAGATGGGTTAAGTCCAGGAAGAGTTAGGAGGGGTGGGCAGGTAGCGCAGGAGCCTCCTGTGGCTATCCCCATTTCAAACAAGTATATGGTTTTGGAAAATTTAGGGAGTGATGGACTGTCAGGGAAAGGCTTTTCTCCTTTCCATCACACCCCCAGCACTTGTAAATTTCTCATTGCCTCTAACTGCCGGTCCAATGGATCCACGTGATCTGATAGGATTCACAACCAAAGACATTTCCTGCAATGGCCAGAGGAGAGGCAAATGGAGTTTAATTTAGATAAATGTGAGGTACTGCATTTTGGAAAGGCAAAACAGGACAGGACTTATAAACTTGGTGGTAAGATCCTAGTGAGTGTTGCCGAACAAGAGACCCTGAAGTGCGGTTCATAGTTCCTTGAAGTTGTAGGTGGATAGAATAATAAAGAGGCATTTTTAATGCTTTCCTTTATTGGTCAGAGCATTGAGTATAGGAGTTAAGGTCATCTTGTCGCTGTGCAGGACATTGGTTAGGCCACTTTTGAAATATTGTGTGCAATTCTAGTCTCCCTCCTATAGGAAGGATGTTGTGAAACTTGAAAGAGTTCAGAAAAGATTTACAAAGATGTTGCCAGGGTTGGAGAATTGGGTGAGGCTGAAGAGACTGGAGTGTCGGAAGCTGAGGGGTGACCTTATAGAGGTATATAAAATCATGAGGTGCATAGATAGAATAAATAGACAAGGTCTTTTCCCAGAGTTGAAGTGAGTCCAGAACTAGAGGGCATAAGTTTAGGGTGACAGGGGAAAGATTTAAAAGTGACCTAGGGGGCAACTTGTCACGCAGAGGGTGGTGCGTATATAGAATGAGCTGCCAGAGGAAGTGGTGGAGACTGATACAGTTACAACATTTAAAAGGCATCTGAATGGGAATATAAATATGAAGGGTTTAGAGGGATATGGACCAAGTGCTGACAAATGGGAGTAGATTAATCTAGGATATGTGGTTGGCATGGACGAGTTGGACTGAAGGATCTGTTTCCATCCTGTACATCTCTATGACTCTGTGATTTTGTTCCAGGAGGTAGTCCCACCCTTTAACATAGGTATTTCTGTTTTGATCTTTGTTTCATGACAGCTCAGTATGATTATATGTGGGACAGGTATGGGGATTCAAAAGTTAGCAATGGAGGAGTGACCAGATTTGAAGTTCTTGCAACATGTGGGCGGCACGGTGGCACACTGCTGCCTCACAGCGCCAGAGACCCAGGTTCAATTCCCTCCTCAGGCGACGGTCTGTGTGGAGTTTGCACATTCTCCCCGTGTCTGCGTGGGTTTCTTCCGGGTGCTCCGGTTTCCTCCCACAGTCCAAAGATGTGCAGGGCAGGTGAATTGGCCATGCTAAATTGCCCGTAGTGTTAGGTTAAAGGGGTAAATGTGGGGGTATGGGTGGGTTGCGCTTCAGCGGGTCGGTATGGACTTGTTGGGCCGAAGGGCCTGTTTCCACACTGTAAGTAATCTAATCTAATCTAATCTAATCTAATCTAATCTAATCTATGGACAAGAGGAATTACTTATCACATATGTAAAAGTGTAAGTAACCTGACCATGTCACAGTAGTTCAGGGAACCATTCAAGTGAAAGGAGCAAAAAATTAGGGATTTATAATAGGGGTGAGTAAAACTAGGAGGACAGAAATGGTTTTCTGTCACTGAGACTATGAATCCCAAAGGCTATCTTGCCAGTCAGGTGCCAGGGTAAAGCCAAGTCCATACTGAAGGAAATGGAGTGGTCCATGTGGATGTTGATAACATGGGTTGAACTAAAAAAATTCTACTGAGGGAGTATGAAGAGTTAGGGGCTATAATTTAAAAAAAAAACAGAACCAACAAGGTAATAAACTCTGGATTGCTGGCTAAGTCATGAGAAAAATCACATAGAGCAAATCAGTTCAGAAATTTGGTTTAAAGATTTGTATAGGAGAAATGGGTTTTGATCGATGGTGTCATTGCACCGGTACTGGGGAAAGAGGAGCATGAAGAGACCAGTCACCTGGTGAGTCCTATTAGTAGGGATGTGGAGGTGGATTTTAAACTAAATAGTAGGTTGGACGGTTCACATAAAAGTTTGGATAAAAGGAGGATATGGGAATAGTACAGGATTGCATTGCAGTTGGTGATAACCAGTGTGTAACAGAGCACTCAGATATAAAAGTGCACCAGAAAATGTGGTCAGTTTAGTGGAAAATGCTTCATGCAAAGGCTGAGGAAAGTGTATCAAGTTGGAAATTCAAGTGAATGGGACAAATGGGACTCAGAGTAAAGTGGTAATAATGTATCAGAAAGGTGAATGCAAAGATTAGTAGTAAATAAAATTGAGATCATTTCATCTGAGTGGTCACTATAAAATAGATGAACAAGTGATACAAATAGAGATAGATCTAATCAACAATACAGACATGGTTAAAAGATAATCAAGGTTTGGAAATAAATATTCCTGAGTATTGTTAAGACGGACCCGGAGGGTCCCGTCTTTGCGTGTTCTTTTGGAAGGAGAGACTCACACTGGCAACTATGATTAGACGCAGACAGCAGTTTATTCACAGAACCTTAACTGGTACAACGAATCTACAAGCATGCATTCGTTGGAGAAGGCGTTCTGCCTTCCCGTTCAAAGTTGACACAATTATACTTCGCGCTGCCTGGAGTCCCCGGTCAGTTCGCCTTCCCCATTGGTCCATTCATCTGCGCGCGCTGGGGATCCGTCCTCCTATTGGCCGCATCGAAGTGCCTGTCCAGCTCCTGCTGTGCTTGACAATGGCTCAGCCATCCCCGGGAGCGGTTCCGATCCCGTATTCAATAGTCCATTGTGTCAAGGAATTACTATGCGTCTGACAGGCTAGCCATTTTCAATAGTTTTAGTTTAACTAAATTGTCAATTACACTTATCAACTTTAGACTTAAATAGAGCCATTCACACTCACTAGTTATAGAGCAATTCACACTTGTCTAACAGTTACAGATTCCGATCAGTTTCTTTATTAATCCCGAGTTTCGATGGGGCAATTGATACTGGCTGGTATTTACAGGCTCCAAGATTTAATTAACATTATGCATATCCCTTACAAGCTCCAGCAGTCATGCAATCGCCTGCAGCAGCTCGCTTGGCTGTTGTTAACCATTTCAGGGCTGGAAGTGTCACCCTCCCTAGCCCTACATTAAACACCGCAGTGAAATCTCCCCAACAGTATACAGAATCTTGAAATGACAGACAGAATGGAAAAAGAGCAAGAGAAGCCCTAATAATAAAGGATGACATAAGGACATTGGTGACAAAATAAAAAATCAGGAAGTCAGGTCAATAAAGGGAACTGCGACTCGCTGAAATTGCTGACAGGAGTAGTTCATAGGTCGCAACAGGAATTATGTTTATGATAGGCATGAAACAAGAAATGATCAGAGATCATGACAGGGAAAGTGTAATAATAATGGGGCCCTTTATTCAGCACTTAGCCTGAACTGAAGGAACAGCCATATCATTATCAATGGTACCAGCTGCAGCAGCAGGACAGATACATTGGAACAGAGATTCAACTCAAAAGAGACAATGCGGAGTATGAAGACAGGATCAATGTTCGCAACATCATGAGCTGGAGTGTCAAGAAGTTTGGGATTTGCAGCCGGGTTGTTGCTGGCTGGTTGAACATCTGGGAAGAAGACTAACGTCCCAAGTGGGCAAACACTGACAGTAGCTGTCAAAATCAGCACCAATACCTTTCTCCAGGTCCTGCTGTTTTTACTACAATATCTCAACCTGCCATTGGCAACCTGAAATTTTGCATCAAATTCAGTCACCCTGCATACTATGCTTTTATAGGCTCTATAAAATCCTACATGTTTAATTTAGTAAATTAACATAAGATTAAGTAAAGATTGGCTTCAGTCCTATCCTTTGATTGTTCTTATATAGAAAGATTCAGCCTGTTGAGCATCGAGCTAGCTCCTTCCAGTAGCAATTCAGCTAGTTCCATTCCCGTGCATTTTTCTGAAAACCTGTTGAGTTTTTGAGGATGTAATTCAGGTATCCTGGACAAATCTTGGAGCAACCTTCAATATGAAACAGCAACAAAATCCAGAATGTTAGTGAATAACAACAGAATATAGATGCTGGAAATCTGAAATCTAGAGGAGACATATTGGATTTGAAATGTTAACTATTTCTCAATTCATAGATGCTGCCAGACCTACTGAGTTTCTCTAGAATGTTAGCGACCTCCTTTGCCTGTGCTGAAGTTACTAAATTGTTGAGTACCAGTGGTGGCACAGTGGCTCAGTGGTTAGCACTGCTGCCTCACAGCACCTATGTCCCAGGTTCGATCCCAGCTTCGGGTAACTGCCTGTGGGGAGTTTGCACATTCTCCCTGTGTCTGCGTGAGTTTCCTCCGGGTGCTCCGGTTTCCTCCCACAGTCCAAAGCTGTGCAGGTCAGGTGAATTGGCCATGCTAAATTCCCCATAGTGCTACGTGCAGCATTCAGATGGAAATGGGTCTGCGTGGTTTACTCTTCAGAGGGTCGGTGTGGACTGGTTGGACCGAAGGGCCTGTTTCCACACTGTAGGGAATCTAATCTAATTGCATTGTCAAAGGAGGGGAATGAAGAGGTAAGAATGATGCTTTTCACCCTGCTCCCAGAGAAATCAGTACTGGGGTCACTCAGGCATGATTTAGCTAACTTGAATGTAGGAAATCATGTGTCACAACAAAGATGACATAATGCCCAATATCCATCCAGTACTAAACATAGGTCATAAATTCCTCCATCACATTCACACCCTTAGCTAATCTTCCCTTCTGGTCTTCCCATTGTCCTGAAGCCAGGAAGCAACAATGGCCACTGGAATTTGAAGTAAAGTAGATGGCTGATTTGCATTTCACAACAAATTAACACACGAGCAATCATTTAATCCCACAAACAAATATTCTTTTCTTTTTACTTTAATGTAGTGTTGCCCTTATGACTTCAGTAGGGCAAGAGCATTTTGGGACCCTGAGGGGTTTGCCAAGGACTGCCTCACCTACAACTGTTACAAGGGCAGATGTTGGCAAGAGCAAGTCTGTGGCTTTCTGACAAGGCAAGAGTAGAGAATTAGGAATGATTTGAGTGAAATCTTCTTCTAAGTACTATTTCTCCACTTTTCTTTTGCTCGCCTAAAAGTTTAAGAACACGGTTTCACTTTGTCAGGTACTGAAAGGCCAAAGCAAGGTTTTCCTCCATCCTGTGTAAAGGTGCAAAGAAGAGCTCAATTTGCTTATTGGAAGAGGGCTCAAAGGAATGTGCAAGTCTGAGTAAACAAACATGGTGGCCTGATGCTTCAGAGGCTGGAGGTTGTGGCTACTCCTTCCATGGAGGTGGATATCAGCTCAAAGATCTGAAATATTATTACAATCATGTTGCACTCTTCAATATGGACTCCTTAAAATTCTCTCCAAGGTTGTGATAATGTCAGGAAATGTTTCCAAACCTGGTTTTGATCCAAAATAGTCTTTATTACTGATCTTTATCACACCATTTATGTCTGGTGGAGCAGAATTTGGAGGATTTTGTACCCTCCCATTGCAACTTGCAGTGCTGTTCCTGTCTCCAACACCTACTCTTGTTCACATGTGATGCGCATCTCAGTATGTGACATCCTATCAATCTCCCACCAAGATCTGTGGATCTGAATTGGTAAAGATTGCAATGGTGTTTTCCTAGAAAGCATAGTCTCCTCTATGGCATCCTCATCTTCTCTTGATTCATCTGCTATATGCATTCGATAGACCTGTGGGACCTGCAAGACACATTGGAACTGACAAGTGGAAATTGTAAAAAGTCACCAATTTGCAGATGTTCACATTTCTGCCAGTGGTGACAGCAAAATAACCAACTCCCCTGGCCTCCTCCTCTACAGCAGGGTAAAAACAATGACTGCAGATACTGGAAACCAGATTCTGGATTAGTGGTGCTGGAAGAGCACAGCAGTTCAGGCAGCAATCGAGGAGCCACAGCAGTCAAGGCAGCCCTGACTGGAGGGCTAGCCCCAGTTCTTTTTGTGGGCTTATGCAACTTCAACCACAAGAAGAGAAAGCAGAGCCATATGTGAGACTATTGAATTGTATGGAATGGAGTGAAGAAAACAACTAGTGGAGGATCACTCTGAGGGATGTGTGTGAGATGGCATGAAAATGGCAACTGTTTAGATGGGACGTGAAGAAGCGCCTCACAGGGAGGGGCGTAATGGCAGCTGCAAGATGGGTTGGTCAGAGATTAGCTGTGAAGGAGGAGTGAGGGCAAGTCAAAGTATGGTGGTCACAGAATGATTATGTTTACACCACTTTCCTTTATTGTCATCATGAGGTAATTGACCCTTTGAGTATGCACATTTAAAGGACCCCATTCCTGTTGCCCACTTTCTTAGCCACTTGTATCTAGATCTTTTGAGAGGCTGACTTCTTCTTTCACTTTGTAAGAAACAGCTCTTTGCTGCAATTCTGAAGTGGGAAGCAGCAATGGCAAATGGAATTTGAAATAAAGTAGATGGTTTATTTGCATTTTGCAATAAATTAACACATGATCAAATTCTGATCACAAAGTAAATCTGTTTTTCTTTTTACTTTAGCGAAATCATAATTACTTTATGATTTCAGTGGGACTACAGCCTGTAGGAGGATATCCAGAGAAGAATCAGGGAATAAAAAAATGCTTCTCCTCCTATATTTGAAGCCTTAAGAATCAATGTCTGATTCAGCCAATTGATAACTGTCCAGATTCTTATCACTAGAAAGCCTTCCAAAAACATATGCAACTTGGTCACCACTTGTATTAACATCAATTGAAAAATCAAGAGGCAAGAGACAATGTCTCTCTTCTAGAATGCTTAGGTTCCTGATATCCAAACAGGCCAATAAAATTTTACTCAAAGGGCTACACCACTGACACTCCAAGGTGAGCTTGTTCATGTTGTGATGTACAATTTGGTGCTCTCAAATCACAGAATTAATATGAGATTACTACATATTGCTCTTTTTAAAAATGTGTTCATGGGACGTGGGCAGCACGAGCTGGTCCAGCATATATTTTCCATCTCTACTTGCCCTGGAGAAGTTGGTGGTAAGTTGCCTTCTTGAGTTGTTGTAGACCTCAAGGTGTAGGTACACTAAAACGCTTTGTAGGGAAGGGAGTTCTAGAGTTTCACCTTGTGACAGTAAAGATAGCAAGATAACCTCAAGTCAGGATAGTGTGTGGTTTGGAGAGAAACTTGGAGGTGCTGGGGTTCCTAAGCTCTTCCCTTGTCCTTCTGTATGGAAGATGTTCAAAGATGCTGTTTTAGGAGCTTTGGTGAGTACTGCAATGGATATTCTGGATAGTACACACTGCTGTTACTGTGTGTCATTGGTAAAGGACGTGAAAGTTGAACAGTGGATGGTATGTCTACAAGCAGGCTACTTTCTGCAGTATGTAGAAAGTTTCTTGAATTTCATTGTATCTTACTCTTCTGGAAAATATCCTGTGGTCTGTCATCTCAATCTTTTCATGCCTCCCATTCTGTCCTATACTTGGTACTTTGTCTTTTATTTCTACATCTTACATGTGAAAGCACACTTCTCCCTTGTACATTATAAACATTAGATAGAGTCATAGAGATGTACAGCATGGAAACAAACCCTTCAGTCCAACCGTTCCGTGCCGACCAGATATCCAAATCCAATCTAGTCCCAACTGCCAGCACCCAGCCCATATCCCTTCAAACTCTTCCTATTCATATACCCATCCATATGCCTCTCAAATGTTACAATTGTACCAGCCTCCACCACTTCCTCTGGCAGCTCATTCCATACACGTACCACCCTCTGTGTGAAAATGTTGCCCCGTAGGTCTCTTTTATATCTTTCCCCTCTCACCCTAAACCTATGCCCTCTAGTTCTGGACTTCTCGACGCCAGGGAAAAGACTTTGCCTATTTACCGTATCCATGCCCCTCATAATTTTGTAAACCTCTATAAGGTCACCCTTCAGCCTCTGATGCTCCAGGGAAAACAGAACCAACCTGTTCATCCTCTCCTCATAGCTCAAATCCTCCAATCCTGGCAACATCCTTGTAAATCTTTTCTGAACACTTTCAAGTTTCACAACGTCTTTCCGATATATTCCAATGCATGCAATATTCCAATGGTCTATTATTTCCCACTCTTTCCTGAAAACACTATTCTCCTATACATAGGAAGAAGCCTGCATGAAACTACAGATTCAATTTTGGCTTTCATTCTTGAGGTGTGCCCAAACACTTGTTATAATGTATTATGTACTCCTAACTGCTCTGGAGAAGGTGATGGTGAGTGGCATACTCGAACTGTTGCAGTTTTTGGGGTGTATCAATAGTGCTGTAATTTTGAGGCAGTATCACTGAAATAACAGAGATATCGTTCCAATCTAGGATGGAATATGGCTTGGAGGGGAACGTATAGGTAGCTATGTTCCCATGCATCTGTTGCACTTGTCCTTCTGGGTGGTAAAGATATGGAATTGGAAGGTACTGTAATAGCCTTGGTGAGATTCTGCAGTGCACCATGTAGGTGGTGCACATTGCTGCTACTGTTCATCACAAGTGAAAGGAGTGAATGTTGAAGGTAATAGGTGTGGTGTCAATCAATTGCAATGCTTTTTCTTGAATGATGTCAAGCTTCTTGAGAGTTGTTGGAGCTTCACTCATCCAGGCAAGTATTCCTTCACACTCTTGACTTGTTCCATGTGGATGGTGGACAAGCTTTTGGGAGTCAAGAGATAAATTACTTGCAGTAGGACTTCCAGCTTCTGACCTTTTTTGTAGCCAAAGTATTTACTTGGCTAACACCATTCAGTTTCTGGTCAATGATAACTCCAAGGGTACCGATAGTAGGGACTCTGTTATGATAATGCAATTGACTGTCAAAGGGTGATGGTTGGATTCTATCTTATTGGAGATGGTTAAGTCTGGCACTTGTATGGTGATGCACTTTGATACAATTAAAATGGAGAGGCAGTTTAAAATAAATGGTACTACTCCAGTGGGTGATAAGAGCAGAGAGACCTTTGTGTATATGTGTGTAAGTCATTGGCAGTGACAAGACAGGCAGAGAGAATTGTCAATAAAGTTTGCAATTTTCTAGGCATAATTAACAGGGACATAGAATACAAGATCAGGAAAATTCAACCAAAACTATAGAAGACACATGTTAGATCTCCGCTAGAGTATCGTGGATAAAGGTAAAGTTGAAGTTGCCAATATTTTGCCAGAACATAAGGCTGCTCTTCCATTAGACCAAGACAACTGGTAGCAGCTGAGAAGCACCACAATTTTGGTGATGGGTAAAAGAGAATCTTTCATGGTAACCTCAGCCGGTACTACAATTGAACCCACACAGTTGGCATCTTTCCAGGTTACAAAGCAGCCATCCAGCCAACTGGACTAACAACTCTGGCTGCCACTTTAGCAAGGTTGTACAAACATTGGAGAGAGAGCAAAAGCAATTTACTAGAATGGTTTAGGGATGGGAAACTTCAGTTATGATGATAAATTGAAGAAGTTGTGATTGCTTACTCTGGAGGGAAGGCTGAGGAGAGATTTGAATTTAATTTTCAAAATCATAAGGGTCTGAACAAAGTAGATAGGGACTAACAGTTATGTTTTTAAAATTGTTGAGATGTAGATGGTACAGTTCTAAAGTCTTTTGCAAAAGAAGCAAATATGAGACGAGAAAAATCTTTTTCACATGGTTGGGTTATTGAATGCACTGCCTGAAAGTCTGGTGAAGGCTGTTTCAGTTCAGTTATTCAAGAGACCATTGGATAATTATTTAAAAAGAAACAGTATACAGTTACAGGAAAAGGGCAGGACATTGGCACTAAGTTAAAATACTCAGAGAGTGGGTTCAGACAGATTGGCAGAATAGTCTTCTTATACATCATAATAATTCTGTGATCTGTAATGTTTTCTGGTTGGCAGTGATTAATATTATCATGTTGTTAAGAAGGGCTGGAGAAATCAATAGGCTTAGCAGTATCGGTGGGTGCACTATCTGTTTTTATTTCAGATCTCCAGCATCCACAGAAAGTATTGGACTACTGGACTCAAGTTAGCTTTGTTTCTCTCTACAGCACTTTCTGTTCTTTATTTCTGCGTTTTACAAATTTCTGCTACATATCTTGTTATGATTTTAAAGATCTTTTACATATTGAAGATCATATCATTGAAGGTCATTTAGGGGTGGCACGGTGACTCAGTGGCTAGCACTGCTGCCTTACAGCACCATGGACCCAGGTTCAATTCCAGCCTCGGGTGACTGTCTGTGTGGAGTTTGCACATTCTCCCCGTGTCTGTTGGGTTTCCTCCGGGTGCTCTGGTTTCTGCCCACAGTCCCAAGGTATGCAGGTCAGGTGAATTGGCCATGCTAAATTGCCCATAGTGTAAGGTGCATTAATCAGAGGGAAATGGGTCTGGGTGGGTTACTCTTCGGAGGGTTGGTGGGACTAAAGGGCCTGTTTCCACACTGTAGGGAATCTGATCTAAGATGACTCTTTAAGTTTATAGTTCAAAATGGCTTCTTATGTAATGGAAGAAATAGTACATCTCAACTCAAGTGGAATGCATCCCATTACATTTAGTTTGTAATATATCTGTTATCAAAAATAACCGTGTTTTTCCAAGGATTTTTCAATGTTCTATTGTTACTTCATCTGTGTCTGGAGCTTTTCCCTGTATACATCAAATTCAAAGCATTGTTTATCTCTATTATCATAATGCTTGCTCCATCATTTGTGTCTTAAAGATTTCCTTAATTTGGATCATCCCACAGTTCATTGATATATTCTATTTATTTTGTTCCATCTGCAACCCTTTCAAACAATATTTTCCCATCTTTTATACAACCACTATTTATTGCTATCCTTTTCTATCTATCAAAGATCTCACCTTCTGTTTCATAAATGTTATTTCATGATTTCATGATTTCATTACGCACCTTAGTGTATAATTTTCCTTTGGCTTGCCTACATATATATACTTTATTTCAATTTCATCATACTCAGTTATGTTTCTTTTCTTTCCTCTTTTGAGCATCATTAATAATATCATCTTATATTATTTGTTTCTTTTCCTTTACCACTTTGGACACATTTTCTTTGTAGCAGGTTCTCTCCTCTCATGCTTATCCATTTGTTTTCTATTCCTTGTTCCAAACCTTCTGTTTGTGTTGATTCCTCAATTCTCAGTTTTTTTTATGTTAAAAGTGGTTGATGTTCTAATGTTCTCAGCCTTTAGCATACTTAGGTGGAAGTAGTTGCACATCTTTTTTTTGGTATTTTTCATTTTATCTTAATTTTTAATCACAAGGTGACAATGATCTGAATTTTAAATGACATTGTAATGCATATGAATGTTTTTTGTTGTTTACCAAATATTGCTTCACTATGATGCAATCTATTTGATTTCTAAACCCATCGTAGTGTACAATTGTTTTGGTTGCTTAAAGTGTTGTTTTTCCTTTCAGATAAGTTTCTTGATAAAATTGTATCAATCTCTCTTCCCCTCCATTTCTCAATCCATGGCCATATTGACTGATATGGATTCCTGATGTTCCTTCACTAACTTTAGTGGTTAAGCATGTATTACAATTACCACAGCAGTTGTTTTGACGGGATCATAACATTCAAGCTATCACTATAAAATCCTCTCCTTTCTGCTTACTGTAATCTTGGGTCACGGCATAAACTTATATGATATCCAGATCAAGAGGCTTTCACACACTGATAATCATGATCACACTTTTTGAGATTGGCCAGTAACCTTTAATTGATCTCTTTTATCTCTTGTTCGCTAAGATTCCTATTCCACTTAGCTGTAGTTGCAGTGGTGGCAGCGATTCAAGACTCATGGTGGTGAGGGTAATCTGAACATTTTCATTGTTTCTGTTTCTTTAATTTCTGCTCTTGTTTTTAATTCTAACTATTGTATTCTAAGATGGTTCCGGACAGTAGCAATTCTTACACTTTTCACTGTACTCCTGTACTTTTACACTGGGGTACACATGACAATTAATAAACAAAACAAATAAAAATAAAAATTAAATTAAAATCTATTAATATGCTTCTCACCTCCTGAGAATTAAAGCACATGATTCTTCAAGTTCAACTGACCAAATTCTGATTCTCTCACTTCTGCCAGTCCCATTAGTCAATGCAGAGCCCAATTGTTACCTATTACCATTACAATACTGGGATCATTTCAGTAATGCTTTTCATTGGAAGGAACACAATTCTGGATCCTTGACCACGTATATTGGTGCGTTAGTAATCCAGATGGCACTATCTTAGACCAAACCACTGAGGTTTGTTATGCATTCAGAACCATTATCTGTCTTCCCATCTTTGTGCTTTGGTGACACCACATCTGGAGTACTGTAAAGTTTTGTTCTACTTACTTGAAAAAATATAATTGAATTGGAAACAGTTCAAAGAAGATTCACTGATCTCATTCCCTGGCATGAAGGGCTTATCTTACAAAGAAAGTTTGAACAGAATTTAGAAAAGGTAAGGTGACTGGGAAGACATTTACTTATGTAACAAATTAGAACCATTGGACACAGAAGTAAAGGACATCCAAAATCGAATAAGTGAATGGCCTACGCTTGTTCCTAAGTCTGACGTCTTGTGTCTTGTGAAAACATCAGTCCATCTCAAAAGCCTGTTGTACCAGTGAGAAAGGCACTTTCGACTGAAAATCAAAACCTTTCAGAAATGTCTCCAAGCTTGTTGGAACTTTATAAATACAATAGCTCATCAGAAAAAAAAATCAATTATACGTGCTGAACTTCATTTTGTCAATTATTTGTCCCTTGTGCAAGTTTAATAGCATCCTTATTGGTAGTGATTAACCCACTCATTTTTCATTTGAAAATTTTGAAACTGTGTATTTGATTCCTATCCTCAATTTGTTAATGTAAATTATGACCAGCCATTTGAACCTTTGGGACAACACATCCAAACTTCTGCCGCTCTGAATGATGACTCATTATTCCAACGGTTTTTGTTGACCACTGATGTTATTTGTTCAATTATCATTGAAAATTTTACCCCAAAGACAAATTGCACCTTCTATATTTCCCGATATTGTTTATTCCCGATATCACCTCCTCAAAACAAATCAACAAGATTGTTCAGGAAAGATTTTCCCTTCACAAACCAACTATGCTGGAAAGAAAACAACACCTTTATAATATCGAGCCACTTAATGTGATCAATACAGAGGAGAAATGACATTGCTAAACACATTTCGTATTAGAATACTAGCTTCAATTCTGGTCATCCTTATATAGGAAGGATATTGTTAAACTTGAGTGGGTACAGTAAAGATTTACAAGGACATTGCCAGGACTAGAGAGTTTGAGCCAAAGGGAGAGTCTGAATGGGCTGGGGCTTTTCTTTCCTGGAGAATTGGAGACAAAGGGTGACCTCATAGAGGTTTATAAAATCATGAGGAGCATGGATAGAGTAAATAGCCAAGGTCTTTTTCCCAGATTGGCGATGTCCAAAACAAGAGGGCAGTGGTTTATTGTGAGAGGGGAAGGTTTAAAAAGCACCTGAGACAGAGGTGCCCACACAGAGGGTCATGTGTGTATAGAGTGAGCTGCCAGAGGAAGTGGTAGAAGCAGGTCCAATTACAATTTTTAAACAGCATCTGGATGGATATACAAATAGGAAGGGTTTAGAGGGATATGGGCCAAATGCTGACAAATGGAAATAGATCAGATTGGTATGTCTGGTCAGTGCAGTCGAGTTGGACTGAAAGGTCTGTTCCTGCGCAACATGAATCCGTGACTCTATGACTCTGTAAATCATTGCACCTTGCTTCAAAGCACTGAAAATAACGTTCCGAAGCAGATGAGAATGATGAGTCAAATGAAACCACATTGAATGTCACCTATTATCCTACAATGAGAAAAAATGTTCCAGCAATTATTGTTCATCATTAATTTCTCTTGAGAAGACAATGGTAAGCTAGTGTAGGGAGCATCATCATGCTGTTAGTTAGGGAGTTCTATTTTGACCCAGTGAAAATGAAGAACCAGAAATATAGTTCCATGCCTGTTTGACATTGAGGAGAACTTACAAGTAGTGATATCCTTGTGTGTCTGCTGTTCTTGTTCCTCTCAGTCACAGATGTTGTGAGTTTGGAAGATGCTATCTAAGATTTATGTTATGAAATATTTTCATGATTTGGAGATGCTGGTGTTGGACTGGGGTGTACAAAGTTAAAAATCACACAACACCAGGTTATAGTCCAACAGGTTTAATTGGAAGCACACTAGCTTCATCAGGTGATAGTCAGGTGAAATATTTTCAGGTTGTGAACAAATAGTTTATCTTATCATATGTGACTGAGTATGACTGACAATTACTACAAAAGTTAGAATATGTTATAGCATCGTTGATGAATTTGAATGTTCAACTAATGTTTTAATATATTGTTTATATTCTTGAAAACAAATCAATGAAATACACAATGACTCTCATTAAATACCAAGTAGTGATGTAAATTATTGAAGATTACATTGTGCATTTCATTCACTTAAGATTAGCATATCCATGTACCATTCAACTGATGTGAATCTGAATCTGAATCAGTTGGATGGGCAAAGAGACAAATGTGCAAGTTAGATCAAGTGTAGGAGTTCAGAATTCAAAAGAATTCTAAAGACAGTTAGCGAGAGTAAAATATTTAAGGACAGTAATTGGAAATAAAGAACTAATAACTTTGTCCTAAAAGAATGGAAGAGGAAATTGGGAGGTAAGCAGAAAGGAAAGTAGAAAAATTTGGTCAGTGGATAACTTTGAGACTGTGGGGTACTTGCAGAAAACCATTGAAGAAGCAGGACAATGCCAAAGCCTCACTAAGGCTCTGTGAAACTGAAAGCATATTGCTATCTGGATATTCTAAGTGTGCAAGTTCTTTTGGGTCTTATGTAGACTAACTTTTGCAAGGGTTGCCACTTTCTGTACTAACAAAAAGAGTAAACAAGTCATAGTTTATTGCTTCTCATTAACTACTTACAGGTTAAGTGGACCTAGCCTTAGGTCTGTCTCTCTTGAGAGCCTACTTTACTCTTTCCCAGGTCCTCATGATATCATCACAATAATGTGCTTATTTCACTCAATCACATTTTAATCCTTTAAGCCCTTCCACATAACATCTATGACATTTTTTTCTGACCAATGTATAAAAATACATCCCATTTCCCACCAAATCTTTCCCTTAACAAATTAAGATAATTTGAAGATTTCACTATTCTCTTTGAACAACATTTTCTTTGGACTATGAAGAATAATAGTTTGTGACAGAAGGTAATTGAATTGGACTATCTTCCTGATGGTCTGAGGTTCTCTTCTGAACGGGAGAAACTTTCCACCTTTGTATTTCTTTTATAGAAGGTATAAAGATAATATATATATATAATATGACCGTAGTGAGTCTCATTAGTAAGGAACGATGAGTCAGCATACTGAGAGGAGATGCAACGGCTAACGGTCTGGTGCAGAGCCAACAACCTGTCTCTGAATGTGGACAACACGAAAGAGATGATTGCTGACTTTGGGAGGGCACGGAGCAATCACTCTCTGCTGGACATTGACGGCTCCGCCATGGGGATCGTGAAGAGCATGAAAATTCTTGGCGTTCACCTAGTGGAGAATCTCACCTGGTCTCTCAAGACCAGCTCCATAGCCAAGAAAGCCCAGCAGAATCTTGACTTTCTGCTTAGGTTGAGGAAAGTCCATCTCCCAATCCCCATTCTCACCATATTCTACAGAGGGTTAATTGAGAGTACCCTGAGCAGCTGCTTCACTGTCTGATTTGGGAATTGCACTGTCCCAGATTACAAGACCCTACAACGGATAGTGAGGACAGCTGAGAAGATCATCAGGGTGTCTCATCCTCCATTAATGACATTTATACTGCACG
This sequence comes from Chiloscyllium plagiosum, assembly GCF_037043375.1. Classification (NCBI taxonomy): domain Eukaryota; kingdom Metazoa; phylum Chordata; class Chondrichthyes; order Orectolobiformes; family Hemiscylliidae; genus Chiloscyllium; species Chiloscyllium plagiosum. The sequence continues at coordinate 92,211,771 of NW_028270140.1, forward strand.
CTACATCAGGCTAATAACATTGTGGACCACTCCACACACTTTCATTTAAATTCTTCTCCCTCCTGCCATCTGGCAAAAGATACTGAGCATTTGGTCTCTCATGGCCAGATTGTGCAATAGTTTCTTCCCCCAAGCCATCAGGTTCCTTAGCACTGTATGATCACACTCTATTCTATTTGTAATTCTTGGATGGAATTTTGAATTGCTGCTAAAGCAATGGTTTACCAATGATCATTGATTGTTACATTGTAATTTGTCCGCTACTGTGCCTATTGTCTTGTCAGAAATTACTGTGCTGTTTTGCATGTTTTGCACTTTTCTATGCACTTTATGCTGCCCTATATATGACTGTACTCTCGTGTAGTCTGTGAGTTCAAATAGCACCTTGGTCCTGGAGGAACGCACATTTGTTTTTATTGTACCAGCTGTATATGATAGAAACAACAAATAAAGCTACTCTACTCTACTCTACATACTAGAACAGGCATCTTTTTTCCTTTTTAGTATCTTAACATTTTAGATTTGCTTGTCTTCATAAAGGTATCATCAATGGAGGTCTTCAATTTATATCAGGGTTTATTTTTGTTCTCAATTTATCTGGAGTTCTGTGCTGAAGTAGGTAGTTTTTTTTTAAACTTCAACCTATTGATTAATTTAATTCACCCTCAATGAATTCTTGGTGAAGTCATTTTGTTCACTTCCTCAATTATTTTATCTGAAGATTGGTCTTGCATAATATTACATCCATTATGATTGTTGAGGATCCTTCTTTGGCAGAGAAGGACAAATAGCCTATTTGGACTTGTCCCTTCCATTTTCGTGTGTATGTGAGTCAATGTATTGCAATTTGACTCTATTCAGATGCTTAATTTACGTTGAGTGATGTAGATTGTTCAGTTTATTTCTTCTCAAAGTACATTAGCATTTGGAATCTGAACTCTCTTCCATCTTTACAACAGTTGAAAGCATTTCTGCTAAATCAGTATAGACACAGCATTTATTTATTTGTTCAGAAGCATCAGAATCCCAGCCATCATTTGTTGCTCATTCTAATGTACAAAGGACAGTTAAGAGTCAACAATGTTGTTATATGTCTAGAGTCACATGTAGGTCAAATTCATAAAGCAGACCTCCTTCCCTGAAGGATATTAGTGAACCAGATAGGTTATTGTGACAATTCCCAATGATCACTATTAGGTTAGGTTTTTCTTCCACATTTTGCTGAATTCAAGTTTCACCATCTGCTATGGTGGGATTGGAACCCATGTGCCCATAGTCAGTATGGAGTAGTACCACTGTGCCTCTGCCTCACCAGTTTCCAGCCCATTATGAAACAAATTCTGGTGAATCTGCTGGAGCTTACGGATCCCTGAAAAATCTTCTACCTGACTGGCAGTTCCTAGCTGTTTAACCCCTTGCAGCATTTGAATGAGATTAAAGTGATAGTAGAAGATTTTATTCCCCTTGTGACTTTAATGGACGATTTCTCACTTTTCATGGCCAGAATGGAGCCTCCTGTAAACATTTCCCGTTAATTGCCTATCTGCATAAAATGACTCGGTTCTCAATTCCTATTAGGGACAATAAGAGTAGGTAACATTAGGTTACATGCACTTGTTATTTGAACAGTAATATTTCTGGGAACATTAAGAAACATTGCATGATATCAGATGATATCAATTAGTCATGAAATTGTGCATCAATGTTTTGGAGAAATAGGAACTTGATGACTATGAATATATTATGCAAATGTTTATCATTGAGTGAGTTTCTCTGGATTAGCTTGTGTAAAATCTTTGCTAATTTAAACAAGAGTGGTCTTTTCACTATAACAATTGGGACTGTCAGCAAGATCCCCAGTGTTCAGTAACCTGTACTACAAACGTTAACATTAGCAGTGCATTTATTTCATCACCAATGTTTAGGACAAGAAACCAGCAGACTGATTGGAAGACCTAAAGCAAGTAATAGATCAATGGGTGAAATAACCAAAGGCAACACAATACACAGATTGCAATTCCATATGTAAATTAGGCAAATTAAAGAATAGCCATAGAGATTCTCTTGCTGATAACCGGGTTATATGTGCTGGATTCTTCGTGTGTGGGTTCTTTAGAGGCTCTTGAGTGTGTGAGAGGGGAATCACTTTCTGATCTAATGAGAAGATTCTTGTGGAGTAAACAAGATGTAATTTATTCCTTCTCTTCAAGTCCAGGCTATAAGAATAGGCTCAAGCTCCCTATGAAGACTGTTGGGAGGACCATGCTTTAGGTCACCTCCCATGCCAGATCCATAAGACCATAAGATATAGGACCATAGGATAGAGGAGCAGGCAATTCAGCTCATCAAGTCTGCTCCACCATTTGATCATGGCTGACATGTTTCTCAACCTTATTCTTCTGCATTCTCCCCTGCAAAGCCCTTGATCTGCTTTAAATGTACTCAAAGACTTTGCCTCCACACCCTTCTGCAGCAATGAGTTCCACAGATTCTTCTGGCTGAAGAAATTCCTCCTCATCTCAGTTCTAAAGGTTGTCACCACTTTGAATCTATCAGGTTCAAGTGTCTCCTATGAGCGGAAACATCTCCATATTCTCTCTCGTCCAAGCCTCTCAGTATTATGCAAGTTTCAATAAAATGCCCCCCATACTTGAAACTCCACCAAGTATAGACCCAGAGGCTTCAACTGCTCTTCATATGACAAGCCCTTCATCTCAGGATCATTCTTGTAAACTTCCTCTGGACCTCCTCCAAGGCCAGCACATCCTGCCTTAAATATGGTGGCCCAAAATTGCTCATAATGTTCCAAATGCAGTCAGACCAGAGCCTTATTCAGCTTCGGCAGTATATCTCTGCTCTTATATTCTAACCCTCTGAAAATGAATATTAACCTTGTATTTGCCTTCCTAACTGCTAACTGACCATACATATTAACCTTAAGAGAATTCTGAATGAATACTCCCAAATTTCTTTGTGCTTCAGATTTCTGAAGCCTTTCCTCATTCAGAAAATAGTCTAAGCCTTTATTCTTCCTACCAAAGTACATAATCTCACAAGTTTCCACATTGGATTCTATCAGCCACTTCTTTGCCCACTCTCCTAGCCTGTCCAAGTCCTTCTGCAGCCTTCACACTTCCTCAACACTGCCTGTCCTTTCACCTATCTTTGTGACATCTGCAAACTTTGCAACAATGCCCTTAGTTCTTTCATCCAGATCAGTAATGTATAGTGTGAATAGTTGGCCCAAAACTGATCCCTGCTTTACTCCACTAGTCACTCGCTGTCATCAGTATGTAAGGTAGCTCGCTGAGCTTGAAGGTTTGTTTTCAGACATTTTGGTAACATCATCAGTGTGAGTCTCTGGTGAAGCACTGGTGTAATGTCCTGCCTCTCTATTTAACAGTTGTTCACGGGTAGCACTCAGTTAGATGGTTAAGGTCTCCCAGCTTCAGGCCAGTTTTACCGTGTTGCACCCATATGTGTTAGCGATTTTTGAGAAGATCTGTAGCTCAGGTTGATGGTAAGTCTGTAAGTTAGCTTGCTGAGCTTGAAGGTTTATTTTCAGACATTTCATCACCATACTAGATAACATCATCAGTGAGAGTCTTTGGTGAAGCTCTGGTTGGCGCTTTATCCTTTATCATCCTTTATCCCCACTCTCCTCCCTGTGCCAATACTCTTATCTATGGCAGTACCTTGCTCCTAATATCATAGGCTTTTATTTACATAGAACATAGAACATAGAAGAATACAGCGCAGTACAGGCCCTTGGGCCCTCGATGTTGCGCCGATCCAAGCCCACCTAAACTACACTAACCCACTATCCTCCATATACCTATCCAATGCCCTCTTAAATGCCCATAAAGAGGGAGAGTCCACCACTGTTACTGGCAGGGCATTCCATGAACTAACGACTCGTTGAGTGAAGAACCTACCCCTAACATCAGTCCTATATCTACCCCCCCTTAATTTAAAGCTATGCCCCCTTGTAATACCCGACTCAATACGCGGGAAAAGGTTCATACTGTCGACCCTATCTAACCCCCTAATCATCTTGTACACCTCAATCAAGTCACCCCTAAACCTTCTTTTCTCTAGTGAAAACAGCCCCAAGTGCCTCAGTCTTTCCTCATACGATTTTCCTTCCATACCAGGCAACATCCTGGTAAACCTCCTCTGCACCCGTTCCAATGCCTCCACATCCTTCCTATAGTATGGCGACCAAAACTGCACACAATATTCCAGATGCGGCCGTACCAGAGTCTTATACAACTGCATCATGACCTCAGGACTCCGGAACTCAATTCCTCTACCAATAAAAGCCAGTACGCCATATGCCTTCCTCACCGCACTATTTACCTGGGTGGCAACTTTCAGAGATCTGTGTACATGGACACCAAGATCCCTCTGCTCATCCACACTACCAAGTATCCGACCATTAGCCCAGTACCCCATCTTTTTGTTATTCTTCCCAAAGTGAATCACCTCGCACTTAGCTACATTGAATTCCATCTGCCACCTTTCTGCCCAGCTCTGCAGCTTCTCTATATCCTGCTGTAACCTGCCACATGCTTCCTCACTGTCAACAACTCCTCCGACTTTCGTATCATCCGCAAACTTGCTCACCCAACCTTCTAACCCCTCTTCCAGGTCATTTATAAAAATGACAAACAGCAATGGTCCCAAAACAGATCCTTGCGGAACACCGCTAGTGACGGCACTCCATGAAGAAACTTTGCCATCAACTACTACCCTCTGTCTTCTTCCATCCAGCCAATTCCTAATCCAAACCTCCAACTTACCCTCAATGCCATATCTCCGTATTTTCTGCAGTAGCCTACCATGGGGAACCTTATCAAACGCCTTACTAAAATCCATATATACCACATCTACCGCTTTCCCCTCATCAACCTCCTTCGTCACCTTTTCAAAGAATTCAATAAGGTTTGTGAGGCACGACTTGCCCTTCACAAAACCATGCTGACTATCCCTGATCACATTATTCCTATCCAGATGTGCATAAATCCTATCCCTTACAATTCTCTCTAAGACTTTGCCCACAACAGAAGTGAGACTCACCGGCCTATAGTTACTAGGGCTATCCCTACTCCCCTTTTTGAACAAGGGAACCACATTTGCTATCCTCCAGTCTTCTGGGACTACTCCTGTAGACAAAGAGGACATAAAAATCAAGGCCAATGGCTCTGCAATCTCCTCCCTTGCTTCCCAGAGAATCCTAGGATAAATGCCATCAGGCCCAGGGGACTTATCTATTTTCACCTTTTCCAGGATTTCCAACACCTCTTCTCTACATACCTCAAAGCCATCCATTCTACTTATTTGTGACTCAGTATTCTCATCGACAACAATGCCCTGTTCCTGAGTAAATACTGAAGAAAAGTATTCATTCAGTGTCTCCCCAATCTCTTCCGCCTCCACACGCAACTTCCCCCTACTATCCTTGACTGGACCTATTCCTACCCTAGTCATTCTTTTATTCCTAACATACCTATAGAAAGCCTTAGGGTTTTCCCTAATCTTATCGACTAAGGACCTTTCATGCCCCCTCCTTGCTGCTTTTAGCTCTCTCTTCAGGTCCTTCCTGGCTACCCTATAACTCTCAATCGCCCCAATTGAACCTTCACGTCTCATCTTGAGATAGGCCGCCCTCTTCCATTTAACAAGGGATTCCAATTCCTTATTAAACCACGGCTCCCTCGCACGACCCTTTCCTTCCTGCCTGACAGGTACATAATTATCAAGGACACTCAATAGTTGCCCCTTGAACAAGTTCCACATATCATTTACACTCTTGCCTTGGAGTCTACTTTTCCAAGCCACACATCCTAAGTCATGCCTCACCGCATCATAATTTCCCTTACCCCAGCTATAATTCTTGCCCTGTAGTACACACTTATCCCTCTCCATCACGAGTGTAAAAATCACCGAATTATGGTCACTATCCCCAAAGTGCTCACCTACCTCTAATTCTAACACCTGGCCTGGTTCGTTACCCAGAACCAAATCCAGTATGGCCTCACCTCTTGTTGGCCTGTCTACATATTGTGTCAGGAAACTCTCCTGCACACATTGAACAAACACTGACCCATCTAACGAACTTGAGCTATAGCTTTCCCAATCAATATCAGGAAAGTTAAAGTCCCCCATAACAACCACCCTATTACTGTCACTCATCTCCTGAATCACCTTCCCAATCCTTTCTTCAATGATTCTAGGACTATTAGGAGGCCTGTAAAAGACTCCTAACAGGGTGACCTCACCTTTCCTATTCCTAACCTCAGCCCAAACTACCTCAGATGGCAAGTCCTCATCCATCGTCCTTTCCACCGCTGTAATACTATCTTTGACAAGCAATGCCACACCTCCCCCTCTTTTACCCCCACCTCTGACCCTACTAAAACATTTAAATCCCGGAACCTGCAACAGCCAATCCTGTCCCTGTTCTAGCCATGTCTCCGTAATAGCCACAACATCGAAGTCCCAGGTACCAACCAACGCTGCAAGTTCACCTACCTTATTTCGTATACTTCTTGCATTGAAGTATACACACTTCAAGCCACTTCCCTGTTTACAGGCACCCTCCTTGGAAATTGATGCCATGTTCCTCACCTCCCTACACTCCAGGCCCTGCACCCTGAAGCTACAATCTGGGTTCCCATGCCCCTGCCGAGTTAGTTTAAACCCCCCCCAAGAGCACTAGCAAACCTCCCCCCAAGGATACTGGTTCCCCTCAGGTTCAGGTGTAGACCATCCTGTTTATAGAGGTCCCACCGTCCCCAGAAAGAACCCCAGTTATCCAAAAACTGGAACCCCTCCCTCCTGCACCATCCCTGTAGCCACGCATTTAATTGTTCTCTCTCCCTATTCCTCGAATCTCTATCACGTGGCACGGGTAACAAACCAGAGACAACAACTCTGTTTGTTCTAACTCCGAGCTTCCAACCTAGCTCCCTGAAAGCCTGTCTAACATCCTCAGCACTCCTCCTACCTATGTCGTTGGTGCCCATGTGGACCACGACTTCGGGTTGCTCCCCCTCCCCCTCCAGGACCCGGAAAACACGATCAGAGACATCACGTACCCTTGCACCTGGGAGGCAACATACCAAACGTGAGTCTCTCTCGTTCCCACAAAACCGCCTATCTGTGCCACGAACTATCGAGTCCCCAATTACTACTGCTCTGCTCTTCTTCACCCTTCCCTTCTGAGTAACGGGGACAGGCTCCGTGCCAGAGACCTGAGCCCCGTTACTTACCCCTGGTAAGTCATCCCCCCCACAAGTATCCAAAACGGTATACTTGTTCTTGAGGGGAATGGCTGCAGGAGGTCCCTGCACTGGCTGCTTCCTCCCAGTCCCCCTCACTGTAACCCATCTATCTGCCATCTTTGGAGTTACTACTTCCCTATAACTCTGATCTATGACCCCCTCTGCCTCCCGAATGATCCGAAGTTCATCCAACTCCAGCTCCAGTTCCCTAACACGGTCTTGGAGGAGCTGGAGATGGGTGCACTTCCTTTAGCAGCATCTTGTGTGGCACCTTGTCAAAGGCCTTTGGAAATTCAAATAGATCATGTCCATTAGTTCTCCTTTGTCTAACTTGCTTGTTATCTCCTCAAATAATTTAGCAGATTCATTAGCTATGACCTCCCATTGACAAAGCTGTGCTGACTTAACCCTATTTTATGAAATCGTTCTAAGAACTCCACAATCTCATCCTTCATAATGAACTTTAAAATCTTACCAATGATGAAGGCCTATAATTTCCCATCCTTTGCCTCTCTCCCTTCTTAAACAGGGATGTTACATTAGTCATTTTCCAGTCCTCTGTGACCTTCCTGAAAGATCACCACCAATAATTCCACAATCTCCTCAGCTGTTCCTTTCTAGGGTCTAGTCCATCTGGCCTAAGTGATCTATCTACCTTCAGACCTTTCAGCTTCCCCAACACCTTCTCCTTTGTGATGGCCACTGCACTTATCTCTGCCCTCAACTTTCTTGAAGTTCTAGTATGCTATTGGTGTCTTCCAGTACGAAGACTGATGCAAAGTACCTATTCAGATCCTACACATCTATTTGTTCCCCATTATCCAGGCTCATTTCCCAATGGTCCAAAATCCACTTTTGCCCTCTCCTATCCTTTATGTATCTGAAAAAAACTTGAAATATTTTTATATTGCTAGCTAGCTTGCCCTCATATTTCATCTTCTCCCCTTTTTGCTTTTTTTAGTTGCCCTCTGTTAGTTTTTAAAAGCTTCCTAATCCTCTGGTTTCCCACTAATCCCACATATATTGTATGCTTTTTCTACTATTTCCATGAGTTCCCTTGTCAACCATGGCTACCTCTTCCTCTCCTTATAATGTTTCTTCTTCCTTGGAATGAACTTCTGCTGTTGCTCCTGAATTACCATCAGAAATATCTGCTATTGTTGCTCCACTGTCTTCCCTGCTATGTTTCCCTTCCAATTCTGGCCAATTCCTCCTTCATATCTTTGTAGTTACCTTTATTCAATTGAAATATCAGAACATCTGATTCTCCATCTCAGACTGCAGGGTGGATTTTGTCATATTATGGTCACTGTTCCCTTGAGATTCCGTCACCTTAAGCTCCCTCATCAACTCTGTCTCATTAAATGAAACCACATCCAGAATTGCCTGTTCTAAATGTAGTGAAGATTAGTGGGAAACCAGAGGATTAGAAAGTAATCAAAAACCAGCAGAGGACAACTAAAACCACATCCAGAATTGCCTGTTCTCTAATGGGCTTTACCTTAAACTTCTCCAAAAAGTAACTCATATACATTCCACAAATTCCTTTACTTAGGATCCACTACCAAACTGATATATATGCAGTCCACCTGCATACTGAAGTCCCATATGATTATTATAATAGAACTTTTATTACTTGCCTTTCCTATCTCCATGATTTATTTTCTGCCTCATATCCTCTCTACTGCCAGGAGGCCTGGACATAACTCCCCTCAGTGTCTGTTTTCTTTTGCAGTTCCTCAACTCTACCCACACAGATTCTCCACCTTCTGATCCCCTATCGCTTCTTGCTATCAATTTAATTTCATTTATTCCTAACAAGGCAATCTTAGAGATGGTCAGATGACCAGAGATGGTCAACTTCTCACCATCTGCTTATCCTTTTGATAGGATGCCTATTCTTGAATATTTAGTTCACAGCCCTGATCCCCTTGCAGTCACTTCTCTGCTATGCCCATAAGATTGCATTTGCCAATTTCAATCTGTGCTACAAGCCCATTTATCTTGTTTTGTATACAGCATGTATTTAAGTACAACAACCTTGGCTTTGCATTGACCACCCCCTTCTCATAGTTGTTCCCTTATCTGTTGTGCATTTCCATATTCTCTGTCATGTTACTTATTCTAGAAGCTTTAATACCCTCTCCTGAGCCATCCCCACTTTAACTAGTTTACAGTCCTTGTGACCTCAATTAACACTGATTGCACTATCAATTGATCAACCTTATGCTGAGTACTTCATGTATTAAGATACAAAGTTTGTTCCATTATTATGTTTCTCTGCACTTTTATGGTTCATTGATAGAATATGACATTCACACATTCTGGCCCTTCTGTTTGTAGACCAGAGCAAACCCACTCAAAATAGATTAAGAAGATAGCCTAAACCCTAACTTTTTCTTGTTTGAAAGGTAAGTGTGAGATGTTGTGTTCCAGATGCAATTTGATTGGTCAAACTACTCAATATTAAGCAAAATACAATCTATTCAAACACTATAGTTAAAATACAACAAAAAGAAGAGGAACCTGTAATAACAATTCTATCAGAAAACTTATCAGAATAATAGATTATTCTACTAGTAACCAATAATTGTTCCAATATAGCAACATCCCACAAAAATGCCCTTGGCAAAAAGCAAATTCAGAAAACAGATTATCTCACATTCAGTTCTCCAATCCAGGAGAAAAGGACATCAGAAGACAATTCTGAGAGAAAGCCCAGAGATAGAATATAGCAGCTGGTAGAGATTCACTGCCTTCCAACCCTGCTGTGGCATCAGCAACTACTATTGATAGCTAACTAAAAATCCTGAATTTGAGAGAGCTTGACCACACCCACTCAGGCTGCTTCTATTGTTCAAAACTAAAAGGATTTCACAATTTGTTTATCTTCTCATAGACTGCTCAATACCTGTCACCAATCTCTTTCTGAAAGAAACCAGGACAAAACATATCTCTTAAAGCTACAGTATTATTACACTTCCTTATATTTTCTGGTAACAGTCGATCCCATCAGTAACCAGTAAATACATTTTCTCCTTTACCTTTGGTTTCGTAATTTTCCATACAACTGAACCTATCACCCACTGTTTGGTTTAAAGCCCCATTCACAGCCCTAGTTATGGAAATTGTCAGGACTCTAGTCCCAGCCAGATTCAGGTGGAGCCGGTCCCATTCAAAAACACCCTCCTTCCCCAGTGCCAATGTTCCATCAACCAGAATCCGTTTCTCCCTCAGCAACCTTTGAGCCATGTGTTTGCCCCTTAATCTTGGTGCCAATAATTGTGGATCAGATATCTGGAGATATTTACCTTTTTGATGTTGCTTTTTAGTTTAGCCCCAGGTTGCTTAAAGCAGAACTTTTTTCCTCTGATACCATTGGTACCACATGGACCACAACAATGCTCTCACTTCATGTTCCTCTGCAGTTCAGATGAGATATCCAGGCACCATGTAGGCAACACTGCCTTGGGGATTCTGCCCACAAAGAAGTGACTAATCCCCTGATTATGCTATCCCCGATTATAACTACATTTCTCTTTTCTCCTCCATCTTTAATAGTTCCCTCTACTGTGGTGCTATGGTCAGTTTCCTTATCCTCCCTACAGCTCCCACTCTTGTCCACACAAGAGGCAAGAATCTCAAACCTGTTGGACAAGCTCAAGGGCTGAGGCTCCTTCAGAAGTACCTCCTGGATCCCTCTCCATGCCCTGCTTATAGTCACACCCACCTGTCCCTGACCCCTAGCCAAATTCAAGGTAGTTACTCTAAGAGGTGTGACTGCCTCCTGAAACACAGGGTTCAGGTAATTCTCCTCCACCCTGATGTGTGGCTGTGTTCAAAACTCAGACTCCAGCTTATCAAATCTGAGCCGGAATTCCTGAAGCAATCAACACTCACTACAGATGTAGCCACTGTGAACCACAGTTGGCTTCATCAGCTCTAACATCATGTAGTTACAATATGTCATCTTGTTCTATATCTTTATTTTATTTATTCTACTGGTCTTTTAGTTTGTAATCTGTAAATATTCTCCTATGAACTTCAATCTGAATGGAACCTGTAAAAGATAGTCAAATTACTATCTTTAGCAATCATGCACGACCCTCTGCATGAAAAAGTTGCCTGTTAGATCCTTTTTATATCTTTCCCCTCTCACCTTAAACCTACTCCGTCTAGTTCTGGATTCCCCCACCCAGGGAAAAGACATTGTCTATTATTCTGTCCATGCCCTTCATGATTTTATAAACCTCTATAAGGACACCCCTCAGATTCCAGGAAAAGCAGCGTCAGCCTATTCAGCCTCTCCCTCGAGCTCAAATCCTCCAGCCTTGGCAACATCCTTGTAAATCTTTTCTGAACCCTTTCAAGTTTCACAACATCCTTCCAATTATGAGACTAGAATTGCACACAATATTCCATAAGTGACCTAACCAATGTCCTGTACAGCCGCAACATGACCTGCCAACTTTGATACTCAACGGTCTGACCAATAAAGGAAAGCATACCAAACACCTACTGCATTATCCTAACTACAAATCTACTTTCAAGGAACTATGAACCTACACTCCAAGGTCTCTGTGTTCAGCAACACTTCCCAGGATCTTACCATTAAGTGTAAGTCCTGCTAAGATTTGCTTTTCCAAATAGCAGCAACTCACATTTATCTAAATTAAACCTGAACTGCCACTCCTCAGCCCATTGGCCCACCTGATCAAGGTCTCATTGGGTACTCTAAGGTAACCTTCTTCACTATCGACTACTCCTCCAATTCTGGTCTCGTCTGCAAACTTACTAACTATACTTCCCATGTTCACATCCAAATAATATAAACGATGAAAAGCAGAGGACCCAGCACTGATCCTTGTAGCACACCACTGATCATAGGCCTCCAGTCTGAAAAGCAACCCTTCATCACCACCACTGGCCTTTTATCTTCAGGCCAGTTCTGTATCCAAATGACTAATTCTTCCTGTATTCCATGAGATCTAACCTTGCTAACCAGTCTACCATGAGGAACCTTGTCGAATACATTACTGAAGTCCATATAGACCACGTCTACTGCTCTGCCCTCATCAATCCTCTTTGTAACTTCTTCAAAAAACTCAGTCAAGTTTGTGAGACATGATTTCCCATGCACAATGCCAAGCTGACTGTCCCTAATCATTCCTGAAGAAGGGCTTATGCCCGAAACGTAGATTCTCCTGTTCCTTGGATGCTGCCTGACCTGCTGCACTTTTCCAGCAACACATTTTCAGCTATCCCTAATCAGTCCTTGCCTTTCCAATTAAATGTAAATCCTGTCCCTCAGGATTCTCTCCAACAAATTCCCAGCCGCTGATGTTAGGCTCTCCGGTCTATAAGGAAAAGTTTCCTGGCTTTTCTTTATCACCTTTCTTAAATAGTGGCACCACGTTAGCCAACCTCCAGTCTTCCGGCATCTTACCTGTGACTATCGATGATACAAGTATATCAGCAAGAGGCCCAGCAATTACCTCCCTAGCTTCCCACAGAGTTCTCAGTTCTCAGATACAACTGATCAGGTCCTGGGAACTTATGCATTTCAAGACATCCAGCACCTCCTCCTCTATAAAATGGACATTTTTCAACATGCCATCATCTATGTCCCCACATTCTATATCTTCCATGTTCTTCTCCACAGTAAACACTGATGCAAAGTACTCATTTAGTATCTCCCCCAGCTCCACGTGTAGGCTGCTTTGCTGATCTTTGAGGGGCCCTATTTTTTCCCTAGTTACCCCTTTGTCCTTTCCTTTTGTTCTTAATGTATTTATAAAATCCTTGTATTATCTCTAACTACTCTTCCTGCCAAAATGTAACATTCACATTTCTCTGCATTAAATTTCATTTTCTATGAGTCCACCCCAATCCACTAGCCTATATCTATATCCTGTTGAAGTCCATCACTTACAATTCATAACACCAAAAATTTGTATAATTTGAAAAATGTGAATGTGTACTTGTTATGACAGTCACGATAAGACCTGGCTGCTGCATTAGTGCACACTACAAACAATAAAAGCCTCAAGCTCTGTGAAATGCAAGTGGAAGCAGACTTACAGTCACAGAAACATTCTTCTACCCTCACCCTCCACAGCCTGCCTCGCAACCAATTTTGGATCCAATGTTCCACTTAGATGCCTTGGGCTCTTACATTTTTGACCAATCTGCCAGGAGGAGCCTTATCAAAAGTCTTGAGAAAGTCCATGTCAACCACATCAAATGTAGTATCATCAACACTTGGTTACCTCATAAGACAATTTAATCAATTTTGTCAAACATGACCTTCCTTTAGCAAATCCATGCTGACTATTCCTAATTAATCCTTATCATTAAATGTACTTAGCTTTTTAATTTATTTCATACAATGTCATATTGTATTATTTCAAAGCTTAAAATTAAAATATAAATGCTTTCTGAAATTTATGAGAAAATTAGAATGAAAATTAATGAAGAAGAATCTGAAACCAGACAGATACATATTTATTCCTTGTGTTCTTTACATTCTTTAATAATAAGTACAAAAGTAAATCTTCCAAGACTCCATAAAATTATAAATACTTAAATGTGAATAAAAATAATCCAATTGGATTTACAGTCGATACAGAATATACTGAAACTGTTATCCAGTGGGTTATAACTTATAATTTATAACCAGCATTCAATAAATTAACACTTAGTTGGGTAATAGCATTAAATATATTTCTTAAATTGTTAACCTTATTCCCATGTTCTGCTGAAAACATCATATCAATAACATTGTACGTATTAATTAATATGCATGTCATATTACTTAGCATGATTAAGAAGCACAAAAATAAATCTCAGAAAATAAGTACTTATTTTAATATAAAATATATCAAAATATTATATAGACATTGTAGATTTTAAACTTTAAAGTTATGTCCTATCTAATATTGTTGAAACATTAGTCATTTCATTAAAGTTACATAAGTTGTAGGTATTTTTACAATGAATGCATCCAATTTCAAAATACTGAACTGTGTATAAAATGTGCAGTGAAACCTGCATGACGTATTTCTTCAAAAAAATTAATTGCAAAGTATGTAAAAAGAAAGCTCATCAGTGAGGGCCAACTCGTCAACTTTTTCCTTTTCATTGAAAGTATAAAGAATAATGTGGATACATGTGCTTTTATCCACTTTGGTAGCAAAAACAGGAAGGAAGATTATTACCTGAATGGCATATTGGGGACTGGGGAAAAGGGAGATACAATGGGACCTGGGTATCCTTGTATAATCGTTGCTAAAAGTGAGTACGCAGATGCAGCAGGCAGTGAAGAAGAAAATGGTATGCTGGCTTTCATAGCGAGCAGATTTGAGTACAGGAGCAGAGATGTATTGCTGTAACTGTACAGGGCTTTCATGAGACCACACTCAGATTATTGTGTGTAGTTTTTGGTCTCCTTATTTGAGGAAAGACGTTCTAGCTATGGAGGAGTTCAACAAAAATATACCAGACAGATTCTTGGGATAGCATGATTGGCATATCAAGAGAGGCTTTAGAACTATACTTAATGGAGTTTAGAAGAATGAGGGATCCATTAAAAAAATAAAAAATCTAACAGAACTAGTCAGGGTAAACACAGGAAGAATGCTCCCTATAACAGGAGAGTCCAGAATCAGAGTTCACTGTCTAAGGAAAATGGATGAGCCTTCTAGGACTGCAATGAGAACAAATTTCTTCACTGAGAGAGTGGTGAACTGTGGAATTCTCTACAAAAGCAAGTGGTTAAGGCCAAAACATTGAGTGTTTTCAAGATGATATTAAATCCCTTTAGCCTTCTTAGGGCTAAGGGGATCAAAGGATACAGGGAGCAAGCAGGAACAGGGTACTGAGTTGGACAATTAGCCATGATCCTGTTGAATGATGGGCCAAGTTCGATGGGGTGAATAGCCTGTCCCGGTTCCAATTTTCTGTGCTTCCATAATTGGTTCTACATCTTTTTAAGTTATCATTAATACCATTTATGATTTTTTCATAAAAGCTTTAATTCCTTATCTTTCGGTTTTTAATTTGTGAACCAACTACAATGTTAACAATTTGTAAAGTCATTAGGATTTTAAGGATTTTCAGCTATCTCAAATTTCTCTCTCTTACATTCATTCAACAATTCAGTGTTCCCAAATGAGAGAGACAGCAGATAGCAATAGTTAGCCATAGTCCATTAGCATTTGTTTCATACTCAGCACAAACATACAAATGTAATATATACTGGGGATAAATAGAACATAACTAACTGTCACGTTACTACTGAGAAGCATAAAAATACGAGTAAATGGCATGGTCTAATGACATTAGTCTCAGATCATCATTTCTTTGAATTCCTGCACCATTTAATATTATATGCTGTAGGTGCAATTCCCAGATGTAACCAATTACTGTACAGAATATTTTTGATCTTTTTCAGCTTTCTGCACATTTTCTTCTCCTTTGGGATCCTCATTTTAACTTCATTGCATATACTCCCTACATTCTTGAAAACCAAAAATAATTTTATCAGAACAATTGCGAATAACATATGCCACAATTTTGTTTATTGCTAATTATTGTGATTTATGTTTATGTCTAAATTCACAATGTTTAGAATATTCAGTTAACCAAAGGGGGTCTTCCATTTTTATAAATTGTAAGATAGAATAACAAACAGAGGTCATCACCAATCCCTGAGGAGAAAGTGAGGTCTGCAGATGCTGGAGATCAAAGTTGAAACTTTATTGCTGGAACAGCACAGCAGGTCAGGCAGCATCCAGGGAACAGGAGATTCGACGTTTCGGGCACAGGCCCTTCTTCCTGAGGGCCTGTGCCCGAAACGTCGAATCTCCTGTTCCCTGGATGCTGCCTGACCTGCTGTGCTGTTCCAGCAATAAAGTTTCAACCATCACCAATCCCTACAGATTGGCACTGGATGGAACTAAGAATCGCTGTATCAATCATTAGGTATCAAAATTGATGGGAGAATCTTTGTATTGAAGATTGAATGTCAAAATTTATAAAAGCAAAATCAAACCATGCAAAGAAACAAGTCTAGAAATGCTGAAGATTGAACAGTATAAATAGTTATTTGGCTGTACAGCACTTAATTATGCTGAAAGAAGACTTTTTATGAAAAGTTTTCATCTTGTACCCATCGAGACAATTCCCCAAAACACCAATGTAAAGAGAAAACAACATTTGCACAGTATGAGAAGAAAGTAGTGATTGATTGGTTGATGCATTACCGTTAGAATGCATCAATTAGATAATGACAAATATTTAATAACCAAGCTTTGCTTAAATTTTTAACCAGGAAGGTTATGATCATATGAGCAAGGAACAAGAATATGATATTTGGCTCTTCAGGCCTGTTCTGCCTTTCAATAAGATTACAGCTGATCTGATCTTAACTTCAATGCTGCATTCCTATATAACCCAATAATTTTTCATTCCCACGGTGAGCAATTATCTGTCTACCTCTGCCTTCAAGTATTTAAAGATTCTGTCTCCAATGCCTTTTAAGGAAGAGAATGTCAAAGATTCACAATCCTCTGAGAGACAAAAATGTTTTCTCAAGGATTCTGGGTAATCCAAGATGGAGGATGGGAAGGAAATTGTGGCCAAAAGAGTTGCTCTTTCAGTTGAGGTAGTTTAGATGTTGGAGATGATTTCCTTGAATTCCAGGAGCAGCAATTACTTTTTTCTATACTGTTGCATTGTTTTGGAACTTTGGGGGACAAAAGATCAAAACAACTGCACTTTAAAAAGGAGGAAGACAGACAAAGGCAGTACCACATGGTCAAAGAAAGAAACCTACACTGCTGTCTTACACAGCAATGAATTAGCACAGTTACTACCTTTGCTGTTTATGTTCAAGTATCTCTGGACATTGTAGTGCATCTATAAAAAATAACAAACAGCAAAATTCACTGCTGACCTTGGAGAAACCTACGTGGGAAACTCACAGCACAGGAACAGATAAATGCACAGTTTTTATGTGCAAACTTGCTGTAAATCTACAATAGTGAGTAGAGTGGGTTCTTTCTTGATTATATCTCATATTGAGATCTGTCTCTTGATTAAATTTTAAAAATATAAGCTATAAGTATTAAGTTAGCCTGTAGCAGTGTTTCTTTTAGAGAAATAAGATGGTGCTATTTTCTTTGTCTATAGATTGAGAAGGAACAAACATGGCCTTTAGTAGAATGATGTGCTCTTCCTGTCGGATATGGAATTTTGGGGACAGGTTCCAGGTTGCTGAGGATTATGTCTCCAGGAAATATCTAAATTGTGTGGATTGGTTGGAGCAGCAATTAAGAGGCAATAAGGAATTTACAGGAGCTGGGGGTTGTGATAGATGGCAGTTATAGGAAGGGAGAAAAGCTGCAGATACAGTCAGGTTGATGGGTTAACTCCAAGACAGATAGGAGGGGTAGGCAAGTAGTGCAGGAGTCTCCTGTGGCTATCTCCATTTTAAACAAGTATGCTGTTTTGGAAAATATAGGGTGTGATAGATTCTCAGGGGAATGGAGCAAGAACAGCCAAGTTTCTAGTACCGAGAATGACACGAATGTAATGAAGGGTACATCAGGTTCCAAGTGATCGATTGTGTCAGGGGACTCTCTAGTCAGAGGCACAGACAGACGTTTTTGCAGCCAACTGCAAAAAATCAGAATGGCATGCTGCCCCCCTGGTAACACGATCAAGGGTATCTCGGAGAGGGTGCAGAATGTTCTCAAAGCAGAGAGGGACCAGCAGGTGGTTGTTGTACACATTGTAAATAACGACATGGGAAGGGAAAAAGGTGAGATTCAGAAGGGAGAATATACAGAATTAGGCAAGAATTTAAAACGGAGGTCCTTGAGGATAGTAGCATCTGGATTACTCCCAGTGCTATGAGCTAGTGAGGGTAGGAATAGGAGGTGAAGCAGGTGGCTGAGCAGCTGGTGTATGGGAGAAGGGTTCACATTTTTGGAACAATGGAATCTCTTCTAGGGTAGAAGTGACCCGTACAAGAAGGATGAATTGCACCTGAATTGGAAGGGGACTAATATACTGGCAGGGAGATTTGCTAGAGCTGCTCTAGAGGATTTAAACTAGTAAAGTGGGTGTTGGGATCCAGGGAAGTAGTGACAAAAGAGATCAATCTGAAACTGGTACAGTTGGGAAAAGGAGTGAGTCAAACAGGCAGCAACAAAGCAGAGAACAAGGTAGGACTGATAAATTAAACTGCATTTATTTCAATTCAAAAGGTCTAACAGAGAAGGCAGATGAACTCAGCAATGGGGATATCATGGCAATCACAGAGACATGGCTTACTGTTCAAGGATACAAATGTTATAGGAAGCATAGAAAGGGGGACAACAGCGAAGTGGGAGTAGCGTTTTTGGTAAGGGATAGCATTATAGCTATACTTAAGAAGGCTTTTCCTAGGAATACATTCAGGGAAGTTACTTAGGTGGAACTGAGAAATAGGAAAGGATGACATCCTATTGGGATTGTATTATAGTTCTCCCCAACTGTCAGCGGGAAATTGAGAAACAAATTTGTAAGTAGATCTGAGTTAGCTGAAACAATAATAGGATTGTCATGGTAGGGGATTTTAACTTTCCAAACTTAGACTGCCATAGTGCTAAGGGTTCAGATGGAGAGGAATTTATTAAGTGTGTAAAAAAAAAATTTCTGATTCAGTATGTGGATGTACCTACCAGAGAAGTTGCAAAACTTTGCCTACTCTTAGGAAATAAGGCAGGCAAGTGACTGAGGTGTTAGTGGAGGAGCACTTTGGGGCCCCCTACCATAATTCTATTAGTTTTAAAATAATGATGGAAAAGGAAAGACTGGATCTAAAAGTTAAAGTTCTAAATTGGCGGAAGGCCAATTTTGACAGTATTAGGCAAAAACTTGGGGTGGCGGGGTGGCACGGTGGCACAGTGGTTAGCACTGCTGCCTCACATTGCCAGAGGCCCGAGTTCAATTCCCACCTCTGTCTGTGTGGAGTTTGCACATTCTCTCTGTGTCTACATGGGTTTCCTCCGGGTGCTCCAGTTTCCTCCCACAGTCCAAACATGTGCAGGTTGAGTGAATTGGCCATGCTAAATTGCCCGTAGTGTTAGGTGTAGGGGAATGGGTCTGGGTGGGTTGCTCTTCGGAGGGTCGGTGTGGACAAGAGTCCAGAGACGGTATATTCCTGTTAGGGTGAAAGGAAAGGCTAGTAGAAGTAGTGAATGCTGGATGACTAGCGAAATTGAGGTTATGGTTCAGAAAAAGGAAGCATTTGTCAGGTATAAACAGCAGAGATCAAGTGAATCCTTAGAAGAGTATAACGGCTGTAGAAGTATACTTAAGAGGGAAATCAGGAGGGCAAAAAAGGGACATGAGATAGCTTTGGCAAATAGGGTTAAGGAGAATCCAAAGGGATTCTATAAACACATTAAGGACAAAAGAATAACTAAGGAGAGAATAGACCCTGTAGAGATCAGCAAGGTAGCCTAGGTGCAGAGCCACAGGAGATGGGGAAGATCCTAAACGAGTATATTGCATCAACGTTCACTGTTGTGAAGGTCATGGAGGATATAGAATGTGAGAAATAGATGGTGATATCTTGAAAAATGTCCATATTACAGAGGAGGAGTGCTGCATGTCTGAAAACACATAAAAGTAAATAAATCCCCAGGACCTGATCAGGTATACCCTCGAACTCTTTGGGAAACTAGGGAAGTGATTGCTGGGCCTCTTGCTGAGATATTTGTATCATCGACTTAGCTGGAAGATTGGAGGTTGGCTAACATGGTTCCACTTTTTAAGAAAGGCAGTAAGGAAAAGTCAGGGAATATAGACCAGTCAGCCTGACGTCGGTTGTGGACAATTTATTAGAGGGAATCCTGAGGGAGAGGATTTGGAAAGGCAAGGACTAATTAGGGATATCAACATGGCTTTATGTGTGAGTAATCATGTCTCACAAACTTGATTGAGTTTTTTGAAGAAGTAACAAAGAGAATTGATGAGGGCAGAGTGGTGGACATGATCTATATGGCCTTCAGTAAGGTGTTCGACAAGGTTTCTCATGGTAGACTGGTTAGCAAGGTTAGATCGGGAATGTGTTGCTGGAAAGGCGCAGCAGGTCAGGCAGCATCCAGGGAACAGGAGAATCGACGTTTCGGGCATAAGCCCTTCTGCAGGGCTTATGCCCGAAACGTCGATTCTCCTGTTCCCTGGATGCTGCCTGACCTGCTGCGCCTTTCCAGCAACACATTTCCAGCTCTGATCTCCAGAATCTGCAGACCTTACTTTCTCCTCCTAGCAAGGTTAGATCTCATGGAATACAAGGAGAACTAGCCATTTGGATACAGAACTAGCTTGAAGGTGGAAGACAGAGGATGGTGGTGGAGGGTTGCTTTTCAAACTGGAGGTCTGTGACCAGTGGTATACCACAAGAATCGGTGCTGGTTCCTCTACTTTTTGTCATGTATATAAATGCTTTGGATGTCAAATAAGAGGTATAGTTCATAAGTTTGCAGATTACACTAAATCGGAGTTGTAGTGGATAGCAAAGCAGGTTCCCTTGGAGTACAACTAGATCTTGATCAGATGGGCCAATGGGCTGAGGAGTGGCAGATGAAGTTTAATTTAGATAAATGTATGATACTGGATTTTGGAAAGGCAAATCAGAGCAGGACTTATACACTTAATAGTAAGATCCTGGGGAGTGTTGCTGAACAAAGAGACCTTGGAGTGTAGGTTCATAGTTCCTTGAAAGTGAAGTTGCAGGTAGATAGGATCGTGAAAAATGCATTTCGAATGCTTTCTTTTATAGCATTGAGTATAGGAGGTGGGAGGTCATGTTGTGGCTATACACGGCATTGGTTAGGCCACTTTTGGAATACTGTGTGCAATTCTCGTCTCCCTTCTATACGAAGGATGTTGTGAAACTTGAAACCATTCAGAAAAGATTTACGAGGATGTTGCCAGAGTTGGTGGATGAGAGCTACAGGGAAAGGCTGAATAGGCTGGGATTGTTTTCCCTGGAGCATCGGAGGCTTCGGTGTGACCTTATCGGGTTTATAAAATCATGAGGCGTATGGCTAGAGTAAATAGATAAGGTCTTTTCCCTGGGGTGGGGGAGTCTAGAACTAGAGGGCATAAGTTTAGGGTAAGAGGGAAACAACTTAAAAGGGACCTAAGGGGCAACTTTTTCACACAGAGGGTGGTGCGTGTTTGGAATGAGCTGCCAGAGGAAATACTGGAGGTTGGTACAATTAGAACATTCAAAAGGCATCTGGATGGGTATATGAATAGGAAGGGTTTAGAGGGACATGGGCCAGGTGCTGGCAAATGGGACAGGATTAGTTTAGGATATCTGGTTGGTATTAACGAGTTGGACTGAAGGGTCTGTTTCCATGCCGTACATTTCTATGACTCTGTGACTCTATCAGGTTGACTGTGATTGGTCAAGAGGTTCCTTTGAGAAATTAATCAATGGTGTCAGCTATATTTTGAGTTGAAATTGTATCATTGCAATTCAAAATTGTTAAATTTTAGTTGAATTGTGTAAATTGCTTTTTGTCTGAAAAGAACAGGGCCTGTCTATTAAGATATGTAACATCCAGTACTGCAAGTGCGCTAATCTATGAGCCTGATTGGCAATCCTAACTTAATATCAGCATAGTTCTTCGCACACTCAGGATTATTTAGTAAATGATGTATAAACATAAAATCACTTCTAAGGTTGGACATTGTGTCTTGGGTTTTGCTATTCCAGGCTGGTTGGGTACAGTCTGTGCACTACCTGTTCCAAACAGCCAAAGTGATATGCTATTTAATATTATCTGCCAAACTTTGGGATTTTTGGCCTATATATATCCCTGTTTAACTGGAAGGATATTTTAATTCAATGTTTTGCGCAATAGCTGTGCTAGATGTTTTCTGCTGCTGCTATGCAGTAGTACCATGAGTGGTGGTCATCATTAGCAGGATGCTGCAGTGCCACAAATGAGTAATGTGGTATGTGAATTTTAATGCCTTTGTGATGTCAGGTATGTCAACCATACATTCCAGAAACTGGAGAATAGTATCAATCAGCATTTCCCTTGTACTGTTTGCAGCAAGCAATGTGCTGATCATATGCAGCCAACCATGCTTGCAAAATTCAGAACTGTTCAATATTAAATGTGACTCCATGATTAGCTACCATTTATTAAATAATTATGAATGTGTTAAGAATTAAACTGAGAACTATTTGAGGATTATCAGTCAGGCTCACAGCATAGTGCATTCATGTGTACTGGAAGCTATCAATATTAACATAAAGGGCTCTGCTTTTTGCAGACAGAAAAACAAAATGTACATGCATTATACCCATTTCACTCAACAAAGTAGGTGACAGTTATTCTCTGATTCATTTCTCAAGCGGAGTGAATGTGCCTGGTTTAAAGTTTAAACAAAGCTTGGCAGTTAATTATCAGTCATCATCCAACTGGTGTAATTTCTATAACAATGCCTCTACAGATCACAGTCCACTTGCCAACCAATCATACTCTCACCTGATACAATATAAATAGTATTTTCCATTTACATTGATACGCTTGTTAACTGCTCTGATGACTGCAAGGGGAGAAACTTCTTCAAAATGTTTATTTTTCCCGCAATATTGAACAGTACATTGTGATGGACTTATAGTTGAATGTTTTAAAATTGAGAAAACTAAACAACAGATAAAAATTACCTTACAAATGTCAGCACCGCAAGCTCCACGGACTGCCTTATTGACTTTGTGAACAAAACTTGTGAGTTTTGTTGTGTTGCAGTTTTCTATTTCACTCAGTTTGCATGTGATACGTACAATGTACTCGAGTGGCTTCTAAGCAAGATATTAAGTAGAGAATAGAGTCAATCATTTCATGTGACTAAACATATTAATACTAGACTGTTCAAATTGAAAAACTAATGACAATTTGTAAAATCAAGTAAACTGACAGAGAATGGTGGATGGATTGCAGGCAGAAATAATAGATTACAAAGTCAATAAAATTTCAAGTAATTGAATGTCCACCCATGTTATTGGTCGTACATCTGGTCAAAGTTATTCCCAGGGATGGATCCATCATCAATGGCTCACTAAAATTGTAAAAGGTAGCATCAAACTTAAAGATAAAATCCATAATTCTGCAAAGATGGGTGGTAGGTCAGCAGATTGGACTGAATGTAAAAACAGCAAATCAAAGCTAAAATATTAATAAGGTAGGAAAAATCAAGCTATGTATAAAACATAAAAAGGAGATTAAAAGTTTCTTTTGACATTTATAAAGGCAAACAGATAAAAAGTTAACTTCGTAGGAAACTGCAAATGAATTAAAAAGTATTTTGCTTTGGTTTATACCACAGAAGATACATGTAACATTCCAGAATTAGTTATATATCAGGAACTGGAAGGGAGGGAGGATCTAAGGAAACTTGTAATCACCAGGAAAGTGTTCCTGAGTAAATCATTGGCACTGTGGACTGACAAGTCTCACGTCCTGATGGATTTCATCCTAGGGTCTTGAAAGAAGTGGCTGGTGAGATAGTTGATGCATTGGTTCTAAATTTCCAAAATCCCCTAAATTCAGGGAAAGTTCCAGGGAAAGATAATGAATGAAACTCACAATACTCAAAAAGGAAGTGACACAGAAATCAGAAAACTACAAGTCAGACAGCTTAACATCTATTAAAGAGAAGATGGTAGAAGCTAATATGAATGGAATTATACCAGGCACTTTGAAAATTCAAGATAATCAGGCAAAATCAATATGGATATGTGAAAAGGAATCATATCAGAGTTCTTTAAAGAAGTAACATGCGCTGTGAATATAAGGTGCATGGACCTTATTTAGATTTCCAGAAAACATCTGATAAAGTGCCACATCAAAGGTTGTTGCAGAAAAAAAAAGGCTCATACTATAGGGAGAAACCTACTGCCAAGAGCAAAAGATTTGATGGCTAGCAGGAAACAGAGATGGAAGCAAAATACTGTGGAAGTTAGAGGCTGGAATAAAAACAGAAAATGCTGGAGAAACTCAGCAGGTCTGACAGCATACATGGAGAAAGAATTAAAGTTAATAGCTTCAAATCCAATTACTTTTCTTCGGAATGAGGGCATAAGTGGGCTATTTTATGGTTGGCAAGATATAATAAATGGTGCGCTTTAAATATCAGTACTGAAACTGCAACATTCTACAGCTTTTATAAATGAAGGAACTAAAGGTATAGTTCCTAAATTTGCAAATGGAACAAAAATAGAAAATTAAGTTGTGAAAAGATCATAAGGAGGCTGTAATGGACCACGGATCAATGAATGGGCAAAGATCTAGTAAGTGAAGTTTAATGTAGGTAATCATGCAAGTGTTTATTTTGGCAGGAAGAATAGGAACACAGCACTTAGTTTAAATGGTGAGAGACTGCAGAGCTCTGAGATGCAGAAGGATTTGGGTGTCCAATGCATGAATCACAAAAAGCTAGTAGTCAGGTACAGCAAATAATTAGGAAAGGTAATAGAATGTTATAAATTATTGAGAGGGTCATTGGATAACAGGGAGGTAATGCATCAGTTATACAGGGCACTGGTGAGACTGATCTGGAGTACAGTGTATAGTACTGGTTTCCTTATTTAAAGATGGATGTAAATGCAATGGAAGCAATTCAGAGAAGTTTACTGGACCAATAGCTGGAATGAATGGGTTCAGGAAAGATTTAATGGCCAGGCTTGGCCCTACTGACTTTAGAAGATTGAGAGGAACTTGATTGAAACATTAGAGATCTTAGATCTTAGACAGGGTGGCTGTGAAAAGGACAGTCCCTCTGGTGAGGGAATCTCTCTAAAAATACAGAGTTGTCCATTGAAGTCAGAGATGAGGCAAATTTGTTTTTTTCAGAGATGTGAATCTTTAGAACTTTCTTTCTGAAAAGGCAGTGGAAACAGAGCTTTTGAATATTTTTAAAGCAGTGATAAATTGATTTTTGTTCGAGGGATGGCCATTGGGTTAGATATAAATGTTGAGTTAAAGTTACGATTAGATCAGCCATGATCTTATTAAATGGGGAAATGGCAAACCAAGTAGCCTAGTCCAACTCCTAACTTACATGTTTGTCCATATGTTAGAACTTG
Source organism: Chiloscyllium plagiosum (assembly GCF_037043375.1). Classification (NCBI taxonomy): domain Eukaryota; kingdom Metazoa; phylum Chordata; class Chondrichthyes; order Orectolobiformes; family Hemiscylliidae; genus Chiloscyllium; species Chiloscyllium plagiosum. The sequence continues at coordinate 92,237,217 of NW_028270140.1, forward strand.
CCAACAGTTAGTATCAAAACAGAAGTCAGAATCTAATTTGTACTCAGATCTCATACACTTAATGCATGATTACACGCTTCACCACTCACTTGCAAAATTTCCAAATAAATATTTGGGGAGATCAAAGACATTATGTTTGACCTTTGCTACAAACCTATTGCTTAACCATCATTCTTACAACAAACCTGCAACAGTCTGTTGGCAACTTAACACACAGCAGAGTTTCTGACTCCATATTCTCTCCGTTTTCAAATTCCAGTACTTTGCTTATTTTGAGTTGTCGGTGAAAGTTTCATCCTTCCGACAGCTATTCTACTACTCCTGACCAGCACCTTCTTCCAACCCTACCTCAACAAGTGTATAGAAATCTCTGCTGCATCTGTCCTAATTTATGCCAAGTTATGTACAGCTCCGCTGGAACTTACGTTTGACTTCCGTCCACTTACACTGTGTTATAAAATTCTGATCCATCTGTTCCAACACCTCCATGCCCCCGCTCACCCTATCTTAGTAAGCTCCAGAGTTTCTTTAGTCCTGTTTTCTGTACCCGACTGCTTTCACTCCCGCCACCCCTAACAGCAGACCAACCTTCCACATCTAAGCCCTATATTCTGAGATTTGTTGGCTAAAGCTCCTAGTTCTCTCTCCGTTGTCATGATGCTCCATGAAGCCTTCGTTTTTGATGAAGTTTAAAGGCGCTTTATAAATCGAAGCTATTTTAAACAGCTTACCTATTATTGCCTCGCAGAAAGCAAGCTCTCACAATTTGATAGTATATACTGGGATTTATGTTAACATCTTTTAACGCTTACCTCATAAGGTAGTGTTCTTCTCTCCTGCATAGAGAGAGAGAGGAAGGGTTATTATCAATTCTTATTGTATCTGCATATCATTAACACGTTTTACTGATACTGCACGTGGAAGTTTCAGTTTCAGCACAGATTCCGGTGAGAAACTGTACGGTAGCAGAGTTACATTGGGAGCTAACAGGAGTGGTATACTTCGACCGTTCCTGCATTTAGAAGTACCTCTCTGCAATTCGGTCAGCTTAAGTTAGTTGCAATATTATAAATTTCGCAGTCCTCATTTATATTGTCGTAAGTCAACATGAATTCTCTTACCATGCCGGTAAAAATGGTACTTAAGTTCTCCTTCAGTGATGTTTGATTGCAAGGTTGAAATTGCAGGTTGACTGTCTTCTTTTGCGCAAAAATCAATACAATTTGAAGAAAGACGGTGCACCTGAAAGAGACTGTCCGGTAAAAGAAACGAGAAGATTTTTATGGCCAGTAGAAAGATTTATGCAACAATTTATTCTCTCAGGTAAGTTTGCTGCTAAATACGACATCATCGGATATTCCTCATCTATTTACATTACAAACAGCTACTTGTCTAATCAAGAGTGACTTACCCATTTTGAAGTCAGTGCTGAACTGTTTGCAGATTGAAAGGATGATGAAGACTGCAGCCCCAATATATATATATATTTCATCGCCCCCCACCCAGCAGAACAACCTACAGGTAGTTAATGTTACAATGCGGATTCATCCAGTAGTAATATACAAATTCAGAGCGGCCAATCGGACTGAAGAATTCCAGAAAAACACCGATGTAATCATTTGTTTCCCACATCCTGACAAGCAAGATATCAAGCTATTATTCATGAATGAAGAGGTGTTTTATTAAATCATCTACCCTTTGACAAATGCAATTTTACCTTTAGCCTTTTCCATGTGTCATTTTGCATAAGTCAATCTGTTCAATAGCCGGAATGTTGTTACATTATCCTTATATTCTTTTGGTCTTGTTCGGACTTTTGGCATTCAATCAACTATTCAGAATTTGGATTTTTTTAGATTATGAGTTATTTCTGAAATTATTATATTTCTGCATTATGTCTGGTAGGCATTGTGTTTGGTACAATCTTGTGGACTACAAAATTGAGTTGGTCTAAAACAAAACATTATTATGAATCACTAAGTGAAAATCTCAAAGTAAAGCATTGCTGGATAGTTTTGTACAAAATCAATGCATAAAAATATTTTTAACTGCTGGGTTGGATGAATTTCAATGCCAGGATGGAGCAATGAGTTCTTATTTGTCAATGGGATGTGGACATAGCTGGCTGGGAAAGCTTGGCCATCATTTTTTGTTCATCGATAATTGACCTGGAGAAGGTGGTCATAAGCTGTCTTCTTGAACTACTACACTATTTGAACACCCACAGTGCAGTTAGGAAAGGAGCTGGAAGATTTTGACACAGCAACAATGAAACAACTAGGGAAGCAGTGGCATAGTGATAATAGTGGTAATCCAAAATCCCAGACTAATATTCTGGGGCCATAGATTGGAATGCTACCATGACAGATGGTGAAATTTGAATTAATTAAAAATCAGGAATAAAAAGTTAACCTAACAATGACCATGTAACTATTGTTGATTCACATAAAAACCCACATGGTTCTTTGGGAAAGAAATCTGTTGTCCTTCGCTGATCTAGCCTATGTATGCCCGCAGTGTGGTTAGCTCTTACCCGCCCCCTGAAATGGCTGAGTAGGTGATATCTACATCTCATAAACAAATAAAAAATTATATATTTCTGAATCAGTATGCTGAGTGGCTCAAAAGGAACTTGGAAGTGTGGTGTACCATGTATTTGTTGGCCTTCCTCTATATGGCAAATGTCAAAGGCTTGAAAGGTGCTTTCAAAGGAGTCTTCATGAATTGTTGCAGTGCATCTTGTAAATGGTAACTATGTGTTAGTGGTGAAAGGAGTAAATGCTGAAAGTGATCGATGGGTTGCCATTCAAGTGGGCTACTTTATCTTGAATGGTATTGAACGATATGAGCGCTACTGGGGCTGAACCCATCCAAGCAAATGGAAAACATTCAATCACACAGTGAAGTAGTGATGAAGTGGTAACATTACTGAGCTAGTAGCACAGAGACTCAGGCTTATGCTCCAGGAATGTGGGTTTGAATCCTATTGTAGGTTGTGAAATTTGAATGCAATTAATAAAATCTGGAATTATAAGCTGGTCTAATGTTGACCATGAAAGAATTGTTGTAAAAATGCATCTCATTTACTATTTCCATTAGGCAAGGAAAACCTATCTGTTAAGAGAGGATATAAGGGATACGTATATGCTTATGAACTGGAATATGGAACCATTTCAAGATTTCTATGTTGAGAAGACTTTCTTATATGATTTCTTGGAAATATAGTTTGAAGGAAGTGGTGTATTATCTGCTGTTTATCAGAAAACAAAAACCAACAAATTTTGGGAGAAGACTACAGTGGCAACTTTGGGAGTGAAAAGAATTAAAATGTATAATCCTTCATTGTTGTTCAAACAGACTTGAAAAAACTTTAAGAACTGTGTTGCTCAATGTCTAGCAACAGCTTAGGTCAAGAAAAAGCTCTCTCAGTGAAGTATTTGTGAAACCAGATGAAGTTTGAATACCAACATTCCTAACTGTTTCCCACCTAAACATGAAATCTGGTCTCAAGACTTTCCATCATTCTACAACTGTCAGTAACTGAATATTATCAACCGGAAGGGAACGGTGAGAAATCAATCTGTTCAGTCATCTGAATTCATACCCATGACTTATTCTTTTCTTTGGCTTTGTTTTCAAACCCATGCGTGGCTATCTATAAATGTGTACATTTGCTATTAAAGGGAAATAGTTTAATTCTGAATAGTAGCTTGTTTATTAATCATTTTTGACACCTGTTTAGGAATGAGTCTTGCTTATAATAAATAAGTTATTTTTCAAAGGAGTCATGAAGCATCATGAAGATTTATTTTACTCTAGTTACAACGCAAAAGAGAAACAAATTTGCTATCTCGCTGATCCAATAAAACATAAGGCTCGTGAAGTAGTATGTCTTGATTACCAACATACTCCTCTCATCAGAGTTGTAAAACTTCCAAGGGTACAATCATTGACATTTAGAAGGGCAAAGACAGCAGATACATGGGAACACTATTATTTACATACCAGCCTGACTGGGGATGATATTGCCATCCTTCGCTGCTGCTGGTCAAATGCCCAGGACTCCTTTTAAATGTTCCATGATTTCACCACCACCACAGTTTTCAGTTAGAGATGGGCAATTGATGTTGGCCCAGTCAGTGATGCCCACATCACATAAATGAATCTAAAGTAAGTACCCTTGAGTTGGTCCTTGTAGAGGTGGACAGGCATTAAGTACAGTGGTGTTTTAATTGCTGCAGGATTCCTAGCCTTTGACCTGCTCATGTAGCCATTGTACTTATATAGCTTTTCAAGTTCAGTTTCTGGTCAATGGTAACTCCTAGGACATTGATATTGGAATATCCAGAGATAGTAATGCCACTGAATATCATGGGGAGATTTTTTTTTTCTTGTTTGAGATGGTCATTACTTGACACTATTATAGCATGCAAATTACTTGCCATTTATTAGTCCTGTTGTCCAGGTCTTGCTACATGTGAATACTGGTTGCTTCAGTATCAGAGGAGTTGCAAATTGTGCTGAACATTTTACCATATGATGGAGAGAAGGTTGTTGATGATGCAACTGAAAATAATTGGTGCTTAGACACAGTACTGAGGAAATCCTGCAATGATCAGCTTTCTCCCTGATTCCCATCAACTCCTATTTTGCTTAGATTCTTAAATTCCATACATAGATAAATGTTTAAGTAACTGGAACAAGGCTGTAATGAGGTCAAGAGCTGAGTGGTCCTGGCAAAAACAACATGGAACATCATAAGCAGGTTATTTCTAAGATTTGCAGAGATATCTGACTGGGTTTGCCATTGTATTTTCTGGTGCCCAGGGTAGTCCACCTGATTTCATTATTTTCATTAGATTTCACCACTACTGAGTGCCTTTCTCGGGCATTTCAGAGGGCATTTAAAAGTCAACCACATTGTTATGGGTTTGGAGTCACTCTTCACCAGACCAAGTAAGGAAGAGGTCACGTGCCTTTATAACTCTCTTATCCAAAGTGACCCTCAATCAATTTGTATTTTGAAACTGACTTACTGGCGTAGTGTTCAAGGATTATCCACTTTAAACAAGATGAATGAAGACAAGGAGAAATGTTCCAAACTCTTTATGTTGTGACATGTAATCGAGCCGTCAGCATCCTGAAGTTGAACATGAAAATCTGGTAGTGACTTTATATGCACCAGTGAAATCTTATCATTTATCAGAAGTCAAAACCAAGGTTCCAGAACATTAACTGGGTCTGTGGATTACTAGTCCAGACATAACACTGCTAGGCCATTGCCTCCCCCATATGTCACTATTCCTTCAGGGTTACTGAGTCAAATTCCTGGAGATTCCTCCATAACACTATTGTGGTCCAAGTACAGCAAATGGACTGCAGTGTTCAAGGAGGCAGCTCACCATCACCTTCTAAAAGGCAGACAGGAATGTTCAATAAATGCTAGACCAACCAACGATGCCCTTTTCCAGGAATGAATAAAGAGAAATCCAGCGATATCACTCCTTTGTCTCAAATCTTGAAGTTCGACTCAACTGACTCTTCCCATTTCTTTCCTGAACTGTGAAATCTTCTGACATAGAGTCATGGAGCTATTGACTATAACCCTGTCAGGCTTAGGTACTCACAATAAAAACCTCTAAATTTATGACAACTCTACTTTATTCAGAAGAGCTATCTTAATCATGATTTCTGAGCATATAACATAGTGACGACTCAGACTCACTACTGAGATCCCAGGTGCCACCTTACTGATGAGGGAATTGGCCAGGCTACAATCACTCAACACAGATACCTTCCTCTTGTTTGAGCTCTAAGCTCAAGGTCCTCCTTCTACAAATGGTGTCTCCTGGGATTAGCCCTTTTGCATGAGCCCTTTTCTTATACAGAATTAATAAAGTGGTCAACCACTATATGGCTTGACTTGCCTCTGTCAGATTTCTGTTCTGGGTTAATAAGGTGTTCTTAGCTGACACGTTCCTACTATATTTGCTGTTTGCCTGTTATTGTGCTCTAGAGTACAGAAGCCCATCGAGTAAAAAAACAACACTTAATTATTCTAACCCATTTTCAATTGAATGAGTACCTATGCCACTAAAAGCTTAGACTTCCTCAGTCTTTGAATAATCTTCAGATCTCTAATCAAATACTCCTTTCTCCTAAGGTAACTTATCCCCTGACTGCTCTTGACATTTAGGCCGCTTTTGACTGAGTATGTCATCAAGGAGCCCTAGCAAAACTGGAATCAATGGGAATCAAGGGATAGGGGTGGGGAGATCTTCACTGGTTGGAGTCATACTTAGCACATTGGAAGGTGGTTGTGGTATTTGGAGGTCAATCATCTCAACTCCAGGATATCTCTGCATGAGTTCCTCAGGATAGTGGCTTAAGCCCAATTATCAGCAGCTGCTTCATTAATGACCTGCTCTCCATTATTAGATCAGAAATGGAGGTGTTTCTCCGATGATTGTACAATGTTCAGTATCATTCATGAGTTCTCAGATACTGAAGCAGTTTATACACAAAAGCAGCAAGACCTAGACAATATCTAGACTTGAGCTGAAAAGTGGTGAGTAATATTTGCACCAGAGAAATGCTAATCAATGATCATCTCAAATAAAAGGCAATTTAACCATTATGCTTTGAAAATTAATGGTGTGACCATGGTTAAATTCCACTCTATCAACATCTTGGTGATGAAAATTGACCAGAAAGTAAAATGGCATATGAATACAGTGGCTACAAAAGCAGATAAGAAGTTAGCTTTCCTGCTACAAGTAACTGAATCCCCATCTACCACCCTACATGGCACAAGTCACTAGTATGATGGAATACTCCCTACTTGCTTAGATGAGTGCAGCTCCAATTTGACTCCAATGCAGTCAAGTTTGATACCATCTAGAACAAAGCTGCCAGCTTGATTAGCACCATATCTGCAAACATTCACTCTCTCTGCTCCCTCCCTCTACACTCAGTAGCAGCAGTGTGTACAAGGTACACTACAGAAACTCACTAAGCACCTGCTAAACCCATGACCACATCCATTGAAAAAAAACAAAGGCAGCAGAAACATGGAAACACCATTACCTAGAAGTTTCTCTGAAAGCTATTCAGTACCCTGACTTGGAAACATATCGCCATTCCTTTGAAGTCATTGGGTCAAGTCACTGGAATTCCCTCTTGAACAGCATATAATGGCTGTTTCTACATCAAAAATATGAAGTGGTGCAAGAAGTCAGCTCATCACCAGCTTCTGTAGGGCAATAAATGCTGACTGGTGAGTGAAACTCACAGCCCCTGAACAAACCATGAAGGTACAGCAAATACTATAACAATAAAAGGAATGCTGGACCCTATTGAGGGTGGGATATAAAATTAAGAAGTTTTGCCGCTATTGCATTGTTGGGTTATACCTAGAATACCGTTTGAAGTAATCTTATTTTATGAGGCATATACTAGCATTGGAGGCATTTCCGAGAAGGAGGCACTGAAATGGTTGTTTCATGAAAAAAGGATGAACAATTTGGTTCTAGATGATTATTTAAATAATGAGAGGTAATCTTACTCAGAGGGAAAATCCAGTGAAACTTAGCAAGTCTGGCAACATCTATGGACAGTGAAACATTTTCTTCAGAACTGAAGGGGGCTGGAAAATGGTTTTTATGTTGTTGACAAAGGGGGAGGTAAAGTGAATGATATATTTGGTGAGGAATCCCAGAGTAAAACACAAAAGCAGTTCTAATGGTAGCAGATGATCTATGTCGATGAAAAATAGTTGTTAGTAGAAAGTGTAAAAAGTGCAAAACAAGTCAGCTTTGATGAGAGAAAAAGCATGCAAACAAGACTGAGAGCTGAAAGAGAGGAGAGGGCAGTGGCAGAAGAAGGAGTGTAATCAAAATAGAGAACACTGCTCATCCAAGATATTGAATCTGATAACTGTGAAATGCTAGCTTTTCCTAACAGGGAAAGAGGTGTTGTTCCAGTAGATTGCATTCAGCTCAGCTGAAGCATAGGAAAGTTAGTTTGAGAGCTTTATTAAAATGGCAAGTGACTGGAATGTTAGCATCATTCTCACAGACAGAAAGTGAAGGTGTTTCACAAAGCAATCACAAAACCTTTCTTTGGTCTCATCAGTATAAAAATGACTGTACTGTGCAGTAGATCAGTTTGAAATAAGTACAAATGAACCGCTGCAATATCTGGAAAGTGGTTTTGTTACCTTTGAATAGTGAGGAGGATGAAGGTAAAAGGGCAAGGGTTACACCTTCTGAGTAATGAGGAAGTGTTAGGAGTGATGAGGATTGGACCAAGGTGTCGCGAAAGGAATAGTCCCTATGGAATACTGACAGGGGAAGGGAAGATGTGTATGGTGTTGGCATGCTGTTCAAAGTGGAGGAAATTTCTGGAGGACAATTCTTTGAATGTCGACCCCATGTGGTGGTAAAAGAGGACAAGGGGAATCATATCATTGTTCTGGGAGAGAGAGGGAGAAGAGAGAGGGATGAGGGCAAGAATTTGGAAATGGATCGGACACAACTGATGGCCCAGTCAAGTATGGTTTTGGAGGGAGGGGTGTTGTCATTGGTTGGGGGAAAGGAGGACATCCCCGTGGAAGGTGGCATCATCAGAATAAATACAACATGTTCGAAACTGGAAGAACGGACAACTTGGATAGTGTGAGAAGAGCAGACAAATTCAGGCAGCCATTTGGTGTCGACGATTCTCGATGAAAAGATCAAGTGCCAGAGGGAGGACTCTAGGTGGAGGCAGAATATTACAGATGGTTGAAAGAGTCCTTGAAGTGTGGAGAAGACCGGTGAAAACCAGTAATGCTTAGAATTGAATGTACTGATTGTACTGAAGCTCCAATTTGAAGCATTGAATCAGACCAGTATTTACATTTGCAAATTTTACTGGTTTTACCTGCGGTTGTTGAAACTTTTGGTCAGTGTCACTCATTGTACTCAATTTAACTGTCTGAGAAAATTTCAGTGACTTGACCATGTTCTTCACTACTTCAGCTGAATATTCAGATCCCAGCAGCTATCCCTGTGGAAAACCAACAGCAGAGGAGGAGACCAACAAGGAGAGGACATTTTACAGCATTAGACATCATTGAGTCATATATATGTACAGCTCATATTCAAGTAAGCTTTTAAAGGTCTGATATCTTTCAGTAGGTTTGAGATTGAATGAGTGGGTGGTGAATGAGTGAGTAAGGGAGAAAGTATTGAGTACAACTCATTTGTTTGTTTTGGTGGCACTTAGGTTTCTTTTATTAAGTGAATTTACCATGATTTTTCTTAGAACTGTGTTATGTTTTATAATTTATGGTTTCTTTAGAACTATCACTGTTCTTCTAAGTGATGACAGATCATATTTTTGTAAATTGCTATTGTTGATTTTAATGTTTTGTCTTTATGATTGAAATCTAGATGGAATTGACCAATAAATTGGGTTTTTATCTTTAAATCTGATAAAGATTGAATTTTCTAAATTCAATTGTTAATTTCTTCAGGATCTTACTCTGCATAAAATCATCTTTTATGCTTTTCACAAATGGCATGGCAAGAGGAATAATATCAATTCATATTCATTATTGCTTGTTAAATACCTTATTATGCCACACTTACCTCATTGATATTCACACTTCCACTTTCCCAATTCACCAAACAACCTCAACATCAAGAAAATGCACTATGTATCTGACAGATTAATCTCACTACTTTTTAAGTGCTGCTTCCATCTTGGACACTGGGCAGCACTGCTTAAGGACAAATCCACAGGTATCAGCTATTCACACCCATTGACAATAGACAGTGGCTTCTGGTATCCGCTAATCCATCACAACCATCACAAGATATAGATACACATAGCAGCGTGCAACAGCAATTAGCATTGACAAAGGTGCAGCAAGGACACTTTGCATCCTAGGACAGGGACTCAACCAGGCTGCATCTAAGGGCTGCTTCTTTGCTCTCTTACACTTCCTCATTTTGCACTTATCTGAATATTTACTCCATCAATGTCTTGCCTTGCCTTACTTTGTGTTATATTGCATTGCTATGCCATGCTTATTAGCACATTGGTGCTTCAGCCAGAACCAAAGGCTGATATTATTACTTTCTGAAGGGGTTATTTTTAGCGCAGACAGGCAGGAAGGCTTCTTGTCATGTTTATCCGGAATGGAATGTTTTTTTTGGGGGGGGTGCGAGGGGGAAGAGCAATGTATCACCTACAGCATGTGCCATCTGTCTGCGCAGCAGTGACACTGCATGTTTATTGCAACCAATTGGACATGGCCAAAATTATTGGAAACCATGGGAGATTTACTGGAGGCAGTTAATTGGTGAAGGAAAGAATACCACAGGTGATTTAGTGTTGCTAAAAACAAAAAAAAAATCAGCTGTGTATAAGAACACTTCTGGATACAATAAAAAGGCCAGTGCTGACTGAAAGGAAACCACTATTAATTCTGTCTCCCAGGGTTCTGTGTGAGCCACACAACATTAAGTTATCCATCATCATAGAAGTGTAACAATTGTCTGTATTGAATGAAGAGTGATTGTTCTTAATTCATTCATGGGATGCAGGATATCGGCATTGTTGTCTGCACCAGCATTTATTGCCCATCCCTAGTTGCCCTTGTGAAGGTGGCAGTAAACTGCCTTTTTGAACCACCACAGTCCATTTACTGTAGGTTGACCCCCAATGCCATTAGGGAGAGAATTCCAAGATTTTGGCTCAGTGACAGTGAAGGAATGACAATATATTTCCAAGTCAGGATGGTGACTGAACTGGAGAACTTGCAGGTGACTGTGTTCCCATGTATCTGCTTGTCCTTCAAGATGGAAGTGGTCATGGATTTGGGAGGTGTTTTCTAAAGATATTTGGTGAATTTCTGCAGTGCATCTTGTAGATAGTACCCACTGCTGCTAATGATTGTCGGTGATGGAGTAACTGAATGTTTGTGGATGTCATGCCAATAAAGCGTGCTGATATGACGTGGATGATGCGAAGCTTCATGAGTGTTTTTGGAGCTGCAATTGTCCTAATTTGTATCTTCTAGATGATGGCCAAGGGGTGAGTTTATCGCCACAGTACTCCTTGACTCTCACCTGCTGTTGTAGCCACTCCATTGTATTTATATGGTGAATCCAGTTAAGTTTCTTATCAATGATAACTCCAGGATGTTGATAGTGGGAGATTCAGTGATGGTAACATCACTGAATGTCAAGAGGTGGTCGTTAGCTTGTCTCTTATTGGAGATCGTCATTGATTGGCATTTATGTGGTATGATTATTACCTGCCATTTATCAACCCAGTCCTGGACATTGGCCAGATATTGTTGCATTTGAACATGGATTGCTTCAGTATCTGAGGGGTAGTGCTGAACTTTATACAATCATCGATGAATATCCCAACTTCTGACATGATGGAGTGAAGGTCATTCATGAAGCAGCTGAAGATAGTTGGGCTTAAGACCTTGTCTTGAGTAACTAGGGGTCTTGTGGCAGAGTGGTAATGTCCCTACCTCTGATCTTGGAGGCCTGAGTTCAGGGTGTGGGTGCGAAGGGGTTGTGAGAGCATTTGTAAGCAGTTGTTAGGTATCCAGAATGAATGTTACTATGAGTGATTAGGGGAATCAGTTTTATAGTTAGCCAGATGTTGATTCCTCTAAGCCCTGTAATATTTTCTTGGCAAACCACTAAGGTAATAAGTCAGTAGCCTCTGAAGTCTCTGACTCTAACGCAAAGCTGTACATACTTTTGGAGTGTTACGGATAGTGGATAATTGCCCATTGGAAATGTAAAGATCCCATGTAATTACTTTATAGACAGTGAGTTGGTCATTCCAAGAGTTTCTGAGGGACATCTTTCAGCACATTTACTGTCTTTGACTATCTGTAGATTGGAAAATATGGGCCTCAGCTATCTTATTTATCTGATCATTTCTGATCAGTTCAGGTGCCCCAACCAAGGCTGTGGCAAAGCATAGTACAGGGCAGTTCTGACCTGATCCAGGGTGATGATGGGAGCGGTCTCCAGTGTAGTCCAGGTAAAGAGCTTCATAATCCTGGTGTACTCCGTGGTGAGCTGTTTTGGGAACAGTGCTTTGTAAGATGGGGAGAACCTGGAATGCACTCCCTAGGAGGATAGTTGAGACTGGAAATCTCACAACCTTTAAGAAGTACTTACATTCAAAGCTATGGGCTTAGTGCTGGAAAGTGTGACACGTGTAGGTAATAGAAATTTGGCATTACAAATTTGATGGACAGAAGGGCCTCTTATGTACTTTTCTGTGTGATTCCAGTTCTTTATCCAAGCAGTTTGATTTCAAAAGTTTACAGCATAGCCATGACTCTGCTAGCTCACAGGTCTCTCAAATCTTGCATCCACCTCCATCCACCTATCACACTCTCAGCCCCCACATCCATCCACATATTGCACTCTCAGCTCTTCTCCGACCTATCACCATTATCCCCACCTCCATCCACCGATTGCACTCTCAGCTACCTTCACCCTAGCCCCACCTCCCTCCCATTTATCTCACCACCCCCTCGGCTCACAAGCCGCATTCCTGATGAATGGCTCTTGCCTGAAACATTGATTCTCCTGCTCCTGGGATGCTGCCTGACCTGCTCTCCTTTTCCAGCACCACACTCTTGACTCTGATCTCCAGCATCTGCAGTCCTCACTTTCTCCCTCTTAAATCTTCCAGGTGAGTTAAAAATGTAACTCTGCAGTGCCACCCTCAGGCTAAAGCAATTAAAAACACTACCAGGATTAGATACCAAACTCATCAAACACAAATAGAGTCACAGAATCAAAGAGATGTAGAGTTCAATTCAGCTTGTGCATGCCAACCAGATATCCTAAATTAATCTAGTTCCCTCTAAACCTTCCTATTCATCCATATGCCTTTTAAATGTTGTAATTGTACCACCACTTCCTCTGGCAGGTCATTCTATACATGCATCACCCTTTGTGTGAAAAACTTGCCCCTGAAACCATTAAACAGTACATTTGTTTCTCCTTAGGCCTCAGCTGTTCTCAATACATATCATCAATTTGAGTGGGGGAATGAAATATAATATTTATACCTGGCCTGACAACATAAGGGAGATAATGGCCTAGTGGTTTTTTTAGATTAGATTAGATTACTTACAGTGTGGAAACAGGCCCTTCGGCCCAACAAGTCCACACCGCCCCGCCGAAGCGCAACCCGACCCATACCCCTACATTAACCCCTTACCTAACACTACGGGCAATTTAGCATGGTCAATTCACCTGACCTGCACATCTTTGGACTGTGGGAGGAAACCGGAGCACCCAGAGGAAACCCACGCAGACACGGGGAGAACGTGCAAACTCCACACAGTCAGTTGCCTGAGGCGGGAATTGAACCCGGGTCTCTGGCGCTGTGAGGCAGCAGTGCTAACCACTGTGCCACCATGCCGCCCACTATTATCACTGAACCATTAATCCAGATTTGAATCCCACTATGGCAAAAGGTGGAATTTGCATTCAATAAATATCTGAAATTAAGAATCTAACGACTGCTATAAATCCATTGCCAATTGTCAGAAAAGTCCATGTAGTTCACTAATGTCCTTTAGGGAAGGAAACTGCCATCGTTACCTGCCTACATGTGACTCCAGAACCACAACAAAGTAGTTAATTGTCAACTGCCCTCTTGGCAATTAGGGATGGGCAATAAATGATGCCTTGCCAGCAACACACTCATCCTGTTAAAGAATAAAGAGAAAAAAATAAAAGAAGGAAGAATGGTGAGTAGGACATTGTTGCCTCATTTTCATAATGAATTTCAGTACCTGGTAAATACCACTGATGGCAAAATGACTTGTTATGTACCATTACAGCATTATTAGTAAATCAAATCCTTTAAAAGTGCAGGAAGCATAAAAGGCAATTAAGAGAAGCACATAATGAGATGATAAGTGACCTGTAGTGCTATTGTAATGCATTTTGTGTCTTATGTTTGTGATATAATTTACGACAAAATGTTGTAGAAACATCTCAAATCTTTCATGGCTGTAATGTTATCTGCTCATATATTTCCCATACGACCTATTGTTTTCAGATAAATTACAAGGAGATTATTCATTGTAATCTCCAACTGGCATCTACCAGACATGCTGCTTTGCAGTGGGGGTAGATTGCAAAAAAGGTTTTGAAGGTTTTGTATTTTCTGTGAGAAATTACACGTAGAAACAATGTCAGTTAAAATCCATGTTCAGAGGAGTTTGAAGAATGCGAACAGAAAGTCAGTGGAATAAAATTCACTATTATCAAAATAGATATAATTTTCAGTGAGGTCTCTTAGAGTTAATCTAAATGCACAGAGAATGCAAATGTTGTAATACGCAATGCAGAAAGTCTGTCCAGAGCTATGGACTAAGGTTTTCGGGAACTAGGCATATTTATGATTTGAAATAATTAGATGTGAATGCAGTGAGATCGATGTAAGCTCGAGAATCCGCAATTGAAAGGTATGAAGGGGAATTTAAGACCATAAGACCATAAGACATAGGAGCGGAAGTAAGGCCATTCGGCCCATCGAGTCCACTCTGCCATTCAACCATGATTGATGGGCATTTCAACTCCACTTACCCGCATTCTCCCCGTAGCCCTTAATTCCTTGTGACATCAAGAATTGATCAATTTCTGCCTTGAAGACATTTAGCGTCCCAGCCTCCACTGCACTCTGTGGCAATGAATTCCACAGGCCCACCACTCTCTGGCTGAAGAAATGTCTCCGCATTTCTGTTCTGAATTTACCCCCTCTAATTCTAAGGCTGTGTCCACGGATCCTAGTCTCCTCGCCAAACGGAAACAATTTCCTAGCGTTCACCCTCTCCAAGCCATGTATTATCTTGTAAGTTTCTATTAGATCTCCCCTTAATCTTCTAAACTGCAATGAATACAATCCCAGGATCCTCAGCCGTTCCTCATATGTTAGACCTACCATTCCAGGGATCATCCGTGTGAATCTCCGCTGGACACGCTCCAGTGCCAGTGTGTCCTTCCTGAGGTGTGGGGACCAAAACTGGACACAGTACTCCAAATGGGGCCTAACCAGAGCTTTATAAAGTCTCAGTAGCACAACAGTGCTTTTCTATTCCAACCCTCTTGAGATAATTGACAACATTGCATTTGCTTTCTTAATCACGGACTCAACCTGCATGTTTACCTTTAGAGAATCCTCAACTAGCACGCCCAGATCCCTCTGTACTTTGGCTTTACGAATTTTCTCACCGTTTAGAAAGTAATCCATGCTTCTATTCTTTTTCCCAAAGTGCAAGACCTCGCATTTGCTCACATTGAATTCCATCAACCATTTCCTGGACCACTCCTCCAAACTGTCTAGATCCTTCTGCAGCCTCCCCACTTCCTCAGTACTACCTGCCTGTCCACCTAACTTTGTATCATCAGCAAACTTTGCTAGAATGCCCCCAGTCCCTTCATCCAGATCATTAATATATAATGTGAACAGCTGCGGCCCCAACACTGAACCCTGCGGGACACCGCTTCTCACCGGCTGCCATTCTAAAAAAGAACCTTTTATCCCAACTCTCTGCCTTCTGTCAGACAGCCAATCCTCAATCCATACCAGTAGCTCACCTCGAACACCATGGGCCCTCACCTTGCTCAGCAGCCTCCCATGTCGCACCTTATCAAAGGCCTTTTGGAAGTCTAGGTAGACCACATCCACTGGGTTTCCCCGGTCTAACCTACTTGTCACCTCTTCAAAGAGCTCCAACAGGTTTGTCAGGCACGACCTCCCCTTACTAAATCCGCGTTGACTTGTTCTAATCCGACCCTGCTCTTCCAAGAATTTAGAAACCTCATCCTTAATGATGGATTCTAGAATTTTACCAACAACCGAGGTTAGGCTAATTGGCCTATAATTTTCCATCTTTTGCCTTGATCCTTTCTTGAACAAGGGGGTTACAACAGCAATCTTCCAATCATCCGGGACTTTCCCTGACTCCAGTGACTTTTGAAAGATCTCAACCAACGCCTCCGCTATTTCCTCAGCCACTTCCCTCAGAACTCTAGGATGTAACCCATCAGGGCCAGGAGATTTATCAATTTTAAGACCTTTTAGCTTTTCTAGCACTTTCTCTTTTGTAATGGCAACCATACTCAACTCAGCCCCCTGACTCCCTTTAATTGTTGGGATATTACTCATGTCTTCCACTGTGAAGACTGACGCAAAGTACTTATTAAGTTCTCCTGCCATTTCCTTATCTCCCATCACTAGGCTTCCAGCATCAGTTTGAAGTGACCCAATGTCTACTCTTGCCTATCGTTTGTTTCTTATGTATTGAAAGAAACTTTTACTATCATTTCTAATATTACTGGCTAGCCTACCTTCATATTTGATCCTCTCCTTCCTTATTTCTCTCTTTGTTATCCTCTGTTTGTTTTTGTAGCCTTCCCAATCTTCTGATTTCCCAGTGCTCTTGGCCACTTTATAGGCTCTCTCTTTTTCTTTGATAGATTTCCTGACTTCCTCTGTCAGCCATGGCTGTCTAATCCCTCCCCGGATAATCTTTCTCTTCTTGAGGATGAACCTCTGTACAGTGTCCTCAATTTTACCCACAAACTCCTGCCATTTTTGCTCTACTGTCTTCCCTGCTAGACTCTGCTTCCAGTCTATTTTGGTCAGTTCCTCTCTCATGCCCTCATCATTACCTTTATTTAACTGTAACACCATTACATCCGATTTTGCCTTCTCTCTTTCAAACTGCAGACTGAACTCTACCATATTATGATCGCTGCTTCCTAAGTGTTCCCTTACTTTAAGATTTTTTATAAAGTCTGGTTCATTACATAGCACTAGGTCCAGAATAGCCTGCTCTCTTGTGGGCTCCATGACAAGCTGTTCCAAAAAGCCATCCTGTAAGCATTCCATGAATTCCCTTTCTTTGGATCCACTGGCATCATTATTTACCCAGTCCACCTGCATATTGAAGTCTCCCATGATCACTGTGACCTTGCCTTTCTGACATGCCTTCTCTATTTCCCGGTACATGTTGCGCCCCTGTACTGCTCAGCTGGATGCTAGTGGAAGCATCCCCAAAAATTATCTACTTCAGGCAATAATGGAAACTGAAGAGAATCAAAGTGAATTCCTGAGAGTTATGGCACCATTTAGTTTGGTTCCAGGATACATTAGGAACCTTGAAGATCCTCTGAAGTATAGAGGAAATATAAATAGAATGGAATGTGTTTCTTTGAAAGATTTGATTTTAATCTATAGCTATTAGTAGCACTTCTTTTGTTTAGTTCATGCAGATAAAAGGTCTTGTTTAAAAAAATGAACATTTTGGTCTAACTCCTTCAGTCAATAACTAGGAGTGTGAATTTCATTTTAAACTAACTGGTCTTTAGTTTGTTATAATTCTTTGATGAGATGAGAATGTCACTGGGAAGGCTAAAATCTGTAGCCCGTCACTATTTGCCTTGAAGAAGATAGGACCGCTGCCAAAGATTTTATGAAAATTGGGTAAACTTGTAGAGTCATATACTTATACAGCGTGGACATGGACTATTTAGTCCAACTTGTCCACACCGACCAGGTCTCTTAAATGGATCTCGTCCCATGTGCCAGCATTTGGCCCATATCCCTCTAAACCCTTTTTATTCAGGTACCCATTCAGATGCCTTTTAAATGTTATAATTATACCTACCTCCACCACATCCTCTGGCAGTTTGTTCCATACATGAATATGAAAGCTTTGACACTAACTGGAAGGTTTCATTTTGATACCTTAAGATAACTTTCAGTTTTCGATATTTTTGGGCATTTCATTTTTCCAGACAAAAATATTTGAAGTGAATTCTTTGAGTGTTCCACAGTCTAAAAACAACTGTAACTGCCCTACTTTATATCCCTTAGCTAATGTGGTAATCACACTGTCACTTGCACCACCCCTTTAATACCATGGACTTCAACTTTGTTGTTATGTGTCATTTATCAAGTGCCATTGGAAAGTTTATCTACATAACATTATCCTCACTAGCTTCATTAATTCTCATCAGTCACTTAAAACTTTTCAAAATGTACTGGAAAGTCCCTTTAGGTTTAGGGGGTTCTGTATTGTTGGTATGACAAGGCAGTTAGCAAATTTCCCATTAAAACTGGAAAACAATAAACACCATGGATATTCATACCATTTATAGTGCTTCACATAGCGAGAATCAAATTGTAGCTTCTCTCCTGGGCATTAAGTTATATTCTTCATATTCCTCATTCCAACACTATTTATTTTTGTGAAAAGGAACATTTGACAATGAATATTATAGTGAACAACAGGGTAAGTTTATCATCTAAGAGGTGATCCTTCCATAAGATTACTCTGTCAAGTTGTTAATATACTGCTTATATGGTTTGATAAACTGGATGTTTTATTGCTATAAAGAACAAGGATTTCCCTGCAGAAGAATTTATGGAGTCAACCACAGGAAAGCTGTGTCTTTGAACAGGTAGTCAATGTTAAATGTAACAAGAATCAAAGAAATTACTTTTGGTCAGGAAGCCAGCTGCAGTCTTGTAGTAACCCAGATGAGACCTCTAAAGAAATCATCAATATGTCACATCAGAGACCGAAGTATGACAATCTATATATGAATTTAACACCAGAACAACTGAACCGCAGAACTTAGAACAACACTGCACAAGTATCAAACCTTGGAGACTCTCTCATTCCTCCAATGACAGAATGCTATTGGTTAAAATCCTTTCACCTTTAATCGGGTAATAGCTAAGTTGGTCACAGGCTTGTACGTGCTTTACTTGAGGAATCTTATATTTGGTTGCTACATGCAACAAAGTTTGAATTATTGTTTGGTGTTTGATTGTCTGTGAGATTTCTTAATAAGTAGCTAAATTAAAGATAACTTGTGGTGATTTACCCATAATTGGTGTCCCTGGATTCGCTTCAATAAGAAGTGACTTTAGATTGCTCCAAAGTTGAACTTACCGACCTTATAATCTCAGAAATCCTGCCTGAGGGCAGCTGCCTTACATGACTGCCAGGGATTCAAGTGGATGAATGAGGATGGAGGCAACATTTAGATTTTTGTATTATTGAAATCAGCATTGGAACTTTGCTTTGAAATCAGGCAGACAATCAATCAGGCAGACAATGAATGGGAGAACTTGGTGAAGGGATATTTGAAAAGGAAGTTACCGACGTGGATAGAGTATTGAGAAGCTTGAGATGTCACAAGCCCCGGGGGCAATGGATTGTTTGTTAGAGTCAGTCAGTAAGTCCATGGGAAAGTGTACACCCAAAGAAGATGGGCTGATGAAAACTTGTCTTTTTACAAAAACTTGGCACTTGAAGTGTGTTAAAGCAGGGGAATGCTGAGATAGGTGAGTTGTAGTTAGAAAATACAGAACTAAAACAGAAAGTTTATATCCTAGAGGTTGTCAGTCAGGAAGAGCGGTTTTCTGATTAGAAAACACAGAATTAAAGGAAAAGGTTAAATCCCTTGAAATGACCGATCAGGCAAAAATAGTTTATTTCTCAAATAATCAAAGTTAATTTGAGACAGTAAACAGAAATGCCAAAAAGGCATGGAGGCAGGTTCAGGGGTCTAAAATTACAACTCAGGAACTGGAATGTAAATGCAAAGCTTTCCACGCAGCACTTAAAGTACTGTAACAAGTATAACTTGAGGAAAAAGTACAGAATACTGACCATTCCAAATACCAATGAAAGATTGTGCCTTGAAGTTACAGTTTTCAGCCACAGAGAGTTTCTCTGTGCTTTGTGAGCCAGATATAAAAAAAAATTAGAGAATGAAAGGTGTGATTCTGATTGGAGATTAGTTGACAGTGAAGCCGTATATATTCAGTTCAGGGCAGGGAGTATGGCTATAATCCTGACCCCAGCCGCCACCTTCCTGACTGACAGCCTCTAGGATATAAAGTTTCTGTTTTAGTTCTGTATTTTCTAACTACAACTCACCTATCTCAGCATTCCCCTGCTTTAACACACTTCAAGTGCCAAGTTTTTGTAAAAAGACAAAATATAAATATTTACTGAAAATCCAACAGCATAAATTGGAAAACAGGCAATCAACAGTAATTTGGCTACAAGTGAAAAGTGAGACAAACTCTTTTTAAAGAATTTGATGCTAGATTAGTTAAAGGCGTGGTAAACTCTAGAGTCAACCACAAGACCAGCTAAGACCTATCTGCTGGTGTGTCAGAGGAGCGTGGCGTGGCATGGTATTCTTTTACGCCTTAAGACTTAAAGAGAACGGAACAGGAATTTAGCAAAAGCTGCACTCCAAACTCAGTAATTCCCATATCCCTGTGATCAACCCTTGAGAGAAAGAGACATTCAGAGACAGTGTCAGTAAGAGAGAGGGAGAGGCAGGGAGAGAGGAAGTAAAAGAGAATAAAACTAAGTTTGAACTGCAGAACTGTGATTACCTAAAAAAGTAAAAATATTTATGTACATGTGTTTTTGGAGTACGAAATTGGTTAAAGTGTCTGTTTGGAATATTTAACAGGCAACACCCTGCAGAGTACAAACTTTGGAAGAACAAAATTAAAATTAAAGATCCATGTGAACTGATAAACTATAAATAAGAACAGGAACTACCTTGATCTTTTGTTTTGAGCTTTAGATAAACTACAAAGCTGATTTTACGAATTGTATTGCTGGCTTGGCTTTTGCAAGTGAAGTATGGAGTCAGCAATTGAGTCGTAATGCTCAATGGAAGTGAATGTGGTGTTAATAACTTAATACTGATATCTGCAGACTGTCAGCATTGGGAGATATCTCCACCCACAACTTCAAGCATTAATTTTACATGCAACATGGAAGTAAAGTCTATTTATGTTGATGATATGCACAAAATTTCAGATCACACTTGCACTTGCTTCAGAAGTAACTGAAAACTCTGTAGTGTGTTCTGTGAGAAAAGGAAGACCAGAGGAGGGAGACTTATGTGCAATATGAGTAACATGTTGTATGAAAATGTCCATCATGAATTTATACCAGTTAATGCAGGTATTTAGTTACCATCAAGATGTCCAAAACCTTTACTTAGCATTTCTAAGGAATTAGTCAGAGTGTTCTTAACCAAGAGGGTTACACAATCAAAGAGAAAAACAGAAAATTTAAAAGATGTTGCAGGGATTGGTGGTGCAGTTGTCTTTATAGTTATTAGCATAGACATCAGATTTATAAGTAACCAACTAAATCAATAAACTTCTCACGTTAAAGGTGTATTAGATACAACGAACGATAGCACTAAACTTAGGAGTCAGGCAGACGACAGCACAAACAGGACTTCATTTTGTATTGTTAACATTTTAGAATCAAATGCCTGCACAATTGACAAGTTAACAAAGGAAGTAGAAAAGAGCGGTCAATGTTAAATAAATGTAACCTTATATTATATATATGGCAATTGGTAGTTGGATCAATACAGAGAAAATGTAAATCAAATGAGAAAAGGGGAAATTCCCACATGCATTGACAGCACTAAATTAAGGAAATTAGCTAATGGGACAGGATTTTAAGTAAAATTTCTGTGAGCTGAGGAGATTGGCAAGAGTATGGACTAATGATTCATGTATGGGAGTTAGCAGAATGGGTCATGTATTAGAGATGCCAATTATATCTAAAGATGACAAACCATTAAACATTACAACAGTACAAAATATTGGAGTGACCATCTGGATGAAAGTTAAGGAGGTCAAACTTTATGTGGTAGAAAAGTAAGAACAACACTGAAGGAATGTTGACAGACTGATAAGACTATTGTTTGTCCCAGTATATTTACATGACTGGATAAGCCACATGTGGTTTTTTTGAGTCTTACAGTAATGAAACAGTTAGTTAAGAGTTGGAAATGCAGGCAAAGGAGAATATTGTATCACAACATCTTTAAAAGACTATCATTATCATAATCTGTCCTGTCCCATCACTGAGTCAACATTGTACATTCACCCTCAAATGCCCATGCACATAGGAACAATAGAATTGCTTAACATCAGAAGGAGAAAATATGTGACTTTTGACAAGACTGATACAGCTAGAGAAATGGTTATGTCTTACGGGAAAGAGATTTTGAGAAAGATACACAAATTACATTTAAGGATATTAAAAATGCCCAGAAACATTCTTAGTGAGATGACATCTGGAATTGAGGAAGTAATGTCCACACAACTGCATGGTTCATATTATTTTACATCATGTTTTATTATTTTCTGTACTTGAATTTACCTTGATTTTAATACTATCATAATTCACCATTGGCATCAGCAACAAATGCAGCAGTTGAAAAAAGGAATAATTCTGTTAAGACATAATAATCTTAAAACTGCAATGAGTGAGGCATAATGCATGTTTATTACTCTATTTTGATTTAGAGTGTGTTTATTTCTTTGTGCATATTTATTACTCTTATGACTTATTTACTGATCAATGTTCTGTACCTCATTTATTGAATATTGGTCTGCATTTATGTCTACCACATTACGAAATGGTAAATTTTAATTTGGGTATGGTGTAGCGACTCAGTTTGGTTATGAACTGATGTAGCAGGAAATTGCCATTTAGTAGTGTTTGTTCGTATTAAAAATAATGAGCAAAGAGGAGAGACTGAGATATTATGATTTCAGAACTTTAACTGCTTATGGACTGAATGAATCAACAAAAGATAAACATTTACACACGGCAATAACTCTGTCTGGAATAAACTGTTAAGGAACAATGATAAGTTGTTACACACAAGCACAAGCAATTAGCCATGTCTTGGCAAGATTTCATAAACCAAACTGCTTGATAAATTGAATGCTTTATCACCACAAGGAACAGGGATTGCCCTGCAGAAGAATTTAAAGAGGTAAGCACAGGAAAGCTGTGTCCTTGAACAAACAGTCAATGCCAAATGTAACAAAAAACAAAGAAATTACTTTTGACCAGCAAACCAACTGCAGGCTTGCAGTAACTCAGATGGAAGAGTCATAGAGAGGGATAGGAGCACATGGTATGGGAAAGCATTTAAATGGGGGAGGGGGAATTACAATGCTGTTAGGCAGGAACTGTGGAGCATAAATTGGGAAATGATATTCTCAGGGAAATGCACAATAGAAATGTGGAGGTTGCTTAGGGAGTACTTGCTGTGGGTGCTGAATAGGTTTGTCCCACTGAGGCAAGGAAGGGATGGGAGGGTGAAGGAACATTGGATGACAAGGGATATGGAACATCTAGTCAAGGGGAAGAAGGAAGTTTACTTAAGGGTGAGGAAGCGAGGATCAGGTAGCCGGATGGAACCCAAGAATGGACTTGGAAGAGCTAGAATGGAGCATGAAAAAGCCTTGGCAGATAAGATTAAGGAAAACCGCAATGCATTCTACACTTATGTGAGGAACAAGAGGATGGCCAGAGTGAGGGTAGGTGGAGGGTGAGGGCCGATCAGGGTTAGTGGAGGGAACTTGTGCCTGGAGTCAGAAGAGGTAGGGGAGGTCCTTAATGAATACTTTGCTTCAATATTCAGTAGTGAAATAGACTTTGTCGTTTGTGAGAACAGCATGAAACACACTGATAAGCTCAAACAAGTTGATGTTAAGATCAAGGATGTGCTGGAAATTTTGCAAAACAGAAGGATAGATAAATCCCTTGAACCAACAGGATATACCCAAGGTTACTACAGGAAGTGTGGGAATAGATTAGTGCACCTTTGGCGATGATCTTTGCAAACTCACTTTCCACAAGAGTAGTAACAAATGTTTGGAGGGTGGCAAATGTTATTCTCTTGTTCAAGAAAAGGAATAGGGATAATCCAGGGAATTACAGGCCAGTCAGACTTACGTCGGTGTTTAGCAAATTATTGGAGAGCATTCTGAGAGACAGGATTTGTGATTATTTGGAAAGGCATAGCTTGATTAGAAATAGTCAGCTTGGCTTTGTGATTGGCAGGTCATACCTCTCAAGCCTTATTGAATTTTTTGAAAATGTGACAAATCACACTGATGAAGGTAGATGTGGTGTATATGGATTTTAGCAAGGTGTTTGATAAGGTTCCCCATGGTAGGCTCTGTCAGAATGTAAGGAGGCATGGGATACAGGGAGATTTGGCGTCTGGATACACAATTGGGTGGCCTTCCGCAGGCGTCTGTTCTGCGACCTCTGCACTTTGTGATTTTTATAAATGACTTGGATGAGAAAGTGGAAGGGTGAGTTAGTAAGTTCGCCAATGACAAGAAGGTTGGTGGAGTTGTAGATAGTGTGGAAAGCTATTGTAGGTTACAACGGGACATTGACAAAATGCAGAGCTGGGCTGAGAAATGGCAGATGGAGTTCAACCTGGAAAAGTGTGAAGTGATTCACTTTGGAAGGTCAAACTTGGGGTCAAAGTGGCAGTGCGGAGGAACAGAGGGATCTTGGGGTCCACATCCATAGGTCCCTCAAAGTTGCCACCCAAGTTGGTTAGGTTGTTAAGCAGGCATATGGTGTGTTATCAGGGAATTGAACTTAAATGTCACAAGGCTATGCTGCAGCTCTATAGAGCCATGGTTAGACCACATTGGAATATGGTGTTCAGTTCTATTCGCCTCATTATAGAAAGGGTGTGGAAGCTCTTGAGAGGGTGCAGAGAAGATTTACCAGGATCCTGCCTGGACTCAAGGACATGTCTTATGTAGAAAGGTTGTGGGAGCTAGGGCTTTTCTCACTGGAGCGAAGGTGAGTGATAACTTGATAGAGGTGTACAAGGTGATGAGAGGCATGGCTATAACAGCTAGAAATGGCTATAACGGGGGTGGGGGGGACATAATTTTAAGGTGATTGGAAGAAGGTTTAGAGAGATGTAGGAGGTTCTTTACACAGACAATGGTGGGTGCATGGAATGCACTGCCAGGAGTGATAGTGAAGTCAGATACATTAGGGACATTTAAGTGACACTTGGATAGGCACATGGATGATAATAAAATGAAGGATATGTAGGTTCGTTTGATTTTAGAGTAGGATAAAAGGTTGGCACAACATCAAGTGCTGAACGCCTGTACTGTGCTGTACTGTTCTATGTTCTATGTAGGTAGATAGGATTATGAAGAAGGCATTTGGTATGCTTTCCTTTATTGGTCAGAGTATTGAGTACAGGAGTTGGGAGATCATGTTGCGGCTGTACAGGACATTGGTCAGGCCACTGTTGGAATATTGTGTGCAATTCTGGTCTCCTTTCTATTGGAAAGATGTTGTGAAACTTGAAAGGGTTCAGAAATGATTTACAAGGATGTTGCCAGGAATGGAGGATTTGAACTGGAGAGAGAGGTTGAGCAGGCTGGGGTTGTTTTCCCTGGAGCGTCGGAGGCTGAGGGGTGACCTTATTGAGGTTTAAAAAATCATGAAGGACATGGATAGGATAAATAGACAAAGTCTTTTCCCTGGGGTCGGGGAGTTTAGAACTAGAGGACATAGGTTTAGGATGAGAGGGGAAAGATATAAAAGAGACCTAAGGGGCAACTTCTTTCACTCAGAGGGTGGTACGTGTATGGAATGAGTTGCCAGAGGAAGTGGTGGAGGCTGGTACAATTGTAACTTTTAAAAGGCATTTGGATGGGTATATGAATAGGAAGGGTTTGGAGGGATATGGGCCGGGTGCTGGCAGGTGGGACTAGATTGGCTTGGGATATCTGGTTGGCATGGACGGGTTGGACTGAAGGGTCTGTTTCCATGCTGTACATCTCTCTGACTCTATGACTCTTCCAAATTGCACCACACAAGACAGGTTGGAGTATGGTAAACATTTTTTTTCTTAGTAGCTCAAAAGGAATGAAGCTCTCTTTTATCCTAATTTTAAATTTTAAGTCATATAAAATCATCATAAGATTGTTTTTTTAAAAACCACAACAGAATAAATAAATCTAAATTAATACTACATACCTTAAGGTTCTTTGCATGGTTTGCTTGGAATGGGTCTACAGGTTTGGGACCTTCCCATTTTATTCCATGGGAAGTCCACCAAATTAACAAAAAGAAATTGCATTCAGTACACTCAGTGCCTTAATAAAATTCTCAGGACAATTATGAATGGCAATAAATACAGGCCCAGGCAGTAATGCCAATATCCAGAACAAATTTTTAAAAACCATGGCCTGCATGTTCTGTTGACAGGCAATTGGAATGTTACTTTGTTTTCTTTTTACTCTCCTCAAAGCCAATCTGCATTTCTTGCTGGGTCTTCAGACCCCAGGTCCCCAGAAATATGAGTGGAGTACTCCTTGGAGAACTCCATCAAACAGTGTAGCATCAGGAGGAAAACAGGACACATCTGCTTTTATGGCTCAAGTTACCATGTGATAAGTTTAAATATCCAGTGGAAATGTTAGTGAATGGTAGGTTGTGAAGGTGCGGCTGGGAGTGGAGGATGGCAGGTTACTAAAGCGGCAGGGTTTGGAGGGGGTGCACAGTGGTTGAGCCTTCAATTTTAAAATGCTGCCAAATGCTGCCTGAACTGATGAGTCTTTCCAGACTTTCTGTTTTTGTTTCCATTTTAAAATGTTTGGAAACTGGCCAATCTGTGGACTGACCGCATTCTAATAAAAAACAGAAAAACAGGAAAGTGATTGTTTTAGGAACTCAAGTAAATTATTGGCAATTGTAGCATATTATTTGTAGTAAAAAGATTTACCCTTAGGAATAAATCTTGTTAGAAATAATAAGGTTTATTAATTGTAAATGAGTTAAGCGAATAACTTAATGCATAATAACAGTTGCGGGGTAGGTAATGTGTTATGGCTGCAGCTTGTTGGCAATGATAAATGCAGGTGTGATCCAAGGTAATCACAATTGCAGTAATTACCTGTTGCTTGAAGAGTTCAGCTTAGAATCAGTGAGCAATAAAACCAATTTATAGCCACTGCTTTGCATCAGACCTGGAACAAAATTACCTGCGCACTTTGTTCCTGAAGGCTGTATCTTCCCTGAGGCTGGGATTATCTTCTTTGGTCAGTGGTCAGGCACAAGAATGTTCCATTGCATGTGAGGCAGGAAAGGGGACTGAAGATAGAAGTAAAGGAGGCACAGTTCTCTCATGAGAGTGGGGGCTACAAGTTGGATGAGCGAACCCACCATGGCACTGTGATACAGGAAGCCAGCATAGTGCAGGGTTTAAGTTGGTACGGGGAGGAAATAGGATTACTGTGTTTGTCAGGGAGGTTGAGGCAGTTCTTTGCAGCTGAGATTGTGTGCCCTAAAGGCTATGTAGCCCAGCTGGAGCCAGGATTCGGGGACATCTGCTCTGCAAAGGAAATAAAGTTCCAATTCTCTGGCCTAATACCAGGTTTTGTTCTTTTGTATACTTTAGCTTTTGATTGGAGACTCTTTTTGGCTCTCTTTGTTAACCACAACAGATTCATCTGTCTCATGGTCCTTCTTTTTGACTGGAATGCATTTTTGCTAAACATTATGAAACATCTGCTTAAATGTCTGCCACTGCTCATCTGTTGAGTTTCCCGTTGGTTTATTTTCCCAGCCTGCTTTATACAACTCTTTTCTCATATCTCTCAAATTTTTCTGAATAACATTGAGGACACTAGTTCAAGACCCAAGTTGCTGTCCCTCAAACTGAGCTTGAAATTCTATCATGCTGCACTTGTTACCCCTTGGAGGATCCTTACCTATTAGATCTCTTATTAAACCTATCTTATGACACATTACTGGGTATAAACTAACCTATTCCCAGGTAAGGCATGCAGTGTACTACTCGAAGAGACAATCCCTGATGCACTCTACAAATTTGTCTTTCATATTGCCTCTGCTCAACTAATTTGTCCAATCAATATGCAGATTAAAATCACCCATGACAATTGTAATGATTTTCTTACATACTTTCATTACTTCCGGATTTATACTTTGTCCAAAAGAAAGGTAAAGCTTCAGGGGCCAATGTACGAAGCCCATCTGTGATTATTTTTTACCTTGCTCTTCTTAATTTTCAACCAAACTGATTCGACATCATGATCTGTGCACCCACTCACCACCGTCTTGATATCATCCTTTATTAACAAGGATGCCTGATGTCCTTTTCTTTTTTGACAGTCTTAAGGAACATCAAATTCCCTTGAATATTGAGTTCTCAGTTTTTGTCATCCTATAACTATGTCTCTGTACAGCTATCTAGTCATATTCATTTATTTCTATTTGTGCTATCAATTCATTAATCTTGTTATAAATGCTGTGAACATTCTGATAAACAGCCTAATTTTTGACTTTTTCATCATTATTACTTATTATGGTTTAACTCTGCTGCATTCTTTTGCCTACTGCGAATCCTCTTGCAAGGATGCCTGCCTTGAAGAAGTTTTCCTCTTCTCTCTACAAGAATCTCAGGGAGTCTCTCTCCCACTGCAACTCCCAGGTCATTTCCTCTGCCCTGAAGCTCTTCAACCATGTCGTGACTCTATGCTACTTTCTCCCCACCCCCACCCTCCTCTAGCTTATCTCTCCACGCTCCAGGCTCACTGCCTTTATTCCTGATGAAGGGCTTTTGCCCGAAACGTCGATTTTGAAGCTCCTTGGATGCTGCCTGAACTGCTGTGCTCTTCCAGCACCACTAATCCAGAATCTGGTTTCCAGCATCTGCAGTCATTGCTTTTACCTTATAATTTCTATCCCTACCTGTCATACTTTTATTGTAATTTGCCTCTTCACTATTCTATACCTCTGCTCTCCCTTTTCTTTTTGAGATTTTAAACTTCCCTTCAATTGAACTCATCCTCCCATTGATTAGTTTAAAGTCCTGTCTACGATTTTCCAGGACACTCCAAAAATAATTGAAATGAAACAATGGAACACTTCCACTTGGAACAACTGTCTTTTTCTCCAGTAGAAGTGAAGTCATAGATCTGTACAGCATGGAAACAGACCCTTTGGTCCAACTCATCCATCCTGACCAGATATTCCAACTTATTCTACTCACATTTGTCAGCACTTGGCCCATATCCCTCTAAACCCTTCCTTTTCATGTCCCCATCCAGATGCCTTCTAAATGTTGTAATTGTACCAGCCTCCACCACTTCCTTTAACAACTCATTCCATACGCACACCACGCTCTGTATGAAAAGAAAATCCCTTAGGATTCTTCTAAATCTTTTTCTCTCACCTTAAAGTTTTGTCCTCTAGTAATGGACACGCCCACCCTGTAGAAAAGATTGTGGCTATTCACTCTATCCGTGCTCCTTGTGATTTATAAACTTCTATAAGGTCACCCATCAGCCTCCGATGCTCCAGGGAAGATAATCCCAGACCATTCAGCTTTTCTTTATACCTCAAACCCTCCAATCACGGCAACAATTTTGTAAATCCTTTCTGAGCCTTTTCAAGTTTCATAATATCCTTCCTTAGTAAGGAGACCAGAATTGCACACAGTATTCCAAAAGTGTGTTAAATAGTGTTCTGTATAGCTGCAACATGACCTCCCACTTCCTGTAGGAGAAAGTAAGAACTGCAGATGCTGCAGATCAGAGTCAAAACGTGCGGTGCTGGAAAAGCACAGCTAGTCAGGCAGCATCCAAGGAGCTGGACAGTCGCTATTTCAAGCATAAGCTCATCATCAGGAATGTGGGGGAGACCCAAGGGGGCTGAGAGATAAATGGAAGGGGTGGGTGGGACTGGGGGAAGGTAGCTGGGAATGTGATAAGTAGTTGGTGGTGGGATGGGTGATGGTGATAGGTCGGAGCAGAGAGTGGAGCAGATAGGTGGGAAGGAAGATGGAAAGGTAGGACAGGTCAAGAATTGGGGGTTTGGATCTGGGATAATGTGGAAGGAGGGGAGATGAGGAAATTGGTGAAATCAACATTGATCCTGTGTGGTTGGAGGGTCCCAAGGCGGAAAATGAATGTTCTTCCTCCAGGCATTGGGTGGCTAGAATCTGGCAGTGGAAGAGGCCCAGGACTTGCATGTCCTTGGTGCAGTAGGATGGGGAGTTGAAGTGTTTGGCCACAGGGCAGTGGGGTAATCAGGCCTCCTCCACCACCAGATTCTAGTCATTGCCACCACAGGAAATGTAAAACTTGCACCCACACCTCCCCCCTCACCTCCATCCAAGGCCCCAAAGGATCCTTCCACATCTGGCTGAGAATTTCCTATACCTCCACACATGTCATCTATTGTCTCCACTGTGGTCTCCTCTAAATTGGGAAGACAGGACACCAACTTGCATAATGTTTCAGAGAACATCTCCAGGACACATGCTCTAAACAACCCCGCCATCCTGTGGCAGAACACTTCAATTCCCCTCGGACTCCGCCAAGGACATGCAAGTCCTGGGCATCCTCCACTGCCAAATTCTAGCCACCTGGTATCTGGAGGAAGAGCACCTCATCTTCTGCCTTGGGACCCTCCAAACATATGGGATCAATGTTGATTTCACCAGTTTCCTCATCTCCCCTACCCCACCTTATCCCAGATCCAACCCTCTAACTTGGCACTGTTCTCTTGAACTGTCCTACATGTCCATCTTCCTTCCCACCTATCTGCTCCATCCTCCACTCCAACCTATCACCATCGCCCCCCCCTCCTCCATCTACCTATCGCATTCCCAGCTACCTTCCCCCCAGCCCCATCCCCCTTGCATTTATCTCTCAGGTCCCTTGGGCCTCCCCCACATTCCAGATGAAGAGCTTATGCTCGAAACATCAACTGTCCTGCTCCTTGGATGCTACCTGACCAGCTGTTCTTTTTCAGCTCCACATTTTTTGACACCCATTTGTTATACTCAATGCACTGATCAACAAAAACGATTGTACTAAACACCTTCTTCACTATCTTGTTGACCTGTGACTCCACTTACAAGGAACTGTGAACCTGCGCTCCAATGTCTCTTTGCTCAGCAACACTCCCAGGACCTTATCATTAAGTGTAAGTACTTGAATCAGAACCCATTTCTCTCACATTAATCTTTGAACCACAAGCATCCACCTTTCTAATCTTATTTACACTATGCCAATTTGCTCATGGGTCAGGTAATAATCCTGAGATTACTATCTTTGTGGTTCTGTTTTTCAATTTAGCTCTGAGCTGCTCATAATCCCTCAGTAGAATCTCTTTCCTAATCCTACTTATATTATTGGTACCACTAAAAGTGAGCCCTTGCCAATTCAAGTTCTTTCCAGCGCAGATGAGATATCCTGACCTTTAGCAGCAGACAGGCAACATGACCCTTGCTGCAGAGAACAGTATCTATTCCCCTAACCATGCTATTCCCATCTCTTTTAAATGTATTCTTTCATGTAGTCCCCATCCCTAATTACCAAGAGGGCATTGAGAAATAACCAATTTGCAGACCTGGGCATTTTGCGGCCCGCGGGCCATATCCGGCCCTTTGGTCGTTCCTGTCTGGCCCGCATGAGATCAATCTTAAATTAGAACATAAATGAAAAAGTATTTATGCCATTCACGCAATACAACTGTGTTGCTTTTGTTTTGAAAAGGATGTTTTTTTTATTTACATATGGACGTACATGCGCGTGTATGTGCTTGCATGTATGCATGAACAACTAAAAGTGATGCTTGCTGGCTAGCCCTCAAAATGTCAGCTCACGCCAAGACAAGTTATGCCATATCCCACAAAATCGCCAGAAACAGTAAACCGTTTTCTGATGGAGAGTTTATTAAGGAGTGCTTGTTGGACTCTGCAGAACTAATATGCCTGGAGAAAAAGGAGGCATTTGAGAATGTGCCCCTCTCCCGACGCACCTTAACGAGAAGGATTGGGGACATTGCGAGGAATTTGGAGCTTCAGCTGCAGCACAGAGTGGTCAACTTTGACTTTTTTCCTTGGTTTTGGATGAGAGCTGCGACGTACGTGACACAGCCCAGCGACTCATTTTTGTACGTGGGATAACTACGGACTTTAAAATCACGGAGGAGCTGGCAGCCATGCAGTCAATGAAAGGAACAACAACTGGTAATGATTTGTTCACGGAGGTAAATGTATATTTGGACACATTGGGACTAAAATGGGACAAGCTGGCGGTGGTGACAACGGATGGTTGTCCAAATCTAATGGGAAAAAATGTTGGACTCTTAAAGAGAATGTAGGATAAAGTGACAGAAATTGACCCTGAACAAAAATTGGTATTTTTGCATTGTTTATACATCAGGAAGTGTTGTGTAAGTCAGTGTTAAAAATTAACCATGTGGTTGATGTTGTAACTAAAATAGTTAACTTCATCAGGGCAAGAGCTTTGAATCACAGGCAGTTTGTTGCACTTTTGGAGGAAACTGAGACTGAACATCGTGACATAGGCTACCACACAGCTGTCAGGTGGCTCAGCCTGGGCAAAATGCTGAAAGGTGTATGGGACCTGAGAGAAGAAATTCAACATTTCTGTGTGAAAAAAGGGAATAGCATTCCATAGCTTTCAGACACAGACTGGATTGCAGACCTTGGTTTTGCTGTTGATGTGACTGCACTTATGAATGAACTAAATGTGAAACTGCAGCACAAGGGCCTTTTTGTGCATGAAATATACAATTTGGTGAAGGCTTTTATGAGAAAGTTGCAGCTTCTCTCAAGTCAAATGGAGGACAACATTCTCACCCACTTGCCGACACTGAAGGAAGCCGCACCTTCAGCTGATCACCTCCACAGGAACTCATCTATGTTAGAAGCACTGCATGGTGAATTTTCAAGGCGATTTCAAGACTTTAGAATGGTTGAGAATGAAATGCACATGATTTTTTCCACATTTACATGCAATGTGGAGAATTTACCTAGTGATGTTCAGCTTGAACTCATTGACTTGCAGTCTGACACGCTTCTGGCAGAGTACTTTAGGTCAGTGTCACTGCTTGATTTTTACACTTCCCTCAAAGAGGAGAACTTTCCACACAAGAGGAGGCATGCTCAGAAGATTCTAGTTCTCTTTGGATCTACCTATATATGCGAACAGACATTCTCAGTGATGAAGTTCAACAAATCCAAATACAGATCCTCTATCACTGATCACCTCTCAGCTGTCCTTTGCATATCCACCTCAGATATTCAACCAGATTTCAGTGCACTTGTTCAAGCCCAAAACAGACTGGATTTTTCTCACTAAACAAGTATAGAGTTGTTTGTTGTTTGTAATACTGAACAATAATGAAACAACTTTTTATTATTGGTTTGTGAGATTAACATGCTAAAAATAAAATGAAATACTGAAATTATTGTTTTTACCGTTTATTTCTTCTATATTTGACCTACTCCACAATTCCATATCTTTATTGTAACAGAATATCCTTATTCTTTTGATTATAAGTTTCAGTGCAAAACTATATAATTTAGTACTTTTTACAATGGGAGAAAATTAATAATGAGCAGAATTATGTTTAACTTATTGTTGGTTTGGCTCTCCAAAACAACTCAAGTTTCTCATGTGGCCCCTTGAAAGAATTAATTGCCCACCCCTGGTCTAGAGTCACATGGAGGCCAGACCATGTATGGAAGGCAGATTTCCTTATTGAATAAATGGATTTTTATGACAATTGACAATTGGTGGCCATTTAACTAGCATTTATTCCAGATTTTTTGATGAATTAAATTCATAATTCAACATCTGACATAATAGGATTCAAGCCCTTGTCCTCTGAACATTAGCCTGGGATTTTGAATTCCTAGTTCAATAACATTGCTACTACACCACTGCCTCCACAGGTATTAATCCTACATTTCTTTCTTTTTCTTCCCCCTGTCCTTTGAATAGCATTCTGCACCATGGTGTTTTGTTCAGTTTGTTCAACCTCACTGCACTCTGTGTCCTTGTCCAGACCAAAATGAAAGACCTCACATTTTTTGAGCAGGGGGACCTGAAACACAGTGTGCAGGTAACTCCCCCCTCTTGGATGGTTATGGTGCTGCAGACCAGATTCCAGTTTATCATCTCTGAGCTGAAGTTCCTCAAGCAGCCAACATTTGCTACAGAAGTGGTCACCATGGATGACACAGATATCCACCAGTTCTCACATGCCAAAATCGCAACACATTATCTGCCCAGTTATGTGCATTCTATTGAACTAATCAATTTGGATGTTAAATATTTTAAAAGTAATTTCTTTACTCTTCAGCCGTAATAATGTATCCTGATTCCAACCACTTGGCCAAACAAAAAAAATGGCAAAAATATCCACCAATCAGCTATCTGATTTTCTGTGATGTTACAGTTTGGCTCTGACAAGTAGAAACAGGTTGAAGGGTCTCTCTATCTCCTGCTCCGGGAGTCCTTCTCATGTGGGTTTGCTCTCCCAGTCTGCTTCACAGTGATGCTGACTTACTGCACATTCCTCCCAGTCTCAAAAGAAGCTCAAAAGAGATTCCAAACAATAAGGGTCTACATTAGAAAGAATCTCAAAGGTAATTGATTTTTTACCTCAGATTCGAGAGATAAATGCATGGCTCAAAGGCTGGTGTGGAAGAAATAAGTTTCAATTCATGGGGCATCAGTATTGGAGAAAGCTGGACCTGGAAAAGTTGTGACAGACTTCACCTAAACCATGTTTGGACCAGTGTTCTGGTGAGTTATATAATTAAGTGGCTTTAAATTAAATAGCGTGGGGTCAAGGGATTAACTAAGAAGAATTGCAATGAATCAAATGTGAACACTAGGTAATAGAGTAATGTAATGATTTGGGTAATGATAACTAGAATTTGGCAGTAAAGGACAGAGAGTACAAACTCAGGAGTGCTCCAGAAGATATGGCCAGAGATTACAAACATACTAAAAAGAAAGAGTTAAAGACTTTGCACCTGAACACACACTATTTTTATAACAAATAGATCAACTCTTAAACCATACTGAAATAAATATATCAGAATTTATCGCTATTAAAGAGCAATGGTTTAGAGTGACCAATCTAGAACTCGAATTTTGAGGCAAGTGGCATATTTCAAGAAGATAGGAAGCTGGGAAAATCCAGTAGAGTAGCTCTGCTAATTAAAGACCTTGGTAATACAAGAACAAAGGATAACCTTAGATGAAAAGAACAACACACAGAATTAAGTTTGATAGGGATAAAAAATATTAAAGGTAACAGATCAATTATGGAGTATTTTAGAAGTCTCTAACAATAGATAAACTATAGGACAGAGTATACAGGAAGATATAAATAGGGCATGGCAGAAAGGCACCACAGTGAGTAATCTTGAGTTCAATCTGCTTGTATTTGGATGAAACAGATTGACAAAAGCAGACTGGAAAATAAGTTGATGCAATGCATTCAGGACAATTTCTTATAGTAATATCTTGTACACAAGGGAACAGGCTCTTAAAGATCTGGTAATAAGTGAGACAGGATTACTCAATAACCTCATGGTACAGCAGATTCTAGATGGCAGCAATCATAACACAACAGAATTTCACAACCAGTTTAAAGGGGAGAAGTTAAAACCAATGTTTTAACACTGAATTAGAATGGACTAGTAT
The DNA here is from genome assembly GCF_037043375.1 of Chiloscyllium plagiosum. Taxonomy (NCBI): domain Eukaryota; kingdom Metazoa; phylum Chordata; class Chondrichthyes; order Orectolobiformes; family Hemiscylliidae; genus Chiloscyllium; species Chiloscyllium plagiosum. The sequence goes on from NW_028270140.1 coordinate 92,272,683, forward strand.
TATAACTTTGAATAAAGGTAATTATGAGGGTAGAGTTAACTTAAGTGAATTGGGAACTAGGTTAGAGGTTGGATAGCAGATTTGCGGTGGCAGGGCTTTACGAGATGTTTCTGAACTCCCAGCAAAGATTTATCCAATTAAGAAAGAAAGACTCTGAACAAGAAACATCATTCATATCTGAAAAATAATGTTAAGAATAGTTTCACATCAAAAGAAACACAGTACAAATCTGCAAAGGTTAGTTGTAGGTCAGAAGATTGGTCAGATTTTACAAATCAGCAAAAAGTGACTAAAGGGAGAAAGTAGAGTTTGAGAGAAAACTATTAAAAGTTTGAGTTTTACAAATATTTAAATAGGTTAAGAGTAACAAAACCTAGTGTTGGTCTTTCAGACTTTAGGGAATTTATCATGACAAAGGGATTGAATAGATAATTTGTGTCTGTCATTGCTGTACAAAATTTAGGAAAGTTCCCAAAGATACTCAAAAATCAGGAGCTGACAAGAGGGAGGAGCTAAAACAATCACCATCTCTAGAAAAAAAGGTGCTGGTAAATCTATTAGACGGAAAGGCTGACAAGCAAGAAAACATAGGCCACTTAGCCTAGCATTTATGATAGCAAAATTTCTAGAATCTATTATTAATCCATTTCAATGGATACTTGAAAAATCATATTGGGACTAGATGGGGTCAAGATGGTTTTGTGAAAAGGAAATTGTTTAATTAATTTATTAGAATTTTGTGGAAATAAAAAGCAAGGTGAATAAGGAGGAACTTGAATTTCCAAAAGGTATTTGATAATATGCTATATCAAAAGTTACTGCACAAGAGCACATGCTGTAGAGATAACGTATTAAATTGGATGTATGGTTGCTAAATTTAACAAAGATAGGTAGGAAGGTAAATTGTCAAGTGGAGGTAGAGAAACTGCAACAAGATAGAAATGTTAAATGAGTGTGCAAAATTTTCGTGGTGCAGTATAATGTTGAAAAATACGAAGTTGTTAACTTTGATAGAAATAATCCAAAAGCAGTATTGTATATAAGTGGAAAAGATTAGTGGTACAGAAGGATTTGGATGTCCTAGTACGTGAATCACATACATTTATGATGCACAAAAAATATTTAAAGGAAAATAGGGTGTTGTTATTTATGCAATGGGAATGGAATGTAAAAGTAGGGAAGTTTTATTGCATAGCATGTATTGAGTGAACTTTCTCTGATCTGTCTTTAAGTAAATTAAGTATTTTTCAAATAAGGAGAACAAAAATGGACAGAACATTGCTGAGACCTCATTTGGGATACTTTGAACAGTTCTGCTTTCCTTATTTGAAAAATACATAATTGAATTAAAGGCAGTTCAGAAAAGGTTCAATCAACTCACTCCTGCGATGAAAGACTTAAAGCAAGATTGAACAGATTGGGCCTATGTCTATTGGTGTTTAGAAAACCCAGAGGTGATCTTATCGAAACAAAAAGGATTTGAGGGGCTTGACGGGGTGAAGGCTAAGAGAATATTCTCTTTTGTTGGAGTGCTCCATCTGGACTATTAAGAATAAGGTTAAGAATAACTTTTCAGATGAAGATGAGGAGAATTTTTTTTCTAAAGTTTTCACGACTATGTGGCATTCTATTTCACAGAGATCAATAAAGGCCATGTCATTGAATTTATTCAAGGTTGAATTAGATAGATGTTTGATTGATAGGAAGGTCAAAGATTTTCAAGAGTGGATGGAAAATTGGAGTTGAGATCACAACTAGATCAGCCATGATCTGCTTGAATGGTTTAGCAAGTTTGAAGTGTCACCCTCTCTTACAATCTCTGGGATAAGGTGACAGGTGGATGAGGTTACAAGTGGGTAGAATGGTGGGAGGCTGGGGTGGTAAATGAGTAGATTGGCAAAGGGGTGAGATGATTATTATTGGATTAGAGGAAGTATGGTTAGGTCAGAATGGGTTGTCAGGTTGGGAGCTTAGTTAGCTTGCATCCAGAGCTTAGTTGAATGTTGATGGTGTTAGCTTGCTCAGGAAGGGAATTGGGTCAAGTTGGGATGGTAGTCAGAGAGGCCAGGGATAATTGGCGATCAGCAGAAGTATTTGAGCTGGGATGGAGACTTACTCAGGGCAGGTTAGGCAAGGATTAGTTGGATGGGGTCAGCAGGGATGATGAGGTGGTTAGGGTAATATTGAAATAAATTTATGGAGTATTACTCAAATCTCTATGAGTATTATTCAAGTCTGGTTGTATCAGGTCATCAGTGATCAGCGGAAATAGGGCTAAGTGAGGGTGTTTGGGGTTAGTCAGGGGTCAATGGGGTAGTCACAAAATCAGTTCTGTAGTTATCAAGGAGTTAGACAAGGGTTTTATCTATATCACATTTCCTGGATAACTATTATGAGATGTGGCCCAGAACTGTGCAAAATCTCTAACTCCAGAATCAGAGACTTTTGCAGAGAGTACCACATGGTGTTCTTGTGTCCTATTCATTGTCTTATGTGAGATAAACTAAACAGTCCAATGGTAGATCCCTAAGGTGAGACAAGTGGTTTTTGAAATGGTGTGTGAGTGGAATGAGCAGGCTTTTGCATGTTTGTTCAGCTGAAAATGCTTGACCTCGATTAGGGCACATCGGAGATGCTCAAAATAGTCAGCACTTTCACAGATTTGTGCGCGATTGGGCTACAGACTCCCAATGGTGATATTGAATTTTTCCAGGGAACTTTAAGGAAATCTACTGTTTTGATTTCTGCTTGCCATGATAAAGCTCAGAGTGAAGATCTTAGTCCTAAAGTCTTGTGTCAGCTACATGAATAATTGGGCTTGCCCAGCACAGATTTTGTTTTTTAGCATCATTGTAAGTCTGCCTACACCAAATGGACTGCAGCAGTTCAAGAATGAAGCTCACCACTTCCTTCTCAACAAAACCTAGGTATGAGTAATCAATTCTGGCATGGCCAGCAATTTCTATTTCCCATAAATTAATAAGAAAATTCAAGAATTGGGTGGTTACCTGCATTTCTGAAATATTATATCTATCATTACATAAGTACTTTCCTCATGACTCAGCTCTTAACACATTACATTGAAGAGAAAAGTTTAAAAATACCATGCAGCATTAGTCATTCCACAACCCCAAGAATTAAATTGCATTATGTATGGATATACTGTCTATTCATAGTTTAAGAGAGCCAAACCCAGTTTTTAAAAATGAGATAAAGTCAGCTTTTGCCAGGTTATGAAAAGTAAGATTAAAAACTTGACATGAGGTAACATTAAGGAGGTGTTAGATCAGATAAGTGCATAAAGCAATGATCAAGAGATTTTAAATATTAATTGAATCAAAACATTAAGGATTTTCAGGAATGATTTGCTTATCTGAATTCATCTCAAAAACTGTTGAAAATAAAACATTTTGTTTTCTGTAATTAATGTGTTAATGAAACTTAAAGAAAAATTAATGATTTTATGTCAAATATCTAGGCTACAACCGTTTGCTCAGAGGTGCAAACTCAAAAGTAAGCATAATGTTCAATGTTAATCACTTCGATTTGTATCTCTAGGCAGATCGATGCTACAGCTCCTGGTGAGATGCTGGGACCACTGTTCTTCAGACATCATTAGAGAAAGATTTGATTTACTCCATTGGGTTGGATGGGGTGCTGTGGAACTCATTATGCAATACAATTCCATAACAGTCCCACTGAGGCAGGCAACATGCATACTTTGTGTGTTTATGGCATGTAGCCTAATGCAAAACATGCTCAGCCGATAGCCGAGGAGAATATATAGCTTTAAGAATGATCTCCAGTTAAGCTATACTTTTTACAGACAGTCTGATTGTCTTACAGAGGAGGTTCACCCTTCCCCCTACAACAGCTGATGAGCTAGAAGACAAATGGAGTACTGCCAGCTGGTTCTTTGAAAGCATCTCTCTTCCACTGACCTCAGCAGCTAAGAGGTCATGGACAGCACTAGGCTCATGGAAGTACACTCATCTGTTAGTTTCTCTCTAAGTCTCACACAATCACGACTTGGAATTATTTCAACTTTCTTCATTGCCACTGAGTCAAAGTTCTGGATCTGCAGTTCTAACAGCATTGTGGGAGTATTTTCACTATACAAATTGCAGCAGTTCAAGAAGGCAGCTTACCATCACCTTCTCAAGGGCCATCAAGGTTGCAAAATAAAAACTGGCATTCCCAGGTCCATTTACACTCCATGAAGGAATAAAGGAAGATAGCAAAAACAAATATTTAATGTTTTCAAATCAAAACTGATTTCCTAAACAAAGTATTAAATTAACATTACGATAATAGGTAGTACAAAAACAGTCAATGTAAAATTATTATATTTATCAGAGTGGAATTACCCAATACATTGGACTGTGATTACTTATGTCTATCTATAGGGTGCCTATGTTCCCATCTACTACATTGTAAGACTCACTCAGGAAGCATTCTGCTTACATTTCTCTTTTTAGAGCTTTGATGTAGCAAAATGCAAATATGTAAAATTAAGATTAGCATCAGAAATGCAATCAATTAATACCTTCAGAGTTGTTGTGATTTATTAATTACAAAAATGTACAACTAAGAATTGACTGATGGGTTACTGAAGCCAATGGATTTCAGAGCCCTGATGAGCTGAAAGAAACAAAACTGAGAACAAGCATAGCTCTGATAGTCTGTCTTGAAAGAATTGCTGATACAAGCCCCTTCACCTCATTTCAATAGACTTAGAGCACTAGAAATGTTTACCCACAGAGTTGGCCCTGTAGAAGGTTTAGCTGAGCACATCTGGCTTTGAAGCAGATACTTTGGATTTTGACTTTTTCTTCCACGAGATGGCATGGCTACAAAAGTATGGAAGGAGTGGTTGATGGGCTTAGTGTTAAGTTACAGAAAGTGAGCCCAGACTGTTTAAGCCATGTTTGCAAATGGTAGGATGAAGAGAGGAGCACACAAGAACATAGAGTTTACTGGAATGTGGGGTATGGGATACGGGGTTGTTTATTACAGGACTGGAAAAGATATCAGAAGGAAAATTTGAATAGGCGCAGGTGGAGACTCTGGCAGAATTTAAGTATCAAGAAGGAAGCTTTCAATTCAAGTATTACTGATATTGGAAGCTTTGTAGGCAATGCAGATGGTAAGGATGAGGATGATAATAAGAATGTGGGATCTGGATAGCAGAGTTTTGCATGAACTGAATTTCATGAATTTTATGGCTGGCATGCTGATTCAACGGTAAGCACTGCTGCCTCACTGCACCAGAGACCTGGCTTTGATTCCAGCCTTAGGTGACTGTGTGGAGGTTATAGATTCTCCCCATGTCTGCATGGATTTCCGCCAGGTTCTCCATTTCTTCCCACAGTCCAAAGATGTGCAGTTAAGTGGATTGGCCCTGCTAAGTAACTCTGTAGTGCCAAGGGATGTGCAGGTCAGGTGGCTTAACCAATGTAAATGTGAGGTTACGGGGATGGGGTTGGGGGTGGGAGTGATCTGGGTAGGATGCTCTTCAGAGGGTTTATGTGGACTCAATGGGGCTGAATGGCCTTTTTCCACACTGTAGGGAGTCTATGATTCTCTATGAACTGTGGAAGATGGGAAGCTGGCCAATAGAAATTTTTATTTAATCTGAAACACCATTCATGGGAAGAGCTAGAAAATAAAACATACATTGATGTAATGATCTTGTAGCTCATAAATGTCAATCAAAGTGGAGTCACTGCTGTAATGTAGAAAATCTGGCAGCAGGAAGCTTGACACCATCAGGGCAAAGCAGCACGTCCATAGCGTTTCACTTCCTCCATCAGTACTCTTATTAATAGTGATTTATACCATCAATAAGCTGCACTGCAATAGCTCACCAAGGCTGCATCGACAGCACATTCCCAACTTATGACCATCACCATTGAGGAGGAGAAGGACAGCAGATACATGGAATAACCTGTTACCCGGTCAAAGTCTTGGAACTGTCCCCTTAACAGCACTGAGGGGTTACCTACACTAAATGGACAACAGCAGCTCAAGAAGGCAGCTCACTACCATCTTTTCAAAGGTGACTAGGGGTGGGCAATAAATGCTGGCCTAGCGCAAACATGAATTTTTAAAAAAAACAAATTCAAGCACAAGATCCTGCAAACAGAAATGTAACAATAACAGTGATAAAATGACTGGCTGCTTACAAAGGAGCTGGTCGGTGAGGACAAGGGGGAGCTTATTGCTAGTGTAGGGAGAAAAAGAGGGGATAAGGGCTGGAGTGCAAGAGATGGGTCAGACCCATCTGAGGGCCCTGTCAATTATGATGGTGGGGAATCCTTGGTTGAGGAAGAGGGTGGACATTTGACAGGTTCCCTTGTCAAAGTTGGCATCATCAAAACAGTTGTGACGGAGATAGAGGGACTGGAAGATTGGAATAGAGTCTTTACAGCAAGTAGGATGTGAGGATGTATAGTCCCACATTCCTGATGAAAGGCTTATGCCTGAAAGCTCAACTCTTTTGCTCCTTGGATATTGCCTGACCTGCTGTGCTTTTTCAGCACCACACTTTTCAACTCTGATCTCCAGTGTATGCAATTCTCACTTTCTCCGGGATGTATAGTCAAGGTAACTGTGGCAGTCGGTTGGTTTGCAATGGATATCGATGGGTTGCTCCTCGGATGCTGCCTGAACTGCTGTGCTTTTCCAGCACCACTCTAATCCAGAATATATATCGATGGCCAGCCTACCCCCAGAAATAGAAACAGAGATGTTAAGGAAGGGAAGGAACGGGTCAGAGATGGACCAGGTGAAGGTGAGAGTGTGGTGGAAATTAGAAACAAAATTCATAACGTTTTTCAATTCCACATAAGAAAGAGAGGTAGCAGTGATGATATCATTGATATACCGGAGAAAGAGCTGTGGGTGGAGACCAGAATAGGACTGGACCAAAGAATGTTCCACATACTCCACAAATAGATAGACATAACTGGGGCCCATACAGGTACCATTGGCCATCTCTCTGATCTGAAGAAAATGAGACGAATTAAAAGAGAAGTTGTTCAGAGTGAGGACAAATTCATCCAGGCAGAGGAGGGTGGTGGTGCATGAAGATGATTCAGGCCTTTTTTCCAAGAAAGTGGTAACAAGCAACATTTGCTCAGCAATAATCTACTTATGCTCAGTTTGTCTTCTGACAGGGCCATTCAGTTCCTGACCATATTACAACTTTGACAGTTGTAAACTGCAAAAGTGAGGCAAGAGTGACTATTCTATAACATCAATTCAGCGTATGACCAAATATAACATCAAAGAGTCATAGCAAAACTGGAGTCAGTGTGAATTAGGGGAAAATTCTCCATTGGTTAGTCATATGTAACATTCAGAATGATAGTTATGGCTGTTGGATGTCAATCATCTCAGTCCCAGAGTGCAGTGTAGTATCTTCAGTCAAATCAATGCTCTTCCTTCCACCATAAGATCAGAAAGTGAGAACGTTCCCTGATGGTTGCACAATGAGCACCACTATTTGTGACTCTACAGATAATGATGACGTTTGTGACCAAATGTATGTAAACCTAGGGAACATCCAAGTTTTGAGCTAAGTAACATTCATGCCACATGAGTGCCAGAAAATACCCATCTCCAAAAAGAGAAAATCTATACAACTACCCTTGACTTTCAACGGCATAGTCATGATTGAATCCCTTCCCATAAAACATTCTGCAAATTATCATTTATAATGTAAAGTGTGTAATCTATTTATTTTAATATCAGTTATTTTCAGGTTTGGATTGACCGTGGAGACATGTAGATTTTGGTCTGTGTGTCTGAAAGGTTTTAATAGTTAACTTATAAGTAGCTATGTTGATTTCTTTTGAAAACTATGGGAGAGATAGTTCTTAGGGGTTAATTTGAATTTATTTAAATTGAGAGTAATTTACAAATGAACAACATAAATAGTTGTATATTAGGCTTTCAGTTTAGAAGGTCAGAGACTGATTCTTTTCTTTTGATTAGCTTCTTTTGATAGCCGGAAGAAAGTTTTTTGGGTTTCAGTTTGGAGGTTTTGCAGAAGTCTGGCCTGAATTGTATTTGTCAGACAATTTCTCCTAAGGAAGGATGTATTTATAACTATGAGGAAGTAGGTCACCTCAGTGTAAGAGTTTAATTTAGAAATTCCAGGCCAAAAGTGTTTGCTTAAAATCTTGAAGAGTTTCTATGGTGCTGGGATGTTCTGAGCTAAGCTGTATGATGAATCAAGGAAGAAGATGGAGATCCTCAAGAGCAGGGAACTGGTACCAGAGTTAAATCAGACCCCAACCTATCATCTCTCTGGTGTTAGTACTAAAAAAGGATACTGTTAGGATGAATGGGTTTACTATGTGTTTTTAATATTTAAATTTGTTATGTGCAAATAGTTTGGTTTATTCATTTTACATTCATTTCTTTTGCAGAATAAACATCCATTTTATTGTCAAAGCCAAACCTGCAGCATCACTTACCTATGTTTCAGTGAAAGATGACTTGTTAAATCAAAAAACATCTATCAAACCAGATTTCAGTTTGGAATCTGATTTGTCTAGTAATAACATCAGCAGGGGTCATAAAACATTGACCAGAAACTAAAAATGAAGCAGACCAACCAGACCATCTCAGCACTATTGAAGCTTTTCAAGTGCTCAAAGCAGGAAATGTGTTGCTGGAAAAGCGCAGCAGGTCAGGCAGCTTCCAGGGAACAGGAGAATCGACGTTTCGGGCATAAGCCCTTCTTCAGGCCTTCTTCAGATTCCTGAAGAAGGGCTTATGCCCGAAACGTCGATTCTCCTGTTCCCTGGATGCTGCCTGACCTGCTGCGCTTTTCCAGCAACACATTTCCAGCTCTGATCTCCAGCATCTGCAGACCTCACTTTCTCCTCAAAGTGTTCAAAGCAAGTTGTCGTAGGTTTCTCCAAATACTAACAGTACCAAGTGTTATCTTATTTTGGTAAATATCTTGAGGTTATTTCATATGGAGGAGAATCATGCTCCAACACAATCTGCAACATGGTCTGGCATATCCCTCACTTTACCATCATTATTATCAAACCAGGGAATCAACTCTGGTTCAATGAAGAGTGTAGGAAGGCATATCAGAGGCAGCACCAGGCAAAGATCCCACAGGAAATGGTAATCATAACATGATAGAATTTAATATTCATTTTTAAAGTAAGAAACCTGAGTCAGAAGCAGCAATGATTATTTTAAATCAGCAGAATTACAATGAACTGAAGATAGAGTTAGCTAAAATGAACTGAGTGAATAGATTAGCAGGAATGATAGCAAGCAGCGGCAGACACTTGAGGAGACAATTCATGATTTTCAGTAAAAATATTTCCCAACAAAGGGAAAAGATTCTAAGAGAGGGATAAACCAACCATGGTTTACAAAGGAAGTTAAGGAGAGCATTAATTTGAAAGAAAAACCATATAAGGAGGCAAAAGTGATGAACTCAGAATCCAGCAATGATGATAAAGAGAGAGAAAATAAACCAGAAGGGCAAACTACTCAGCAATATAAGAACAGTCAGGACATGTTTGGGAACTTGGGATTGAGAATTAATAGCTGTCACAGAAACTGTCTGAGGGATGGACAAGGCTGGCAGCTCAATGCTTTAGGTTTCAGATGCTTTAGAAAGAATAGAAAGAGGCAAAAGAGGAGGGGAGTGGTGTTTTTGATTAAGGAAAATATTACTGCTGTAACCAGATATGATATTTCTGAAAAATCATCCAATGAAAATAGAAATAACAAAGGAAAGATCACCTTGGTGGGACTGTACTATAGACTACGGAATAGTAAGAGGGAAATTGAGGAACAAATATGTCAAGAACTCTCAGATATTCATAAGAATAATGAGGTCGTAATAGTAGATTTTAAATTTCCAAACCGTGATGGGTATACCATGGTGTTAAAGATTTGGATGGTGAATAATTTTTTAAATGTGTTCAAGGAAATTTTCTTGATCATTATGTAAATATTCCTACTAGAGAAGGAGCAAAACCTGACCTTCCCTTGGGTAATAAGACAGGCCAAATGACTGAAGTGATGGTAAGGAAATACTGTCAGTGTAATGATCATAATTCTGCTTGTTTTAAAATAGTTACGGAAAAAGATGTCTTCCATAAAAATTGAAATTTTTAATTGGAGAAAGGCAAATTGTAATGCTATGAGACAAGAACTTCCACAAATTGATTGGAGTAGACTGTTTGCTGGTAAAAAGACATCTGATGAGTAGGAGGCTTTCAGAAGTGTGATATTGAGTGTTCAGAGTTATTATGTTGCTGTTAGAGTAAAAGATAAGGCTGGTAGGGTTATAGAACAATGGATGAATAAAGATATTAAGATTCTAGTCAAGAACAAAAAGAATTAGATATGAACAACTACGTTCAAATTAAGCTCTTGAACAGTAAAAAGGGTATAGGAGCATTTTTAAGAGGGAAACCAGAAAAACAAAGAGAGGATATGAGATGGCCTGGGCAAATAAGGTTAAGATAATCCAAAGAGATCTTACAAGTATATTAACAGCAAAACAGCAATTAGAGAGAATCAGGCCCCTTAAAGATCAAAGAGGTTATCTTTGTGTTGAACCACAAGTGATGGGAGAAGTATTAAATGAATATTTCATGTCAGTTTTTACTGTAGAGAATGAAATGGAGGCTTGAAAATTCAGCAAAATAAATATTGAAGTTTTGAAAGCAGTTCACATTACAGAAGAGAAAATGCTGGAGGTCTTAGAAAATATAACGGTGGATAAATCTCCATGACCTGATCTAGTTGTGGAAGTTGAGGAAGAAATTGTGGGGCCTCTTGCAGAAAATTTGTATCATCTATAACAGTGGGTGAGGTGCCAGATGACTGGACGGTTTCTAATGTTTTGCCTTTGTTTAAGAAGGGATGTAAGGAGAAGCCTGGGAATTATACACCTGTGACTCTGACTTCAGAGGTGGGTAAGTTGTTGGAAGTGATTCTGAAAGATAGGCTTCTATGCATTTGGAGAGACAAGGAATGATTCGGGATAGTCAGCATGATTTCATGTGAGGGAAGTAGTGTCTCATAAACTCAGTTGAGTTGTATTAAGGAAGTAACCCAGAAGATTGATGACAGCAGAGCTGTAGACATTGTTTAATTGGACTTTAGTAAAGCCTTTGATAAGGTTTCACATGGTAGACTAATTAGCAAAGTTAGATAACAGGGATTCAAGGTGAGCTTGCCAATTGTGTACAAATGTAGCTTAACGGCAGGAAAGAGAGAGTAACTGTGGAGGGTTTTTTTTGGACTGAAGGCCTGTGACCAGTGGTGTTCCACAGGGATTGGTACTGGGTCCACTTTTGTTTGCCATTCATATAAATAATTTAGAGGAGAATATAGATGGCGAGGTCAGTAAGTTTGCATATGACACCAAAATTGCTGGTATAATGGACAGTGAAGAGATCTTCATCAATTGAGTCAATGGACTGAAGAGTGACAGATGGAGTTTAACTTGGATAAATGTGAGGTATTGCATTTTGGTAAAACAAACAAGGGTGGGACTTACAAAAATTAAAATTAAAAGTAGGGCCTTGGGTTGTATTGTAGAACAAAAGACCTAGGCGTTCAGATGAAACTTGTGTCACAAGTAGACAGATAGTTAAGAAAGCATTTAGTATGCTTGCCTTCATTGCTCAAACTTTTGAGTATAGGGGTTGGGATGTTATGTTGAGGTTGTGTAAGATGTTATTGAGGCCTCTTCAGGAGTACTGTGTCAGGTTTAGGTCAGCCTGTTATAGGAAGAGTGCTATTAAGCTGGAAAGATTTCAGAAGAGATTTACCAGAATGTTGTTGGGAATGGAGGGTTTGAGTTATAAGGAGACACTTTTCATTGGAGTGTAGGAGATTGAAGGGTGACATTGTAGAGGTTTATGAAATCATGAATGATATAGATAAGGTGAATGGCAGGTGCTTTTTCAAGATTAGGGTGCATATTTTTACAGTGAGGGGAGAGAGATTTAAAAAAGGTACGAGGGGCAATTTGTTTTACACATAGTAGTTCATGTGTGGAATGAGCTTCCAGCAGAAGTGGTAAATGTGTGTACAGTTGCAATATTTAAAAGACATGTAGAGAAGTACATGAATTAGAAATGTTTGGAGGGATCTGGGCCAAGCACAAGTAGGTGAAGCTAGTTTAATTTGGGATTATGGTTGGCGTGGACGGGTTGGACCAAAGGGTTTGTTTCCATGTTGTATGACTCTATCACACTCTGACTGCGATTATGGGGAGCAAAGAATTGGTAGAGGAGTTAAACAGATATTTTGCATCAGTCTTAATGGTGGAAGATACTTCAAATATCCTATTATACTAAAGAATACAGGGGAGAAATTAAGTACCATCATCACTGCTAGAATTACACAAACTAATCGGACTAAAGGCAAATATGTTCCCTGGCCTTGATAGCTTACATCCTAGAACCTAAATGAAGTAGCTCCAGAGTTCATGGATGCATTGGTTGTAATTTTCCAAAAAGCATTAGATTCTGAAGAAGAACTGGAGAATTGGAAAATGGCTAATATCAGGAAGGCTTATGGCCCTTATTTCAAAGGGGTTAGAGCATAACAGTAGGGAAATCTTCCTGCAACTGTACAAGTAGCTAATGAGAGTATGTCTGAAATTATAAGCAGTTCTGGTCTCCTTATTGAAGAAAATACAATATTTCATTAGAGTCAGTTCAGAGGAAGTTCATAAGGATCATCCCCAATATGGATTGTCTTACCAGTAAAGGCTAAACAGATTGGCACTCTACTCACTGGAGTTCAGAAGAATGACGTGATCTAATTGAAGCATATAGGATTCTTAAAGGGGCTTTACAGGATAAATGCTGAGAGAATGTTTTCCCTCATGGGCGAATTTAGGACCATTGGGCATTGTCTCAGAATTAAGGGGCAACAATTTAAGATTGCATTAAGGAGGAATTTCTTCTGTCAGAGAGTTGTAAATCTTTGGAACTCCTTGCTGCAGCGAGCTGTGGGGGCAGAGTCCTTGTGTATTTTTAAGGCTGAGATAGGCAGAGTCTTGATGAAGAGGGAAATCAAGGATTATAGGGAAAAGGTAGGAAAGTGGACATGAGGAGGTTGGATTAGCCATGATCCTGTTGAAAGGAGAAATAGACTTGGGGCCAAACAGCCTACTCCTGTTCTGTTTTAAATCTTTTTAATGGCCTTTATAGCTGTGTAATCCTGCACATCAATACAAAAGATAAAGCTGTAAGGCTGAAGCATTTGCAACAATTACCAGAAATGCTGGGAGGATAATCCAACTTAGCTTCTTCCTAAGGTCCCAAGCATCACAGATGACATCTCCAGCTAATTTCATTCACTCCAAGCGATACCAAGAAGCTCTGAATTTTGGAAGGGCTATGCACCCTGACAAAAGTTAGGGAATAATACTGAAAGTATGTGCTCAAGAACTTGCAGCATTTCTAGCCAACTGTTCCAATACTACATGGACACTGACATCTGTCCAATAATGTAGAAAATTCCAGGTATGTCCTGTACACAAAAAGCAGGACAAATCCAATTCAGCCAATTACCACACCAATAGTCTGCTCTTGATCATCAGTATGGTGATGGAAGGTGTCATTGACAGTGCTATTAAGCAATTCCTGTTCAGCAATAACCCACTCAGTGATGCCCAGTTTGGCTACTACAAGGGCCACACAATTCCTGGCCTCATTACAGCCTTGGTTCAATATAGAAGTAGTGCTGAATTTGAGAGAGTGACTGTTTTCGATAGCAAGGTCACATTTGACATTGAAGTTAGTTGAAGTCATACTTTGCACAAGGAAAGATGATAGTTGGAGGTCAGCTCCAGAACATCTTTGCAGGAATTCTTCAGGATAGATATTTTTTGATCAATCTGTCCAGAGCTGTTGAGGCCTGAACCCAGGCTTCTATGCCAGCTCATTCTCAACAAAATGGAATTCTCTCCAACTCATGTCTTCTGCATTACTTTTTTTCCACATGAAATTTCAGGGATTGTACCAGCAATTTATAACTCAGAATAGAAATCTCTACTTTATTCTCTGTTGTTGCAGGGCAGTGCAGACACAAAATGCTCAGGGAGCACAGTGGCTGCAAAGAAATTTGTCAGAAATAGAAATGAAGTCGGAATAAGTTTAGCACATAAACAATTAATTTTTAAAAAGTAAAAGAATGGACTGGTCATAGAGCCCTTCCTGACAAAGGGCTTTAGTCCAAAACGTCGATTCTCCTGCTCCTCGGATGCTGCCTGACTGGCTGTGCTTTTCCAGCATCACACTCTCAACTCTGATCTCCAGCATCTGCAGTCCTTATTTTGTCCTGGTCATAGAGTCACAGAGTGATACAGCCAGTCAATGCCGAACATAATTCCAAACAAAACTAGTCCCACCTGCCTGCTCCTGGCCCATGTCCCTCCAAACTTTTCCTTTTGTGTACTTATCCAAATGGCTTTTAAACGCTGTAATTGTGCCTACAACTATCACTTCCTCAGGAAGTTTATTCTACACACAAACCAACCTCTGTGTAAAAAATTTACACCTCATGTCTTTATTAAATTTCTCCTCTCGACTTAAAAATATGCAACATCTTTGTATATCTTTTCTGAACCCTTGCAATTTCACATCATCTTTCCTATAGCAGGGACACCAAACTTGAATCTAGTATTCCATAAATTGCTGAACCAATGTCCTGTCCTGCCGCAATATGACCTTCCAATTCCTATACTCAATGCACTGACCGATACCCTCTATATCTGTGACTGCACTTTCAAGGAACCACAGTTCTGCACTCTAAGATCTCTTTATGTGACAACACTCCCCAGGACCTTACCATGAAGCATATAAGTCCTGCCCTGATTTGCCCTCCCACTGCAACACCTCACATTTATCGAAATTAAACTCCAGCTGCCATTCCTCAGCCCATTGAACCATCTGATTAATTTCCCTGTACTCTGATGTAACCTTCTTCACTGTCTGCTACACCACCAATTTTATTGTCATCTGCAGTCTTACTAACCATACTTCCTATATTCACATCCAAATCATTTATATAAATGTCAAAAACTGTGGACCCAGCCCTAATCCTTGCAACACACCACTAGTCACAGATCTCCAGTCCGAAAAACAACTCTTCACCACCACCCTCTGTCTCTGACCTTTGAGGCAGTTATGTAGCTAAATAGCTAGTTCTGCCTAAATTCCACATGATGTAATCTTGTTAACCAGTCTACCAGGTGGAGCCTTGTTGAATGCCTTATTGAAGTCCATAAAGACCACATCCACCTCTCTATCTTCATCAATCCTCTTCGTCACTTCTTCAAAAAGCTCACTTAAGTTAATAAGACATGATTTCCCATGAACAAAGCCATATTGACTATCCCTAATCAGTCATCGTCTTTCCAAATACATGTAAATCCTGTCCCTCAGAATCCCTTCCAACAACATGTCTACCACTAAAGTTAGGTTCACCACTTTATGTTTCCCTTGACTTTCCTTACCATCTTTCTTAAATAATGGCACTATGTTAGCCATTGTTCAGTCTTCTGACATCTCACCTATTAGATTAGATTAGATTCCCTACAGTATGGAAACAGGCCCCTTGGCCCAACAAGTCCGCACCAACTCTCCAAAGAGTAAAAACACCAGCCCCATTTCCCTACCCTACATTTACCCCTGACTAATGTACCTAACACTATGGGCAATTTAACATAGCTAATTCACCTGGCCTGCACATCTTTGGATTGTGGGAGGAAATCAGAGCACATGGAGGAAACCCACACAGACATGGGGAGAATGTGTAAACTCCACATAGACAGTCACCCAAGGCGGGAATTGAACCCAGATTCCTGGTACTGTGAGGCAGCTGTGCTAACCATTGAACCACTATACCATAGTTATTGATGATACAAGTATCTCAGCAAGAGGCCCAGCAATTGCTTCCAGAGCTTCCTACGGATTTCTAGGGTACACTTGATCAGGTCCACCTTTATACGTTTTTGGGTGTCCAGCAACTCCTCCTCTATAATATAGTGAATTTTCAAGATATCACTATTAATTTCCCCAAGTTCTTCAGCTTTGATATTTTCTACACAGTAAACACTGATACAAAATATTCACTTAGTATCTCCCCCATCTCCTCAGTCCTTGCTCTAAGCACATTCATTACCTCAGCCAAAGACCTAAAGAGCGCCGCTCCAGGTTCCCACAATGTCAGAAGGTGAAGAAAAGAAAAAAAATGAAACATAAAAAAACGATGAAGAAGAGAGAGAGAGAGAAGAATGTGACTGGCCTGAAGCGATGGGCTCAGGAGCCTAAATGCTACATACATGCCGGCATCACCATTTTCAACTTACCAGCCTGTTTGCATCATCCTGTAGTCTAAGGATTTCCTTCTTGTTATTTAACACATGATCAGTTTTGATGTGATCTGCAAATTTACTGAGCGTACCTCTTACATTCATGTCTAGATTATTAATATACACAACAAACAGCAAGTGACCCAGCACTGAATTCTGTGGTAAACAATCTTCAATCAAATTTGTTAGGCATGATCTCCACCTTACAAAGCTTTGCTGACTATCCTTGATTAGTACTTGCCTCTGCAAATGGAAATTAATTCAGACCCTTAGAAATTTATCTGATAGTTTCCTGACCATAGATTTTTGACTCACTGACTTGCAGTTTCCTGGTTTATTCCTACCACCCTTCTTAAATTATCAGTACATCAATCCTCTGGCAACCCTCCTTGGTCAGACAGGAGTTGTAAATTAATGTCACAGAATTAATTTTGTGTCTTACTATCTTATTCTCCATGATCACCTGATGAAGAAGCAGCGCTCTGAAAACTAATGCTTCCAAACAAACCTGTTGGACTATAACCTGGTGTTGTGTGATTTTTAACTTTGTACTCCTCAGTCCAACACCAGCGTCTCCAAATCATGTCAGAGTCTTGGTAGCCTCCTCTTTGACCTCCTACAGCAGCCTTGGATACATCTCACTTTATCCAATTTCAAGCCTGCTCCAACCACTGATATCTCCTTCCTTTCAATATCACAGTGCTCCTTCCCAGTTTCTAGACCTACATCATCCTTCTTCATTGTGAATACAAATGCCAAGTGCTCATTTGAAACCTCAGCAATGGTTCATGGTTTCACACTCAGATTGCTATTTTTGATCTGAATGGACCCTACTCATTCCCTGGTTATTCCCTTGCCCCTAATATACTGATAAAATGCTTCTGGATTTTCCTTAATGGTATCTAGCAATGTCTTTTTCATGTTCCTACTTTGCTCTCCTAATTTCATTTTTCAGTAACCCCCCTGGACTTATTATACTGCTCTGGGGCATCCATGATTTTTTTTTCTTATCCTGTATCCCTTGTTTTTTTTATTCATTTGAGGGATGTGGGCATCACTGACTGGCCAGCATTTTATTGCCCATCCCTAGTTGCCCTTGAGAAGGTGGTGGTGAGTTGCCTTCTTGAACCACTGCAGTCCATCTGTTGTGGGTTGATTTACAATGCCATTGGCGGGAGGGAGTTCCAGGATTTTGACCCAGAAACAGTGAAGGAACAACAGCATATTTCACATCAGGATGGTGAGTGGTTTGGAAGGGAACTTGAAGATGACGGTGTTCCCATATATCTGCTGCTCTTGTCCTTCTAGATGGAAGTGGTCATGGGTTTGGAAGGTGTTGGCTGAGGAGCTTTGATGAATTTCTGCAGAGCATCTTGTAGATGGTATACACTGCTACTACTGAGCATTGGTGTTGGAGGGCCAATCAAGCAGGTTGCTTTGTCCTGGAAAAGTGTCAAGCTTCTTCAGTGTTGTTGGGGCTGCACTCATCCAGGAATGTGGAGAGTATTCCATCACACTCCTGACTTGTGCCTTGTAGGTGGTGGACAGATTTTCAGGAGTCAGGAGGTGAGTTACTCACCACAGTATCACTAGCTTCTGGTCTGCTCTTGTAACTACTGTATTTATGTGGTGAGTTCAGTTGAGTTTCTGGTTAATGCTAACGCCAAGGATATTGATAGTAGGGGATTCCAGGGTTCTCTGCACTTGTTACTCTTGCCCTTCACCTTTCCATGAACTTGTTGACACTTTTATGAATGTTTCCAACTGCTATATTGTGAATTTTAATACAAGTAGCTGCTCCCAGTCCACATCCTATATCATGATATTAAAATTGCCCTCCCTCCATATCTTTATTTCCAGTTCATCTTTGTACTTATCCATAATTATCTTCAATCTGACTGAATCGGTTAAGGTTTCACTCATGCTAACAAGGTTAGAGAAATCATCATTTTTACTTATAATTGGCTGGCTTGGACAAAAAAACATAGTAAAAAGTGATAACAAGTACTATAAACCTGTATTAAGCTTTTTATTTGCTTAATTCAGATGCATGCCATGTCTTATGTACCTGATAGGATCTGGGAGCATGAGGCCAATCAGTAGTGTCTAATAATTTAGCTCATCAGATGCTAAGATTAAGAACTGTTGTGCAGAATGGTCATTATGAATGCATATTAACAAGCCTCACAATATATGGACTCAAAGAAAGGGAATGGATAGGATGCATCTCCAACAGAGAGCTCAAGATGTGAGAAGTAAAAGGTAAAGTATGAATAAATATTCTAAAAAGAGAAAAATAGAGGGAGAAAGAATGAGGCTACAAGGACGGCAGGAAAAAAGGAGGATACTGAGTTTTGGGCTAAGTGACTGCATGATGAAGAAAGGAAGAGGCTGCAATGGGGAGGGGATGTGAGAAGGAGTGTGTAATGGGGAGGGGCAAAAAGAAGGTGGTTACATAAGAGTAGGAAAGGAGACTGTGTAATGGGGAAGAAAGAAGAAGGGTGCAAGAGACTGCAAAGGGATAGAGGAAAAGAAGGATTCACGTAAATAGATAGAGGCTACAAAGGAGACGGAGAACAATTTTATACCTGTCAACAAAGGAATCTTCTACAACTGTAAGCAAGGAAAACTTGAAAACATTGAAGTAATGAATTATTTGAAGATAAATTTCTTGTTTAAGGCCACATAGGTTAAAGGGCTAGAATGTGGGAGAGAAAGCAGAACATGCTATTGTAGTAAACAATGTCAATTATTAAATTAAAATTTGAGTTTGAGATCTGAGAAGCAATAAATAGGGTAGCAACCATTTCATAAGACCATACCACATAAGAGTGGAAGCAAGACCATTCAGCCCTTGAGTTCACTCTGCCATTTAATCATGGTTGACGGGTGTTTCAATTCCACTTACCCACACTCTCCCCATAGCCCTTAATTCCTTGCGAGATCAAGAATTTATCAATCCCTGCCTTGAAGACACCTAACATCCCAGCCTCCACTGCACTCTGTGACAATGAATTCCACAGGCCCACCACTCTTTTCCTTCATTTCTCCTCCTCTGCCTCCCTATCCCCCCTTGCAGTCTCTTGCATTCTTCCCTCCCACTTGCAACCCCCTTTTTCCTCCTACTCCTTTAAAGCCTCTTTCTTCCATGCTTTCACCCTCCTTTCCTCTCTACATTCCCTTATCCTCATTCTTTCTCACCAGTCTATCAAAGGTGTGTGTAGGGTGATGAATTTTTTTTCTGGATTGGCGTATGCAATCAGTTGTTTTGAAATATCTTTTGTTGCAAGCGTATACCTGTTGTCATGAGCTAATTTAAATATTGTGGTGACTGGGAAATTATTGCTTCTTTATGAGTCATTGTTTCAAAATTATTAGAGGCTTGTTAGTTGGAACTTTGATTAATTCTAGTTCTGCTTCTCTGCAAACTCAAGTATTGAAGATATTGTTGTTATGTTACTACATCACCTAGTAAGTGATCTTGTAAGAATGAAATGTAACCCATGAAAACCAAATAAGCCCTCAAAGAGCCCTCAAAAATTATTTTGACCTCCAGCACAGAGCCAGGTTCAAAGAAACAGAGCTGATTGCCTGATATGAATAACCAAGTTGTGTGCAATTGTCTGAAAAAGCAGTAGCTATAAAGTAAATCACACTAGAATGTAAGTTTTCAATGGCTTTTATAAAGTAAGACATACGGTAGAAAACCCAAAACACTTTGCTGAACCTATATAAAGCAATTTGGTCCTACTATGACTATGGTTTCTAATTCTGGCACCACATGGATGTGAAGGTTTCGTAAAGGTTTTAGAAATGATTTACTAAAATAGCTGTAGAGATGAGGAATTCCAGAGAGATTGGCGCTGTTGCCCTTAGCGTCAAGAAGCCTGAAAGGATTTGATGGAGATCTATATAATTATGAAGGGTTTGATAGAACAAATGGAAATGGTTTCTGAAGGCTTGATAATCAGATGGTCCAGATTTAACTATTTAAGTTAGCTGGCAAAAGAGGCAGTAAGGAGGTAAATCATTTGCAAAAATTAATTAGAATTTGGAATGTATTCCCTCCCTAATACTATGGTGGCTGCAGATTCAAATTAATGTTTGAAAGGAAATGGAATAACTACTAGGAGAAAAAAATGGAGAAAGTACGGTTGTGTGTTGAATGGAATTTCTCTTCAGAAGAACTGGTGCTGACTTGATGGATTGAAGGTCTTCCTTCTGAATTTTGTATGTATTTTAATATTGGATTTCCAAAATGTTATATGGCCCAAAGTGTATCACACAGATTCTTGATAAAGCTGTTAAAAATGGGGGATAAGGGGTCCAGAAGTAGTGAAGCAATAGGCCCAATGATTTCTCTCCCTGTCCATGGGAAGGTGGTCAGCAGTCGTTGCAGTAGTGTTAAACCAGGAAACTTTGGTAATGATGAGTCAACAAATGTCCACAAAGTTTCTAGTTGCATAAACCTCAATACAAGTGGCCATCTGCTATCTACTCCACCACTTTGTTCTCCAGAACCTCGTGCAGCAACACTAAGACTGTATAATTACTTTCACTACTGCCAGCCTAGTTGGTGACAATTGTCCAGTTAATGATGCTTCTTCTGTAGCTGATGACTTCACTCTTCCTGCAAAAGTGATCACTATCATAAGTAGGAACTTAACTGCAGATGAGAATAAGGCACTGGCTGCAAAGATCAGATCCAAAACTTGCAAAACAAGCAGAGATGAATGATTAATTGGAGCAAGTTCAGCAATAGCCATCCTGAATGCAAACATATGGATTTCAACAGACTTTTTTGGATTGTGTCCCACGGATGGAAGTCTTTTTTGCCACAATCACCCAAGTCTAAAGTAAAATGTGGTGAGATGTAATAGAGGCAGTGTGTTCTCAGTTGGTATGAACTCTATAGTTCACCTGTGTAACTGCAGAGGCATGTCAAAAGATGTAGACTTTGCACATCAATTATGTGACTTGTATAATAGTTCTAAATTGCACACTTACATGGGAGGAGACTTGTTTGCAATTGAAATGCAATATTGTACTAATGTGCAACCTGTAGAAAGTGAGGACTGCAGATGCTGGAGATCAGAGTCAAGAGTATGGTGATTGAAAAGCACAGAGGTCAGATAGCATACGTGGAACAGGAGAATCGATGTTTTGGGCAAGTCCTTTCTGATGAAGGGCTTATGCCTGAACCATCAATTCTCCTGCTGCTTGGATGCTGCCTGACCTGCTTTGCTTTTCCAGCACCAAACTCTCGACTATGACCTCCAGCATCTGCTGTCGTCACTTTCTACTAGTTGATTTTAATCTTACTGCGAAGCCTCTTCCAAGGATGGCTACCTTGAAGAAGTTCTGATTCCTGATGAAGGGTTTATGCCTGAAACATCAATTCTCCTGCTCCTCTGATGTTGCCTGACTTGCTCTGCTAATGGGCAACCTGGCTTGCTGTATTCACATGACATCCACCATGATGTACTTATTGCAGGCATCCATCTTATAACCAGTTCAATAAAGACATAACACAAACAAGACTGTTGTAATATGGTGTTCGAGTGGATTAGCAAAGGTTACTCAGATCTGCTGAAAACTGCTAAAAGCAATAGATCTCAGAAAAGGAAGACAAAAGCAAGCTACATCTGCAAACAATGTGTCAGAAGAACAGAAAAAATGACTGCAGAAGCTTTAAAAGGCTTGAAAGCCCATTTTGAACCCCAAGTGAATATAAGTTATGAAACAGTATGTGTTCAAACCTAGGGCCATGGTGAAAAAGATTCTATTGAATAGTATGTGAGAGCATTAACACAGCTCACAGAATTCTTTGACTTTACACAATTAAAGAATGATCTAATTAAAGGTAGGATTTGTATTAGATTTAAGAGATCCTGTGGTGGGAGTTCATTTACTAAGACAGTAGAAATTTACTCTCAATGATATGATTGATATGCACAGCAGTGCTGAAGTTGTTAAAAAGCAACCAAAATATATTCAGGGCAGAGCAGACCAGGCTTGCATTACACTGATATATATCAGGCTGAAAGGACATAAGATCACAGACCAAGGTCCGGATGCAAATACGATGAAGGAGACCACATAAATGAAAATAAGGCATTTCTAACATAGGTAAAGCTTTGTTCTCACTGCAAGAAGTTGAATCATTTTTTTTCAGTAAATGTTAGGCCAGAAGGAACCACAATAAGGAGGTACAGGTGACTTCTGGGTAGATATCAAGCGAAGATTCTGACTAAACACCCTACGCCATGCAACAGGTTGGTTCGGTCAGCTCGATAGTTAAGTGGTTTGTGGAATGATGACTGCCAAATAAGACCATTAGGTCAAAATAAAGTATCAGACACTGGGTGCCTTGCAAACCTAGTAATTTAAGTAGCTTGACCATGTTCTAAAAAAGTGAAGCCTCCAAAGGTAAGATTGAGGCTATATGATTACATGTTAATTGCGACGAGAGGACAAATCACTCTGAAAGGCCAATGCAATGACAAGAACAAATATCTAATTGTACCTTATATTCCAGATTATAGATAGCAATCAAAAATCACTCATCTCAATTGGAACAAGTTTAAAGGTTGGACTGGTAATCCTCAATATGCCAAAAGGAATTTGCAATGTCACAGCATACACAACAGTTGACCACAGAACAGATTCTAGAGAAGTACAATCATGTGTTTACAACTTCAGGATGTTTATCTGAAGCATATGACCTTGAAGTCAATGAAAATGTAACAATAGTGCAATTTCTGCCAAGGGGAATTCCAGCTGTCTTTGAAGCCCACCTGAAAGACAGGATTGGAGAGCGGGAAAAGAAGGGGGTTATTGAGAAAATGACAACTCCTACATAATGGATCAGCAGTATGGTAGCAATGAAACAAGCTGAAAAGCTAAGGGTATACATTGACCCAAAGGATCTAAATAAATGTCTGAAAAGAGTTCACTACTTCAGTCCAACTATTAACAGAATTTCACCAAGACTTTTGCAAAGGCAAAAATCTTCACTAGTATAAATGCAAAGGATGGTAATGGCAACTGAATCTAAATAAAAACAACAGTTTTCTAATTACATTCCGAATGCTGATCAGGAGGTGAAATGCTTGTGCATGCTTTTTGATATTTCCAGGATTCCAGGTGTATGTCAACATAGACAATATGAGATAGTTAGTGATCTTCCTGTAGTAAAAGTTCTCGAGATGATCTGCTACTTTATTGATGTGGGAAAACAATGGAATAAGCCACTGCTGACCAGGGGCAGGGACAGCTGTCATGGGCTACCATAGCTGCTTTTGGTCCAGGTCGAGGTCCCTGTCACTGTCCTTATTATAATGGGCCCATCCCTGTTGGCCAGTTCCCTCCAGCCTCAGGCCTTGGTTATAGGGCCCTGATGTACCCATGTCTAGGCCCAGTTGCTGGTCTATTGTGATGGCTAGACTGAGCTTACTAGATGAACCTGAAGCAGAACAAAATGCAAATAAACATGTTCGTGATCAAGAACAAAATTTATGCACCTATAGCAAAAGATCTTGACCTGAATTCTGAAATGTTAAGAGCTACAGTAGCAAATGCATTGATGAAATGATGTAAAAGCAGGGCAACTATATGCTGAATTTGTCAAATATTTAGCAAACTTCTGACCCAATTTGTTGTCAGGGTGTGAATTATTGCACAAATTCATAACCAAGAATTTGTGATTGGATTGTGTTGCTGAATAGGAAGCAGCATTCAATATCTTCAAGAAATTAGTAACAAAACACTAGTGCTGAAATACTACTATGTAAATGATGAAGTCACCCTGCAGTGTTAGACCAGTGGGGCAGGAATTGGAGCAACGCTAATGCAGCAAGAACTGGGCAATAATGTAAATGGAACAATGCTACCCTCAGGTTGAGAAAGAGTGCCTAGCCATTGTCTTTGCTTGTGAACATTTTGAAATACCCACTTCTAATAAAACATATTAATAGTCAAGTGCAACTATGAGCCATTTCACAGCATTTTCCTCATGTCATTCCCACCTGCAGCAAAATGTCCATAAAGAATGTGACTCTAATTATAGAGACACTGTCTGGATATGACACACAAGCAAAGGAAAATATATTTATTGCTGATATGCTGTCAATAGCAGTATTCCCTGTGAGAAAGAGGACTATGCTACGAAAGAGTGTTAAATCCTCCAGATCTCATCCTTCTCAACACAACAAGGACAGAACCACCTCCCCCACCCCCCCCCCGCCCCCAGTCCTCACCTTCAAACCACCAACCATACATCACGTAATCCTCCACCACCTCCACCACTGATAACAGACCCCACCCCTAGGGATATATTTCCATCCCCACCCCTAACAGCATTTTGGAGAGCCCATTCCCTCTGCAACTCTCTTATCAGATCCACGACCCCACCCCACTCATGGCACCTTCCCCTGCCACCACAGGAATTGCAGAACCTGTGCCCACATCTCCCCCCTCACCTCCATCCAAGGTCCCAGAGAATCCTTCCACATCTGACAGAAAATTACCTATAACTCCACAATTATCATCTACTATATCCATTGAACCCGATGTGGTCTCCTCTCCATTGGGGAGACAGGACGCCATCTTGCAGATCATTTCAGAGAACCTGCACCAACCAACCCCACTACCCTGTGACTGAATACTTCAACTCCCCCTCCCACTCCATGAACATGTAGATCCTGGGCTTTCTCCATTGCCAAATCCTAACCACCTGATGCCTGGAGGAAGAACACCTCATCTTCCGCCTTGGAAACCTGTAAGCACACAGATTTAATGTGGATTTCACCAGTTTCCCCATTTCCCCACTCCCCACCTTATCCCAGTCCTAAGCCTCCAACTCAGCACTGCCCTCGTCCATTGTCTTTCCCATCTATCTGCTCCACGCTCCTCTCCGACCTATCACCTTCACCCCTACCTACATCTACCTCCCCCCGCCCCCCCCCCACCACCTCAGTCCCCTCCCATTTATCTCTCAGCAACCCAGCCAACAAATCTCATTCCTTTTCCAGCACCATACTTTCAACTCAGCGCACTCAGTATCTACCGGATAAATGCATAGTGTCTACTGGATAAATGCACAGACCTACACTCCATCACCCCAGTCATTGGTGCTCAGCTCAAGAGACAGGGCAGTACCAGTTGGCATCCAGACAGTGGAGGAACTAGGTACAGGTGCCCAGAAGTATCCTCTCATACCATGTGATAATGTGTCATGAGGCTGGTACATTTCATTTGCCAAGGTTTGTGGATGTGGCCACACCAGAACCCTGAAATATTGATGAATGATATCCAAGATGGCAATCCTGTGGAGTAAATGGTGAACTGGAGTGACCAGGTAATTGCTCTGCGTTCCAAGTCAAGAATTGTCACCGTCTGGTTTCTGACTAGCAGGCTGGAGAATGGGAAATGATATATAAATATGGGCATGATTATATAACAATCAGATGTTAATACATACTATCATAGTCAAATAGGCTTCTCGCTACTCACAAGCGAGAACTTTGTCTCGTTGTTCGACATTCATTAGAAAATGGAACTTTTTCGCTGGACAGAAAGAAGCTCCTCACTGGCCATCTCACACAGTTTTTCCAACTTTCTTCCCAATTGCATGTTGTTCAGTGTCTGGGAAGATTCTGCCCATTAAATACTAAGCAGCCACACCCGGCTTTTAACTTCACCTTGTTTAAAGATACATGCTGATCACATATTTTGTAGAACATGGGAGTATTAGGATTCACTTTGGTACAAAATAGTTCTGTTCCATAGCCCAATGACAGCTGCACAGAATAGTTATTGTAAATGGCTGTTAGCAAGCCTCATTAGATTAGATTAGATTCCCTACAGTGTGGAAACAGGCCCTTAGGCCCACCAAGTCCACACCGACCCTCCGAAGAGCAACCCACCCATGCCCATTCCCCTACACCTAACACTAGGGGCAATTTAGCATGGCCAATTCACCTAACCTGCACATTTGTGGACTGTGGGAGAAAAATCAGAGCACCCGGAGGAAACCCACGCAGAACAGGGAGAATGTGCAATCGGTTGCCTGAGGCAGGAATTGAACCCAGGTCTCTGGCTCTGTGAGGCAGCAGTGCTAACCACTGTGCCACCCATGGTATCATGGACAAGTCTAGGCATAAATAACTGATAGTTTTGTTTTTATTAATTCATATTGTTGACTAGGCCAGCATTTAATACCAATTCCTGGTGTAGAGTTGCCTTCTTGATCTGCTGCAGTCCATTTTTGGGAGTGGGGTAGTGGGTATGTACACCCACAGTGTCATTCAATGGGGACTTCAAGGATTTTGACCCAGCAATACTGAAGGAATGGCAATATGCTTCCAAGTCAGGATGATGAGTGTTTGAGGGGAACTTGCAGCTGGGCGGTGGTGTTCCCCTGAATCTGCTACTTTTGTAATAGCGGTTGGAGTTTTGGATGGTGTTGTCCAAGGAGCCTTGGTGATCTGCTGCAGTGCATCTTGCAGATTGTACGCACTGCTACTATTATGTGCCAGTGGTGGATGGAGTAATTGTTGAATGTCGTAGGTGGGATGTCAATCAATCAGGCCATGATTTTCTGGATGGTGTTGAGCATCTTGAGTACTTTTGGAACTGCACTAATCCAGGCAAGTGCAGAGTATTCTACTCACTCCTGACTTGGCCCTTAGGTCGTGGACAGGCATTGGGGGAGGTCAGGAGATGAGTTACTCACTGCAGAATTCACAGCCTCTTCAATGCTGTTGTGACACAGATGAAGATGAAAATGATATGATAATAAATTTTGATAGTGAAATTAATAAATCCATTTGAATGTTACATGGTACTAGTGATGGACCGAAGGGGAAGGTAGGACTCATCTGGGACACGCTTAAGAGGTGATAAGGAAAAGATGAGGTAGGTACCTAAAAAAATGTTTGTGAAGATTCTAAGGTGAACCCCACCACTTTTTGGTTGATTACTATCCCTTCTGACATTCCACTCTCTGATACTGAACATTATGTAATCAGCAAAGGTCTTAGTTTTATCCCTCTGCACCCTCACCTCAATGAATTTTGGACGCAATATGTTGTTGAACTCTTCTTCCATCACCTTTGTCTCCGTGCCCAATTCTCTTGTCAGGTGTCCTCTTCCTGTCCAACAGATCCCTTTGCCTGCCTCCAACACTCTCCCTCCACATGGGTCCCTATCTCTTGCCTTTCACCTACACTTGATATGTTCATTGAGAACTGTCAATGTGACATCAGGTCGCTTTAATTTCTCTGCTCACTTGCGACTTCATAATCAAACTTGTCAACAAGGGTGGTGCTGTTGTTATCTAGTGTACTGACTTCTACCTTGTAGAGACTGAGCGCCAGTTCTTGACTATCTCTTCCTATCTCCCCTGGACCATGACCCCACCATGGAACACCAAGCCAATGTGTTCATAATGGTCACTAATCTCATTTCATCTGGTAATCTCCCCTCCATGTCTCCATGCTCATAGTCTTCCAACCCCACATAGCTCACTTCTACTTCCTTTTTTCAAAATCAATACTGTAAACAGGACAGCCTGGACATATCTATTGTTTCTACCTGTTCCTACCCTAAAGAACGCACCTTTTCCAACATTGACTTGATTTTTTTCCTCCCTGGTCCAGTCCCTACCCACTTACATTCACAATTCCTCTGATGCTTTACGTCAGTTTTTGAATTTCGCATACTCCAGTTACCTTCTCTTTACTCTTTATATGTGCAATCCCTTTACACATCAATCCCCCATCGGGATGGTCTCAAAGCATTTTGCTTCTTCCTGAAGGGAAGACCTGCTCTGTCCCCATCCATCCCCACCCTCTTCCCCCTGGTCAATCGTATCCTCACTTTGAACAACTTCTCCTTTAACTCCTCCCACTTACCTCAGATTAAAAGGAGTGGCCATGGATATCCACCTGGGCCTAGTTATGCCTGTCTCTTTGTGAGGTATATGGAACATTCCCTGTTTCAGTCCAACAAGGTTTCCTTCCCACAACTTGATGACATTACATCAATGACATTATCGGTGCTGCTTGTCTCTTCCATTCGAAATTGAAAAGATTCATCAATTTTGCTTCCAATTTCTACCCTGCTCTCACCTTCACCTGGCCCATCTCTGATTTCTCCCTTCCCTTCCTTGACATCTGTGTTTCCACTTCTGGGGATAGGCTGACCACCAATAACCATTACAAACGCACTGACTCCCATTGTTACCTTGACTATCTTGCTTTCTGTAATCCATCCCATTCTCCCAATTTCTTCATCTCAGTTGCACTTGTAATGATGATGCAACTTTCCTCAAAGGTAGGGTGGTGGGGTGCTTAGAAATGTCTACCTTTTCTCTTCAACCAAAAATTTCCCACCACTGCAGTTAACAGGGCCCCTAGCTGTGTCTGACCCATATCCCACACTTCAGCCCTTTCCCCTTCACTCCCCTCCCCACAACAATGATAAGGTCCCAATGGTACTCATGCACTATCTCACCATCCACTTTCAAAGAATCATAAGCCATCATTTCTGCCACCTCCAGTGGGAGGCCACCAGCAGACACATATTCCACTCCCCTCCTTTTGTCAGAATTTCATATGAACTGTTCCCTCTGGCACACTCCTCCATTCCCTACACCTTCCCACAGCCCTATGACACCTTCCCATGTAATCACAGAGATATAATACTTACCCATTTACCTCCCCCATCCTCAATATCCAAAGTCTTAGACATGTCTTTCAGGTGAAGCAGCGATTTACTTCACTTTTACCACACTTCAGTCAATCTTATCTGCTGAATTCGCTGTTCATAATAAGGTCTCCTCTAGAGTGGGAAGATTAACTGCTGACTGTGTGAATGTTTTGGGGAACACTGATACTCTATCTGTAAAAATGACCATGAGCTTCCAGTTACCTACCACTTCAATATTCAGTGTTCCCTGGCCAATGTCTCTGACCTGGCTCCAGTGAGGCTTAGCACAAGCACTTCATTTTTAAATTGATGACCCTACAACTTTCAGGATGCAATATCAAGCTCAATAATTTCGGAATCTGAGCACATTCTTCTATGTCATTTAGGCAGAAGTGGGTACTGCATATGCTGGAGATTAGAGTGAAGATTAGAGTGGTGCTGGAAAAGTACAGCAGGAGCTCCCAGCCTTATTCCTGATCAAGGGCTTTTGCCCCAAACGTGAATTTTCCTGCTCCTCGTATGCTGCCTGACCTGCTGTGCTTTTCAAGCACCATGCCCTGTGATGACATGGGCTGCTTTCAGCACAGCCAACCCATTCTCACCCACATATGGTTGCCATTATATGTTTTGCTCCTGAGTGTACTATTATTCATCACTTAGTCTCCCTAATTGTTGCTCTTACTCTTTGTGGGTTTCATCTCTGTCAATCCTCTCACTCCTTTCACCACCCCATCCCTGTCATCAGCATATATACCACCTTTTCCTAATACCTTCACTTCTCAAGAAGGGTCACTGGACTTGAAATGTTAACACTGCTTTCTCCCACAGTTGCTGCCAGACCTGCTGAGTTTGTCCAGCAGTTATTATTTTTGTAGCCCATAGTGTATATTGCATAAATTATTCATCAATCCCAAGGCAGTATCAGTACTCTGACCGGGCATCTATCTCCTGAGGCAAGTATATAAAGTAAATTACATTTGGAAGGACTTCTTCGGTTGTGGACAAAGACAACTCCAGTAAAACACACCTAATAAGTTACAGAATTCAAGGACCTGAGGACTGGAAAGAGAAGAAATGAAGAGACAAAAGTGCTGTTTGTGCATGTAGCCATCCTGCTTGATCTGTATCAGTTCTTGTTACTTGTTATCTCAAATCCGGTTATTATATCCATCTCGCTTTCTTATTAAAACTCAACACTCCAGCATATTGATTGCACTTGAATCCTGATTGATTGGATAGTGATAACTATTGAATGTGCATGGCAGCTCACTACACTGTACGATCTGCTATTCATGATTCCACGATCCTGTGTAAGTGCAGGAAATGACAGGGCCTGATCTAGGTGAGGAAAACCACTCACTGAACAAACTAGAAGAGTTTCTTGTAGTTAATACGATATAGTTTATTGCATGTTAGCAATTAGCTGCATTGAAATGACGGATACTAGTTGCATTAATATGGTGGGCATGTTACAGAGACTTTCAGGAGGATCAGATGCTTGGTCTCACTCCTTTGAGATCCCACATTATTCTGCCCACTAGCTAATATTACGTTATCTTATTGGATGGTCTTCAGGTCTTCAGTGTTAGCCTTTTCAGACCCATAAACAACAATTCTCAAAACTTGTCTAGGTTTAATTAAGACTGTCCTTCAGAGAATAAAATTTGCACATCTTTTAAAAGACTCTGTGTATTGGTATGTAACCTTCAGATAGCAATGTGATCTGCCACTGGCAATATACTATCAGTTTAATTCCAGGTACACAGTTACCAAAGATTCAAAGCCTAAGGAAAAGATGAGACAGCCCTAATTTTCCGAGGGCAGGTATAATCAAATTGAGACTTGTGTTGTCTGTGATATGGAAATCAGGAGTGTTAAGGTAAGTGCATCCACTTTTGTACTCCTTTGGATAAGTTTTCATCTTTATCAGCTGGGGTCTTTAAGCATTGCCTAAAAAGAACAAAGGGAAAATTCATTTTTCACATCCAGAAAGTTGTTGACTTTAGGAGTGGAGGATTTTCTTTTTATATTACATGCAGTATGGATTTTCATAAAAAAATGATAGGCACTTCGTGAAGATCTCAGATATTTGATTGTGTTTCCTCTTGTCTAAGTCTAGATCAGGCTGACTAATCATCCAGTGTTGACACAGAATATTGTTGGAAATTCCCAACCCATCAGCTCAGGATTTCTTGATGACTAGTCAGGATACAATTTTGCATTTCCACAATTAAAGCAAATAATATTTAATGAAATATATATTGCGGCAATCATGGGGACTTTCATTAAATAAAAAGCAAGTTTAGACTAAGGTCAATTGTGTACTTTTTTTGCCCACAGAAGTTTCATTTTTGAGAACTAATTTAACTGCTTACTTTGCTTTTCTGAAAATTTTTATTTGTTGCCATTCAAAGTATTGTTTTTATTATTGTATTAGCTTTCCATTTTCACCACTTGAGATTGGAAACCCTACTTCAAAGGGTTCATTGATAAAATCTTTTCTCATCCGGCCTCTGTTTGGTTGCTGTGCTTTTAGGTTCCAAAGCCGAACTATACTCTCTCATGTCAACACTATCAAAAAGAGCAGGAAATATCTACTGGTTTCCTGACTAACATTAACCCTCCCACACCCTTGCCCCCTTCGTTTCAGTGGATTAGTTTGTCATTGCTATTTATAGGACTTCGTTGTGCACAAAATAGCTTGTATCAATTATCTACACAACCAATGAGATAAGGTTTCATTAGTAATGCAATGGTTGTGAACAATTTGGAGACATCTTATGCTTTAACAGGTCCTTCAATCCAAGATGATAGCTGAGAGAGAAAATAGAAACAGTCAAAAATTTGCTGTATAAGTCAAACACAATGGCTTCAAGTTTTTCTGAAACACATTTAAAAGAGACTATCTAAGACCATACATCAAAAAGAGGTATGACCCCACAGAGGCTTTGGAGGAGTTGAGATAAGAGTGTTGATTTTAAAGGTTTGTATTCAATTACCCACGACTTATTGCAACTTTCAGGTAGTTTATTGAGTTTGATAAGAAGCAGTTGTTTAGGTATGATATATTAAATTAGATAAAGAAAGCATATAACCATGACGATTGGAGGTGGCTCACTGATACTAGAGGACAAACAGGCTGTCATCATGGAATATTTCAGTCTCAGTGAAAAGGTGGGGGAGGCACTCTGATTTGTGGTTGAGATGTTATGGAGCACTTGCATCAGTTTTCCTTCTCCCTTTCTGATCCATCTTCCATCTGCTTGGTGAGGACTGCTCAATGAAACTGCTCCCAGAGGAAACTCCCCTCTGCCCTGATTCTATTCTATTCTTATTCCCTGCACGGACTGTCCAGTGTGGATTTGACCCCTAGATCTGGAGTGGTTACTCCAGTGTGGAATCTGGCTTATTAACTCTTGGCTCCTGCACATATTTTCCAGTGGGAATGTGTGTTTTCTAACTTCCTTGACCACAGGGGGATTATTCCAGTGCAGAATTGGCCTAGTCCCTGCAGGACTCTTCCAGCACCTGTCTGCTCCTCTCTGAGCCTGACATTTATTGTTATATCGTATTCCTAGGATGATCATTGTCCCCTTAACTGCCTTCATCTGAGGGTTAATTTATTATTCTTTCTTAGCTTATTTTCAAACATAACATACTGATAATAGGGGTGCGTTTGGTGTTACATGATTTTTTAGATGCTAGCCTTGAGCATCTTGACTTCTATTTTTTTTAAATTCTTCCCTTTGTTTTCAAATAACAGGAATTTGGAAAGTTAAGTTGTGCTGTAAAAGCTGTTAAATAAATTTTTATGCCACAGTGTAAATACTAGGAAAATTCAGTTTTTAAAGGATCCTGATATTCAATAGCCCTCTTTTTTTTAGCCTATGGCCCAACACCACGCCCTGTGGCCCAACATTTCAACTCCCCCTCCCACTCTGCCGAGGACATGCAGGTCCTGGGCCTCCTCCACCGCCGCTCCCTCACCACCCAACACCTGGAGGAAGACACCGCCTCGGAACACTTCAACCCCATGGCATCAATGTGGATTCAACCAGTTTCCTCATTTCCCCTTCCCCCACCTCACCTCAACTCTAGCCTTCCAGCTCAGCACCGCCCTCATGACCTGTCCTAGCTGCCTATCTTCCTTTCCACCTATCCACTCCATCCTCCTCTCTGATCCATCACCTTCGTTCTACCCCCCTTCACGCATTGTACTCTTTGCTACCTTCCCCCACCCTCTTCTCTGATCTATCACCTCCATCCCCACCCCATTCACCTATTGTACTCTATGCTACTTTCTCCCCATCCCCACCCTCCTCTCATTTATCTCTCCACTCTGCAGGCACCCTGCCTCTATTCCTGATGAAGGGCTTTTGCCTGAAACGTCGATTTTCCTGCTCCTCGGATGCTGCTTGACTTGCTGTGCTTTTCCAGCACCACTCTAATCTAGACTCTGGTTTCCAGCATTGCAGTCCTTGTTTTAACTAGGCCCAAGTAGCTAATCTAGACTGATGGAGATCAACTGTTTACTTTAAATTTCCACCACCATTGATTGTGCTGGAATCCTTCTCTGTGCCTTGAAACTATATTCTCTCTTTTGAGGACTTTGACCCATGTTTAACGGATTATAGTGCATTCAGTTAAAGCAATAGATGATACATCTGCACCAATCTTGTGGATATGTCTTTAGCACCTCCCCATTTAGTGTCCAGTTGCCAATCTATATATCAATGTAACACAAGTTCGTAAGATATAGGAACAGAATTAGGCCATTCAGCCCATTGAGTGTGGTCTGCAATTCAATCATACCTGATATTCTCTTCACCCTCATTTTCCTGCCTTCTCCCAATACCCCTTCAACCCATTACTAATAAAAATCTGTCTAACTCCTCCTTAAATTCACTCACTGTCCCATCATTCACTGCACAGTGGGATAGCGAATTCTACAGATTCCCTTCCTTTGGGAGAAGTAGTTTCTCCTCAACTCTGTTTTAAGTTTGCTACCCCTTAATCCTAAGATTATGACCTCTCATCCTACAATGCCTCACAAGAGGAAGCATCTGCTCCATGTCTATTTTATCCATACATTTTTATCATCTTGAATACGTCAATTTAATCTCCCCTCATTCTTCTAAATTCCAGAGCATATAGGCCTAAATTGTTCAATCTTTATTCATACGACCAATCAATTTAATAAACTTCCTCTGAACTGCCTCCAATGCCACAATATCTTCCCTCAAATAAGGGGACCAAAACTGCACACAATACTCCAGGTGCAGTCTCACCAATGACTTGTATAGTTGCAACAATACTTCATTACCTTTATATGCTGTTCCTTTAGCTATAAAAGCCAACACTCCATTTGCTTTCTTTAGTATCTGTTGTATCTGCATGCTGGTTTTCTGTGACTCATGAATGAGAACACCCAGATCCCTCTGCACCGGAGCACTCTGAAGTCTCTCCCTATTTACATAATAGCTCACGTTTGCACTTTTTCGATCAAAATGCATGGCCTTACACTTATTCACGTTAAACATCATTTACCACATATTGGCCCACTCTCCTAAACTATCTATAATCATTTGAAAGGTTCTTATTTCCTCATTGCAATTTACCATCTCCCTATTTTTGTGTCACTGCAAATTTGGCTGTAGACCTTCTATCCCTGTATCCAAGTCATTCATGTAGATTATAAATAACTGGGGTCCAAGGACCAACCCTGTGGCACCCTATTAGTTAGATCTTGCCATTCTGAAAAAAAATTATCCCAACTCTCTGTCTTCTGTCCATCAACCAGTTATCTATCCAAGCTGATAAATTACCCCAATCCCATATGATCCAACCTTGTGAATTAACTTTTTGTGCTGCACCTTATCAAATGCATTCCAGAAGTCCAGATATATTACATCTATGCAATCCCCATTAACCACTTTGCTTGTTACATCTTTGAAGAACTCGAGTCAAACATGATTTATCCTTCATGGAATCATGTTGACTCTGATGGATAGCATTTTGACTTTCCAAAAGGGCCTGATTTTGCTTCCTTGATAATTGATTCTAACACTTTCCCAACGGCAGATGTTAAACTAACTGGCCTGTAATTTATCACATTTTGCCACCCTCCCTTTTTGAAGAAGGGCATTATATTGGCATTTTTCCAATCCACTGGAATCTTTCTCATGTCCAGGGAATTTTGGAATATTGTAACTATTGGATCCACTCTCCTTTTAATACTGTACAATGTAGACCATCAGGCCTGGGGGACTTGTCTGCCCTCAATCCTAATAGTTTACTGAGTACCTTTTTCCCTATCAATGTTGACTGTTCTAAGTTCTACCCTTTGTATTGCCTCTGACTTGCCCATTCCAATCAGAACGGTACTATTGTACTCCACCGTGAAAACTGAGGCAAAGTATTGATTTAGCATCTCTGCCATTTTAGTGTTCCCTACTATTAACTTTCTGGTTTCATCTTCCAAGGGACCAACATACACCTTAGTGACTCTTCTCCCCTTTATATACCTATAGAAGCTTTTGCTATCCTTTTTGATATTTTGCTGGAAAAGCGCAGCAGGTCAGGCAGCATCCAAGGAGCAGGAGAATCGACATTTCGGGCATAAGCCCTTCTTCTTATGCCCGAAACACATTTTTCAGCTCTGATCTCCAGCATCTGCAGTCCTCGCTTTCTCCTTTTTGATATTTTGCCCTAGTTTTCTTTCGTAATTTACCTTTTTATTAATTTTTTAGTATCTCTTTGTATGTGTTTAAAAGTTTCCCAATCTTCCAGCCTGCCATTGGCCTTTGCAATATGGTAAACCTTAGTTTTTGACTTTATGTTGTCCTTGACCTCCTTGTTTGGCCATATATGTTCTTACCCTCTTTACCATCTTTCTTCCTCACTGGGATATATGTTAGTTGTGAGGAATTGAGTAGCTCCTTAGACATCTGCCACTGCTTATCTGCTGTCTTTACTTTTCACCTTGCTGTCCAATCTACTTGGGCCAAATCTTTCCTCATGCTTATGCAATTTCCTTTGTTTATATGCAGAATACTACTGTGGGGCTCTAATTTCTCACCCCAAACTGAATTTTGAATTCTATCATTCTGTGGTCACTACTCCCTAGAGGATCCTTAACTATGATGTCTCCTCATTTACACAATACCAAATCCAGAGTAGCCTGCTCCCTGGTAACAATCACACTTGCACACTTTCGTCTTGACTTTCAGTTGAAAGTTAAGTACTGCTGTAACAGCTGTTAAATACAATCTCATGCTACACTGTAAATACTAAGAAAACTCAGCTTTTAATGTTCAGCAGGGAGATGTAGGGTGAACTAAGTGTATCATGGATAAGTTGATCCCATTTAAGTAGCCTATATTACCAATGAAGAAGGGTGGTATGGTTGACTGTATCAATGGCTACAAAGGTAGAAGAATAGAAACTAAGAAATATTTGCAATTGAAGTGAAATTTCAATTTATCAGTCCTTTGAGTTAAAGGTCTAGCATTCCAAAGAGACAAATCAGTCACTGAGTATTAACTGGGTTCGCCTTTTCACCTACCCACAGACGTTCAATAATATTTTTAATTCTCATTCGTATTTTCTACCTTACATCTGCCATAATGTTAATTTCTACCTCCTTTGTCATACAGGGAACTTTGAATTTGTTTGTTCTACTTCTTACATCAGAGGGAATGTACCTTGACTCAGCCGGAACCATCTGCTCTTTGACCATTGTTCAGATATAGTTTTTCCTGCCAGCCTCTTATTCAAATCAATCCTGCTCAGCTCTGTTCTTGCCCCATTAAAGTCAACTATCTATCAATTGATTTTCTTGCTCTGGATTATTGCATGTCACTCTGAAATATAATTCAGAAAGTTATGTTACAATGATCACGATCTCTTAAATGATCACTGTGGTGTTCTGGTTTGTGATCAGTAATTTTCTGTTCTTATGTGGTTCAATTCAATTCTAGACCCCTGGTTATGGACATTGGACTTAGTTAGGGAATGTGAAATGAGGAGGCAGTAGACAGATGTTTCAGGGCAAAAGAATCTCTGAATTTATTTAAAATCCAAGAGGCAAATATAATTCAAGTAAAATAGGTAATCAAGGAAATTAACATAATCAATTATACAAAGAACTTTAATACACTATTAACTAGATTAACACTATTAGAAAACCATCCTACTTAGACACATAGAAAACAACTGTTTTAATTCTAGCATCTTTAATCAGAATTCCTATCCTGGGGACCCAGTATACTGTCACCAGCCACCTTTCTCTCTCTGCTGGCTAGGTTGGAACCCGGGGTCTCGGGAGTTTAAATTCTTCGCTGAGAAGCACTGTTTTAAAGTATGCCCGGATCTTCTTACTTGCCATCCCCAGACCCTGGATGAAGACTTCAGACTATGTAAGATTTTTAGTTTGGGTTGAGTCCGCTGATGTGGTAAGGTATGCATTAGATATCTCGGATAAGTGGCTGATTTTCTTTATTTCCTGCTGGTTTTAACCTCAGGTTTAGCCTGAGGACTTGTAGTGTTGGACGAGTTAGTTGTTTCTCAGAGTTGTTGGTCTTTATTTCTGCTGGTCGTGGTCGGTTACCGTCAGTTCTCTTGGTTTGGAACAGGCCTGTGGCTGGTAGCTCTTGCTCAGAAAGTTCTCTCAGGTGAGATCGGAACCGGCATTTATATGGATTGTGGGCCACTTATCTCCATGTCAAACCTGCACTTTTCATTGAGTTCTGGTGTTTCCTTCTGAAGGTATTTAGTTTTCCAATTGCTAGAGTACTTGTAAATGGATTTTGATTGAGGTTGAATATATCTGTAGGCCCCATGCTGTCTGTGCTGGGAAGTCTGAGGTATAAAAACTGTCTGGGGCTAGGGTCTGTTGGCTTCATTTGATTGTTCTTTTAGAGATGAGGTGTAAATTGGAATTCCAGGCTAAACAGTGGTTTCAGACAGTGAGATGTGTTTGTATATTTTCCATAGAACTCAGTCCAGCTGCCCCCTCTACCTTTTAAGTTTTGAAAAGTCCAGGGTTTTTTTCCCAGTATTTTAGATATTGGAACAATCCAGGGTTTCGTCCAATGTTTTAAATACTGGGAATTTTGCTCAATCCTGACACACTTAATCCACCTGGTCCACCTCATTTACAGAATCAGGAATCTTTCCTTGCTGGATTGCACACAAGATGTAGTAGGAAATTCTCCTATACATCCTAGCACAATCTAGGAACATTCCCAGTATCGCAGTCTATATTGGATAATTGAAGTCCTCCATTATAACTACTCCATAATATTGACATTTCTCTGTAATGTCTCTGCAGATTTGGTCCTTTATTAATTGATCTATAGGCTAAAGCAAGCAATGTAATTGCACTTGTTTTGTTTTAGATGCCACTGTTTCTCTTTTCCTTATCAATGTTACCTTGCTCTCCTTTTCGCACTCGCTCTCATGCTCTTTACCTCTCTCTCCCACTCTCCAAGGCCTTCCTAGAATATATTTATACAAATTATCTCTTATTTACACACTAGCATCTAAAATGCATAAACTTTGTTCAATTTAAGTTTGGCAGTTTTAATTTTAGTGCAGAAATATCCATGCACCCTGACAATCCAACATCTAAATTTATTCTGACACTTGATAGTATCATTGCCACACTGTCAAGAATCATACAGTCAGAGTTTTAACAGCACTGAAAGAGCCCTTTGGCCCATTGTATCTATGCCAGTCAAGCATCCATCTATTCCAATCCCCATTTTCGAGCACTTAGCCCATTGCCTTGAATGCAATGGCGATTCAGGTGTTCTTAATTGTTAAGGCGTTCTTAAATGTGTTTCAGTATTTCTGTAGGCATTGGACACTAGATGAAAAACATTTTTCCTCAAATCCCCTCTAAATCTCTTACTCCTTACTTTAAAACTGAGCTCCCTGGTTATTAAACCCTCAACTAACAAAGAAAGGTTTCTCCTAAACTACCTTGTCTATATCTTTCAGAAATTCATACATCTCACTCAGATGCCATATCAGCCTTCTTTGTTCTAAAGAAAATAACTCCAGCCTATCTAGTTTCTCTTCAAAGATGAATTTATTCAGCCCAGCCAATATCTTAATGAATTTCCTCTGCACCTTCTCTAGTGCAATCTCATCATTCATGTAATGTGGTTACCAGAACTACACACAATACTCCAGCCTGTGTCCTAAATAACATTATATATTGCTCTATCATAACCCACTTGCTCTTGTATTTAATGCCTTGGCTAATAAAGTAAGTATCTCATATACCTTCTTGATAATCTTATCTACCTGTCCTACTGCCTTCAAGTTCTATGGACGTGCACACCAGGTTCTCTTTGATCCTTTGTAGTTCCCAGAGTTCTACCATTCAATGTGTAATTTATAGAACATAGAAAAGTACAGCACAGAACAGGCCCTTTGGCCCATTTTGTTGTGCTGAGGATTAAGACTAAATTAGATTACTTACAGTGTGGAAACAGGCCCTTCAGCCCTAACCAATCCGCCGAAGCGCAACCCACCCAGACCCATTCCCTTACATTTACCCCTTCACCTAACCTGCACATTTTTGGATTGTGGGAGGAAATTGGAGTACCCGGAGGAAACCCACGCAGACACGGGGAGAATGTGCAAACTCCACAAAGAGAGTCACCTGAGGCAGGAATTGAATCTGGGTCTCTGGCGCTGTGAGGCAGCAGTGCTAACCACTGTGCCACCATGCCGCCCATTAATCCTAATTTAAAATAAAATAATCTAACCTATGCATCCCTCAATTCACTGTTGTCCATATGCATGTCCAGCAATTGCTTAAATCTCCCTAAATGACTCAGCTTCCATTACCACTGCTGCCAATGTGTTCCATGCGCTCACAAACTCTCTGCATAAAGAACCTACCTTTGACGTCGCCTCTATACCTTCCTCCTAACACCTTAAAACTATGACACCTCATGGCAGTCTCTGGCTATTGACTCTATCCATGCCTCTCAGTAACTTGTATACCTCGATCAGGTCACCTCTCTTCCTCCTTCTCTCCAGAGAGAAAAGTCCGAACTTAGTCAACCTCTCCTCATAAGACAAGCCCTCCAGTCCAGGCAGCATCCTGGTAAACCTTCTTTGCACCCTGTCCAAAGCCTCTGTATCTTTCCTATAGGAGGGCAAGCAGAACTGGACACAATATTCCAAGTGTGGTCTTACCATGGTTTTGTAGAGCTGCAGCAAAACCTCACAGCTCTTAAGCTCGATCCCCCTGCTCATGAAAGCTAAAATAACATATGCTTTCTTAACAACCCTATCCACTCAGGTGGCAACTTTGAGGGATCTATGTACTTGAACACCAATATCCCACTGTTCTCCACATTGCCAAGAATCCTGTCTTTGTTCCTATATTCAGCATTCAAGTTCAATCTTTCAAAATGCATCACTTTGCATTTATCCAGGTTGAACTCCATCTGCCATTTCTCAGCCCAGCTCTGCATCCTGTCCATTTTGTGCTACAGCCTGCAACAGCCCTCAATATTATCAACGGCACCTCCAAACTTTGTGTCTTTGGCAAATTTACTAACCCTCCTCATCCAAGTCATTTATATAACTACAAATAGCAGAGACCCAAGAACAGAGCCCTGTGGGACACCACTTACCACCGATCTTCAGGCAGAATGCTTTCCATCTACAACCACGCTCTGCCTTCTGTCAGCCAATCAATTCTGAATCCACAGAGCCAAATCTCCCTGTATCCCATACCTCCTGACTTTATGAATTAGCCTACCATGGGGAACCTTATCAAATGCCTTGCTGAAGTCCATATACACGACATCCACTGCCGACCTTCGTCAACCTGTCTCATTACCTTGTCAAAGAACTCAATCAGATTTGTGAGGCATGACCTGTCCCCTCACAAAGCCATGCTGACTGCTTTAATCACACTATGCTTTTTCAAATAGTCATAAATCCTATCCCTCAGAATTCTTTCCAAAACCTTGCTGACCACCGACGTAAGACTGACTGGTCTGGAATTGCCAGGGATTTCCCTATTCCCCTTCTTGAAAAGAAGAACAACATTCGCCTTGCTCCAATCCTCCAGTACAACTCCCATGGAGAGTGAGGAAGCAAATATGTTCGCAACCTCCTTTCACGCTTCCTGGAGCAACCTAGGATAAATCTGGTCTGGCTCTGGGAACTTATCAATCTTAATGTTTGCCAAAATTTCCAGCACATCAACTTCCTCAACCTCGATTTGTTCAATCCTCTTTCCCGGCTCCTCAAAGTTCTCATTCACAAAAAGGTCCCTTTCCTTAGTGAAAACCGAAGCAAAAAAATTCATTTAGGGCTTCCCCTATCTGCTCAGAGTCCACGCACAAGTTCCCTACACTATCCCTGACCGGTCCTACCTTCTTCCTGATCATTCTCTTATTCCTCATGTATGAGTAAAATGCCTTTGGGTTCTCCCTAATCCTTCCCGCCAAGCCTTTTTCATGCCCCTTCTCTTCAGTCCATTTTTGAGCTCCTTTCTAGTAAGCGTGTAATCTTCTAAAACTGTGCTAGATCCTTGCTTCCTTCACCTTACTTAAGCTGCTTTCTTTCTTTCAATGAGAAACTCCTCTGGCCTCGTCATCCAAGGGTCTGTAATCTTACCCCTTCTTGCCTGTCTCAGATGAACAAGTTTATGCATCACTCACAACAACTGTTCCTTCAACAGTTTCCACATGTCTGTTGTGCCCTTTCTGTGGAACAATTACTCATAATCTGTACTTCCTAACTCTTGTTTGATAGCATTATAGTTTCCTTTTTCCCAGTTAAATATCTTGCCGTAGTGACTGCTCCTTTTCCTCTCCATGGCTATGGTAAATGTGAGGCAGTTTCGGTCACTGTCAACTGAAGTATTTTCCCACCACAAGATTTGATACCTGTCCTGGCTCATTGCCGAGCACCAAATCCAAAATGGTCTCTCCCCTCATCGGCCTATCTACATACTGAGTTAGGAAGCCCTCCTCAACACACCTGACAAAAATGGTTCCATTCAAACATCTGGCACTAAGGAGGTTCCAGTCAATAGTGGGAAAGTTGAAGTCACCCATAACAACAACCCTACTACATCTACATTTTTCCAAAATCTACCGGCCTATGAGATCTGAGATCTTCAATCTCCCTACCGTTATTAGGGGGCCTGTAAAACATCTTCAATGAGGTGGCTGCTCCCTTGCTGTTCCTGTTCCATACAGTCTCAGTAGACAAACAATTCTCGACAACCTTCATTTCTGTAGCTGTGACACACTTTCTGATTAGCAATGCTACACCCAATTCTCTTTTCCCCCGCTCCCTGTTCTTTTTAAACGTTTTAAATCCTGGAACATCTAGCAACCATTCCTGCCCCGATGAAATCCACATCTCCATTATGGCCACAACATTATAGTCCCAAGTACTGATTCATGCTCTAAGTTCATCACTCTTATTGCTGACACTCCTTACATTAAAGCAGACGCACTTTAACTGATCCATTTGTTTCATTACATGACAAACCTTCCCGATAGATTCATCCTGTAACTGTCCCATCTACAACTAACCCCCTCTCAGGTATGTAGCTCTGGTTCCCACCCCCCCGCCAAACTAGTTTTAAACCCTCCCGAACCACACAAGCAAATCTTCCACCCAGGACACTTGTGTCCCTCTAGTTCAGGTGCAACGTGTCCCTCTTGTACTGGCACGGTGGCTCAGTGGTTAGCATTGAAGCCTCACAGTACCAGGATCCCAGGTTCGATTCCAGCCTCGGGTGACTGTCTGTGTGGAGTTTGCACGTTCTCCCCGTGTCTGTGTGGGTTTCCTCCGGGTTCTCTGGTTTCCTCCCACGGTCCAAAGATGTGCAGGTCAGGTGAATTGGCCATGCTAAATTGCCCATAGGTTACGTGCATCATTCAGAGGGAAATGGGTCTGGGTGGGTTGCTCTTCGGAGGGTTGGTGTGGACTGGTTGGGCTGAAGGGCCTGTTTCCACACTGTAGGGAATCTAACCTAATCAGGTCCCACCTTCCCCAGAAGGAATCCCAATGGTCTAAGTATCTGAAGCCCTCCCTCCTACACCAGTTGTGCAGCCATGTGTTAAGCTGCACTTGATGCCTGTTCCTCACCTCACTATCTTGTGGCACTGGTAGCAAACCTGAAAACACTACTCTACTTGTCCTGTTCTTCAGCTTCCAACCTAACTCTCTGTAGTCTCTTTTCAGATCCTCAATCCCTTTCCTGGCTATGTCATTGGTGCCATTAGATCTCACCCACTTAAAAAACAATAACCTAACCTTCCCAGCAGCCCTCGCTCCTCTCCGCCCTTTCTCATCGCCCGTCTGTAAGAAAATAGAAGCCCAACTCCCGAGGTAAGTCCCTTTTTAAGTGGGAAAACTTACCCTTTCAGCAGATGTCTCTTCTTTCCGCCCTCTCTCCTCGGTGTTCTATAGCAAAATTCCTTGCCTTATTAGTCCTACCAAAGTCCGACTGGGAAGGCGATATTGGCCTAGTGCTACCACTAGATTATTAATCCAGAAACTCAATTAATGCTCTGAGGACCCAGGCTTAAAAATCCTACCACAACAGATGGTAGGACGATGAAAGTATATTTGGAATTAAGAATCTACCTTGAAACTATTGTCGACTGTGGAAAATACCCATCTGGGTCACTAATGCCCTTTAGGGAAGGAATCTGTCAGCCTTACCTGGTCAGCCTACATTGATTCCACACTCTCAGCAACGAGGTTGATTCTCAATTGCCCTCTGAAATATCTCAGCAAACCATTCAGTCCTACCAATTGTTACAAAGTCTCAAAAAAGTGAAACCAGATTAGTCACTTGGCATCGACTGAGGCACTCAAAAGATAACAGCAGAAACAGCCCTGTCGACTCTGCAGAGTCCTCCTCACTAACCTCTGGAGGCTAGTGCCAAAATTAGGAAAGCTGTCTCAAGACTAGTCAAACAACAGCCTGACTTAGTCATACTCATGGAATCATGCCTCACAGACAATGTCCCAAACACTAAGATCAACATCCTGTGATGTGTCCTGTCGCACTGGCAGGCCAGACTCA
The DNA here is from genome assembly GCF_037043375.1 of Chiloscyllium plagiosum. Classification (NCBI taxonomy): domain Eukaryota; kingdom Metazoa; phylum Chordata; class Chondrichthyes; order Orectolobiformes; family Hemiscylliidae; genus Chiloscyllium; species Chiloscyllium plagiosum. Next base: position 92,316,863 of record NW_028270140.1, read on the forward strand.
GCAGAGATGGTAGCACTGTGGTATACAGTTGGGAGGGAGTTGCAGTGAGATTCCTCAACATTGACTCCGGACGTCATGAAGTTAAACATGGGCAAGGAAACCTCCTGCTGATCACCACATACCATCCTCCTTTGGCTGATGAATCGATACTCCTTCATGTTGAATAACATGTGAAGGAAGTACTGAGGATGGCAAGGGCACAAAATGAACTCTGGGTGGGTGGTTTCAAGTACCACTGAGTGAGTTGCTCAGGTCCTAAAGGACATAACTGCTAGACTGGGTCTGTAGCAGGTGGTGAGGGAACTACCAAGAGAGACAGACGTACTTGAACTTATCTTTACTGATCTGCCAGCTGCAGATGCATCTGTCCATGACAGTGTCAGTAAGCATCATGATTACCGCAGAGTCCTTGCGGAGACGAAGTCCTGTCTTAATATTGAGAATAACCTCCATTGTGTTGTATGCCATTATCACCATGCTAAAGGGCCCAGGTTTTGAAAAGATCTAACAAATCAAGACTGGGCATCCATGAGATGCTATGGGCCATCAACAGCAAGAGAGTTGTACTCCAGCATAACCTGTAACCTCATGGCCCAGCATATCCCCCACTCAACCATTACCATCGACCCATGGGTCAATCTAGTTCAACGGAGAGTGCAGGAGGGCAGGCCAGAAGCAGTACCAGGCATATCTGAAAATGAGGTGTCAACCTGGTGAAGCTACCAAGCAGGACTACTTTGCATACCAAACAGCATAAGCAGAAAGTGTTAGACAGAGCTAAGCAATCCCTCAACGAACGGAAGAGATTTAAGCTCTGTAGTCCTGTCAAATCCAGTTGACAATGAGTGGACGATTAAGCAATTCACTGGAGGAGGAGGAGGCTCCACAAATATCCCCAAACTTCAATGATGGAAGAGCCATGCACATCAATGCAAAATAGAATACTGAATCATTCACAGAAATCTTCAGCCAGAAATGCTGAGTGGATCATTCATCTCAGCCTCCTCCAGTGATCCCTCACATTATAGATACCAGTCTCCAGCCAATTTGATTCACTCTACATGAAATCATGAAATGGTTGGAGACACTGGATACTATAAAGGCTATGGGCCCTGACACCATTCTGGCAACAGGATAGAAGACTTATGCTCTAGAACCTGCCATACCCCTAGCCAAGCCCAGAAATGTCTTGTACATAAAAAGCAGGACAAATGTAACTCAACTAATTACATTCCCATCGAATTACTCTCAATCATCAGTAAAGTGATGGAAACTGTCATCAATAATGCTGTCAAGCAGCATCTGCTCAGCAATAACCTGCTCAGTGATGTCCAGTTTGGGTTCCGCCTGGGCTATTCAGCTCCTGACCTCATAAGAGCCTTAGTTCAAACATGGACAAAAGAGCTGAATTCCAGAGGTGATGCAAGAGTGACAGCCCTTGACATCAAAGTTGCATTTGATTGTGGCATCAAGGAGCCCTAGCAAAACTGGAATCAATGGGTATTGGGGGCAGACATTGTGCTGGTTGGAGTCATACCTGCCATGTTGGAAGATGGTTGTGGTTGTTGGAGGTCAGTCATCTCACCTCCAGTACATCTCTGCAGGAGTTCCTCAGAGTAGTGTCCTTGGCCCAACCATCTTCAGTTGCTTCCTCAATGACGTTTCCTCTATCATACGGATGGGGATGTTCGCTGATAACTGCATAATGTTCAGCACCTTTCATGACTCCTCAGATATTGAAGCAGTCCATGTTCAAATACATGAAGATCTGGACAATTTTGAGGCTTGGCCTGACAAGTGACAAGTAACATTCATGCCACACAGATGCCAGGCTATGACCATCACCAATAAGAGGCATTCTAACCACCTCCCTTAACATTCAATTATGTTATCATCACTGAATCCCCCACTATCAACATCCTAGGGGTTGCCATCTGACCATTACCCACATAAACACAGTGGCTACAAAAGAAGATCAGAGGCTAGGAATACTGTGGAGAGTAACTCACTACCCGACTCCTCAAAGCCTGTCCACCACCTGCACGTCAGGTGTGTGATGGAATACTCCCCATTTGCCTGGATGCATACAGCTCGATCAATACTGAAGAAGCTTGACAACATTCAGGACAAAGCAGCCCGCTTGATTGGCACTACATCCACAAGCACTCACACCCTCCAATGCTCATTAGCAGCAGTGCGTAACTATCTACAAGATGCGCTACAGAAATATACCAAAGATCCTCGGACAGCGCCTTTCATATTAATGACCACTTCCACCTAGAAGGACAAGAGTAGCAGATACATGGGAACACCACCAACTGCAAGTCCTCTCCAAGCCACTCACAATCCTGACTTGGAAATATATCATTGTTCCTTCACTGTCACTGGGTCAAAATCCTGGAAGTCCCTCCCTAATAGTATTGTGAGTCAACCCACAACAAGTGGGCTGCAACAGTTCAAGGCAGCAGCTCACCACCACCTTGCCAACGGCAACTAGGGATGGACAGTAAATGCTGGCCAGTCTGCAACATCCATATCCCACATCAATGTAAAGAAAAATTGCATTGCCTCACATTTCTTACAGTAAGCCACTGGATTCAGGCTTCCAGTTGCAAAAAGACCCTTTTGACTACCATTCTCTGCTTCCTAACACTATGTCAAAGAATTCAAAAATCCCACTAAGGAATATCATTTAAAATCATATAAATGTGATTGAAAATCTCAGAATGCAGGAAGTTGATTTTTATTCCCTCATGCAAATGGATGATTCATTTAGAACACCAGTTGTTCATCATGGAAGGAGAAAACTTTAATCAGAAACAAAGGGACTTGGGAGGGGTACTTGTGCATGAAACACAGAAAGCTGGAACACACATGCAGTAGGCTGTGTGGAATGTTGGCCCTTATTTCAAGGGGGTTAGAATATGAGTAGAGAAATCTTACTGCAAATTGACAAGGTGCTGGTGAGACCATATCTATAAGGAAAGATATAATTTCATTGAAGGCAATTCAGAAAAGGTTCACTAGGATGATCCCTTCTTCTGAGGGATTGTCGAATGAGCAAAAGCTAAATAGATTGGGACGCTACTCACTGGAGGTGATCTGATAGAAATATATTGAACTTTTAAGGGTTTCCTTCAGGGGAGAGTCTAGCACCAGAGTCTATAATCTCAGAATAAAGAGGAACCAATTTAAGACTCAGATGAGGAGGAATTTCTTGTCTTAGAGGGTTCAGAGGTTTTGGAATTCCTTGCGTGGAGAGTTGTGGGGGCAGAGTTCCTGTGTGTATTTAAGGCTGAGATAGATAGATTGTTGATCAGTAGAGGGATCAAGGGTAATGGGGAAAGGGCAGGAAAGGCAATGGGTGAAGTAACGGATCAACCATGATCCTTTGAATGGAGGAGCTGGTCAAGGGGCTAAACATTCTTCTCTGATTCTGATTTCTGATGGTCTTATAGTCATTAAGGAGTAATGACTAAATGCTTGAATAAGAATTGTTAGTATCTTTTTACCTCAGTTATGTTGATTGGTGTAGACATATGAGCAGATTTGCCTGATTTGTGTTAAGCCTTAGGTAGACCCAGGCTTGGAATTAAGGTAGCCAGATCTTTAAAATTTAAAGATCACTTAAACTTTAAAACAAATGTCATGCCAATCCTTAAAAATGAATAGGTTCAGTCAAACATAACATTGCAGATTCAGTCTCCCCGTCCCCACGTGCCCAATCCCGCCCCGCACCAGTCCTTCTTCAAACACCTGCTTCTTTATCTGTTCTGTGTTACATCACTTCCCCTTTACCTGGTGTCAGGGTGGGAGAGGGGGCAACAATCAGAATAATTTCCAGAACTCCTCCCTTTAAACCTTATTTGGCCACTTCAAGCTCCAGTTAGGTTTAGATAAAACCTTCAAACTCTCAAATCTGTGGCTTTCCCCAAGGACATTTTTTTAAAAAAAAATCTCTATCCTAATTGCTTGCTTTTCCTGACTTTTTGATTCATTGCATTAGTTGATAGAAGACAACAGAAAATGCATCAGCATCATGAGCTGAGCTATCACTAAAGCATGTGAGAGTATTTTGAACAAGGGGCTAAATTGAATGCTCATTCCCCAATTCCACAGGTCATCCTATCAGGTGGTTACCTGCATTTTCTCAATATTCTCTTGTGCTTGTCGAGTCTTCTATTGGAGAAAGTGTAGCAGATTTTATGCAATTGGTCGAACAGTTATTGGACCTCAGTTATAGGTTTTTGCAATAGAAGTATGGGGAAGGAGATTTCACCATAGACAATTACAGATCATCCCTCCCAATTCCAGTGGTTTATTATGATGACTGTTTCTCTTGTGTATGCCCACCAGCTCCATCTGATTACCCTCAAGGGAAGCTTTGGTATGCCATTGTCAAGGGGGTTATTTATCCCACCATGCCAGAATGATGTATGAGAGATAGTCCCACAATATTTTCCCTTGCTCAGGTATGCCAGACTCATGGCCAATAGTATTACCTCCATAGTCCTTCCGCCAGGCTTTCTCAGTGGCATAGATAGGACATGAGCACACTATGCTTGATTCCTCAAAACTATATAGTACTAAAGATATTCCCAATATTACTTTCCAGATTGGATTGCATTGAGGTGGATGCAATACACTTAATATGATGCCCTTCACTTATCACTTCAATATTCTCTACTTGATAGCCTGCCTTAGGTGTATCATATAAAGTAACAATTGTTGTTTCTAAAACTGTTCCTAATAACATTCCACCCTTTATTATGGAATAAGGAAGTGTTAAGCCCAGAGTTGTCAACCAGACGGTTGGTTTTGGGGTTTTTCATCACTGATCCAGTGGGGTACCTCTCCTTGATGCATTTGTTTCAGATTTTCCCAGGTTTACTCAACAATCCAGTTACCATAGGTAAAGCACATATTGTTTTTAACTGCTCTCCTTCCTGACTCATTTATTTCCCTAGAAAATGCATTGCTAAAAAGGTCCACTGAGCGTTGAGACTGAACACTGATTTATTTTAGTCTAGCTGAACCTAAGGTATGTTTTACTCCTGTCCCAATATTAAATTGTTACATCGTTAACTAATTCCCTTTTCCCCCTTCTTAATGGATGGTCTTGGCCAGGCCATTGTTTTCCAAGTTCAGTCTCCGTCCAGAGTTATAGAGTCAAACAGACCCTTCGGTCCAATCCGTCCATGCCGACCAGATATCCCAACCCCCTCTCGTCCCACCTGCCAGCACCCAGTCCATATCCATCCAAACCCTTGCTATTCATGTACCTATCCAAATGCCTCTTAAATGTTGCAATTGTACAAGCCTCCACCACTTCCTCTGGCAGCCCATTCCATACATGTACCACCCTCTACATGAAAAAGTTGCCCCTTAGGTCCCTTTCATATCTTTCCCCTCTCATCCTAAACCTATGCCCTCTAGTTCTGGACTCCCTGACCCCAGGGAAAAGACTTTGTCTATTTATCCTATCCATGCCCCTCATCATTTTTTAAACCTCTATAAGGTCACCCCTCAGCCTCCGACGCTCCAGGGAAAACAGCCCTAGCCTGTTCAGCCTCTCCCTATAGCTCAAATCCTCCAACCCTGGCAACATCCTTGTAAATCTTTTCTGAACCCTTTCAAGTTTCACAACATCTTTCTGATAGGAAAACCAGAATTTCACCCGATATTCCAAGTGGCCTAACCAATCCTGTACAGCCGCATCATGACCTCCCAACTCCTGTACTCAATACACTGAACAATAAAGGAAAGCATACCAAACGCCTTCTTCACTATCCTATCTACCTGCAACTCCACTTTCAAGGAGCCTTGAACCTGCACTCCAAGGTCTCTTTGTTCAGCAACACTCCTAGGACCTGACCTTAAGTGTATAAGTCCTGCTAAGATCTGCTTTCCCAAAATGCAACACCTCGCATTTATCTGAATTAAACTTCACCTGCCACTTCTCAGCCCATTGGCCCATCTGATCAAGATCCTATTGTAATCCAAGGTAATCTCTTTCACTGTCCACTACACCTCCAATTTTGGTGTCATCTGCAAACTTATTAACCATCCCTCTTATGCTCACATCCAAATCATTTATGTAAATGACAAAAAGTAGAGGACACAGCACCGATCCTTGTGGCACTCCACTGGTCATAGGTCTCCAGTCTGAAAAACAACCCTCCACACCTTTGACCCAGTTCTGTATCCAAATGGCTACTTTTCCCTGCATTTCGTGAGATCTAACCTTGCTAATCAGTGTCCTATGGGAAACCTTATCGAACGCCTTACTGAAGTCCATATAGATCACATCTACCGCTCTGCCCTCATCAATCCTGTTACTTCCTCAAAAAGAAACTTCATCAAGTTTGTGAGACATGATTTCCCCTGCACAAAACAGTGTTGACTATACCCTAATCAGTCATTGCCTTTCCAAATACATGTACATCCTGTCCCTCAGGATTCCCTCCAACAACTTGCCCACCACCGATATCAGGCTCACTGGTCTATAGTTCCCTGGCTTGTCTTCTTAAACAGTAGCACCATGTTAGCCAACCTCCAGTCTTCTGGCACCTGACCTGTGACTATTGATGATACTAATATCTCAGAAAGAGGCCCAGCAATCACTTCTCTAGCTTCCCACAGAGTTCTAGGGTACACCTGATTAGGTCCTTTATGCTCCTTTATGCATTTCAAGACATGTAATACTTCCTCCTCTGTAATATGGACATTTTTCAAGGTGTCACCATCTATTTTGCTACTTTCTAGATCGTCCATATCTTTTTTCACAGTAAATACTGATGCAAAATACTCATTTAGTATCTTCCCCATTTTCTGCAGCTCCACACAAAGGCCCCCTTGCTGATCTTTGACGGGTCCTATTCTCTCCCTCGTTACTCTTTTGTCCTTAATGTATTTGTAAAAACTCTTTGGATTCTCCTTAACTCTATTTGCCAAAGCTATTTCCTGTCCCCTTTTTGCCCTCCTGATTTCCATCTTAAGTATACTCCTACTGCCTTTATACTCTTCTAAGGATTCACTCGATCTATCCTGTCTATTCTTTACATATGTTTCTTTACACCTGACCTGCACATCTTTTGGACTGTGGGAGGAAACCCACGCAGACACGGGGAGAACGTGCAAACTCCACACAGTCAGTCGCCTGAGGTGGGAATTGAACCCGGGTCTCAGGTGCTGTGAGACAGCAGTGCTAACCACTGTGCCACCGTGCCGCCCACTATTATTGCCCAAACCTAATTTCTCAGAGGGCAGTTAAGAATCAACCAAATTGCTGTGGGTCTGGAATCACATAGGATGGCAGATTTTCCATTCCTAAAGGATTCTTTTTATTCCAGGTGAAATTTGAATTCAAATTTCATCTGCCATGGTGGGACTTGGACCTATGCTGCAGAAGCAGTCTATTTATTTTACATTTCTTTTTAATATGGGCGGCACAGTGATTAGCACTGCTGCCTCACAGCGCCAGAGACCTGGGTTCAATTCCCGCCTCAGGTGACTCTGTGTGTGGAGTTTGCACATCCTCCCTGTGTCTGCGTGGGTTTCCTCTGGGTGCTCTGGTTTCGTCCCACAATTCAAAAATGTACAGGTTAGGTGAATTGGCTATGCTAAACTGCCCATAGTGTTAGGTGAAGGGGTAAATGTAGGGGAATGGGTCTGGGTGGGTTATGCTTCAGCGGGCCGAAGGGCCTGTTTCCACACTAAGTAATCAAAAAAAAAAATTAAAAAGAGCTGAAAGCCCAAGGTTACCTTTCTGAACACCCCACCTCTGCTCTAAATGGGTTTCCAGTCTGATTTCCAGTCAAGTCCATCACCAACAATGCCACACTCACTACCAATCATAAACACAAAATGTGGTTAGTCATTTTCAGAAGTGAAGTTTGCGGAGCCAAGATTTCACCCACCACTGTGCAGCCAACCCAGGAATGAAAGTAGATTTTTTTAAAAATTGCAGGGGCACTTGTTATTATGATGTAGCAAGGGGAAAGGGACTGATTAAACTGCTCAGAGAGCTGACATGGAGTTGATATACCAAATGACCTGCTTCTATGACTGATTTGCTGGTTTCTGCTTAATGGACTTACGAACGTCAAGGAAATGAACACAATGGGGACTAGAGATGAAGGGAATATTGAACTAATAGAGGTGACCAAAGACTAGCTAATCAGAAGATTAGAAAAATTTGTTAATAATGTGGAAACTATTTAGTTTAGGAAATAATACAGAAATGGGTTTGGAAAGGAGTAAAAAGATGCATTTAATGACAGACACAAGGAATGTGTCAGAAATGATCTTGGCATAGTCATAAATAAGCACAAGTCTGGATAATTCAAATCAGTTACTAAATGGTTTTAAATATATAGGTGTAACTGATTTGAATTATCTTGACTTGTGCTTATTTATGACTATGCCAAGATCATTTCTGACACATGAAGCATAACCCACCCAGACCCATTCCCCTACATTTACCCCTTCACCTAACACTATGGGCAGTTTAGCATAGCCAATTCACCTAACCTGTACATTTTTGAATTGTGGGACGAAACCAGAGCACCCAGAGGAAACCCACGCAGACACAGGGAGGATGTGCAAACTCCACACACAGAGTCACCTGAGGCAGGAATTGAACCCAGGTCTCTGGCGCTGTGAGGCAGCAGTGCTAATCACTGTGCCACTCACCGTGCTGTTCAGTAAAAGAGTCAATTTTCAATTGCAGATGTATGGCATTAAGACTTATCAGATTGTGCTTTCAAAAGGTACAGATTCTTGAAATTAAAAAGGAAATTTGAGCTGTTTCTTATGCAATTAATCACTCTGTTCATTGTTTCTGAACTTTGAGTTTACAAGTAGGGAGGAAGTGATTCACTAGCGCTCCAGATCTAAGTAAGGAGATCCAATGATTATTAATTTACACCTATATATCTAAAACCATTTAGTAAATTAATAATCATTGGATCTCCTTACTTAGATCTGGAGCCCTAGTGAATCACTTCCTCCCTACTTGTAAACTCAAAGTTCAGAAACAATGAACAGAGTGATTAATTGCATAAGAAACAGCTCAAATTTCCTTTTTAATTTCAAGAATCTGTACCTTTGAAAGCACAATCTGATAAGTCTTAATGCCATACATCTGCAATTGAAAATTGACTATTTTACTGAACAGCACGGTGAGTGGCACGGTGGCACAGTGGTTAGCACTGTTGCCTCACAGCGCCAGAGACCCGGGTTCAATTCCTGCCTCAGGCGACTGACTGCGTGGAGTTTGCACATTCTCCCCGTGTCTGCGTGGGTTTCCTCCGGGTGTTCCAGTTTCCTCCCACAGTCCAAAAAATGTGCAGGTCAGGTGAAATGGCCATGCTAAATTGCCTGTAGTGTTAGGCGCAGGGGTAAATGTAGGGGAACGGGTCTGGGTGGGTTGCGCTTCAGCAGGTCGCTGTGGACTTGTTGGGCCAAAGGGCCTGTTTCCACACTAAGTAATCTAATCTAATCTAGTTTAAAACCTATCAGCAAAATTGTATTCTTCTGTCTAACTCTGGAAACAAAAATAGGAGTACATTTTTGGAATTGTTCACAAACAAATGTTTCTTTATTTTTCCTGCATCACTATTTAAATATATTTTAAAATCCTTTAGTCTGATTATCCACCTCAGATAAGACTTTGTTTGGTTTCTAAAATCAGCAAGAAATAAAAAAGGACTCCAGTTTTTGAAAAGGTACGAATACATTATTCATGGATCTAAGAAAGTTACTGAAGACCACCCTTACAGAATATTTCGGTCTAGAATATATTACATATTTATGCATTAATATTAACAATGTATAACAGGGACAAAATTGGTATTTTATGTTGCAAAAGATATTTTGCTCCTCTAGCTAATTGATACATTGCACTGTCACATTGATTATACACCTCCATACTGGCATTTCTCCCATGGTGTATCTTTCAGAAAGTCTCAGATGGATGGTTTTACAAATGGATCAACATTATACAATTGCAGAATTATTCAATTGTTAAACTGTACGTGCATCCTTGAGGCCATATGATTTAATTGTTCCACCATCTTGAAATAGTTAACATAAATGAAGCTGCTGTTGATATTAACTGTAAGAAACTTGGTTGGAAAGTATTCAACTTTCAAAATATGAAAGCTATATGGTACTAGAGCTGGATTCAAGAATTTCCACTATTGCTGAGTCTAAAACATAGTTGCAATACTGTGATCAATGCCTTGCTGTACCTGGGTTCAGTATGAAAAGAGATGTCAGAACACATTTCTATTCAATGGGGTGACATGGTCTCTAACAGATACCCTCTCATCTCCCCTCTTATTCCTTCAGAAGTTTATATTTCTCTATAATTCATATTAGATTTGTTCTTGAGAAGTGAGTGTCCGGATTTTGTTCAAGAAATAGTGGAGTGAATTTTAAACATACTATAGAATCAATTCAACAATATTTACATGCACATGTGGATCACATTTTATTGCAAGCTATGTACACGCTAACTCTATAATCCTCAAGTATAATGGTAAAATCAGAATGTTGTCTATCTCTAGAAACATTTAAAAGACAAGTTTAAGGAAAACAATTATTCTATTTGATATTATTTAATAATGAAAACAGTATGAATGGAGAATTAAACTAAATGACTTAGTACTTTAAATTGAAATTACAAATTTGAAGCAATTTCCTTGCTTGATTTTTACCTAAAGATGAGTTGTTAATATATCATTATCTGTCCCAATTTTAAGTATAAAACTAACATCTTAAAAGACAATGGACAAATGTTGACTGTGTTTGTCTAACTACCACAACTATACTTGCCAGAATGTAGGTAACATTTCAGAAACAGACCCTTCAGCCCACAATGAAAAGCAATTAGTCCAGAAGAAATAGAAAATGAGCAAATTTGATTGAAGAATACAAATGGCACTATTATATTAAGCTTCATTAACAATCGTTTCATGAATCAGATTGTGATATTATTTAAAGTGAACACAAACTATATACAAATTTTTGACAACTAAACCGTTAAAATCCCATTAGGCAAAGCCAATCAACACTTCACTAAGTAAATGGAAACATGGAGTAGCACAAAATGAAGCATTACACCTTTAATCACAGCCAAAGCCAAATTACAAAGAGTTTTCCTTTCCTTATCATTTAAACATTCGTCAAAATAAATCTGTAAGGATGGGATAACTGTATCTGATCATATCTTCTGAATTACAAAATAAAGCTGACAACATTAAAAATATTTGATCACATGGAATAAGTCTGCTGTCAAAGATTGAAATGATTTTTTAAAATATCAATTTCTTTATTTCAGGCCAAGTACTGATGGAAAAGGGAACACTATTCCCTACTTAATCTAGCTTGTCTTAATGCTGCATTGTGTCAGCAAATGATATCTCAAAAGGAGAACCATGCTGGGAATAGAAACAGCTTCTTTTATATCACGTTAAAATACATAAACTAATGCAACCTTTACAATTTCACAAACATTTATTTAAATTTTTAAAATTAAGTGTCCACCAAGTTAATAACTTAATTTTAGCAATTGAGAGCATTTGATTTTGGTGCTTCTAACATGCGCTACAGAAACTCATAACTTGGACTATGGGTTTCTTACTGTACAATGACATTTAAACTCCTTGATTAGGTTGCATTTTGCAATAATGTAGAATATATAATTTTAGTAATCTGCAGCACAACAGCATGCAATGTGTACTGTACTATAACTGCTCCAAAACCTTTATAGAAACCAAAGATGCCTTCTTCTTTCTTGATTACATTAATGCAGTCCCTCATCCCTTCATACTGTGTGTTAATAGGAAGCACTTCAAACCCATGGTCTGTGTTGTCAATGATGGTCCGGGTTCCTTGAATATGTAGGCGGTGAAGTACTGTTTCTAATGGGTAAACCAAAATGTCAGCACAAAGATTTGCAACAAAACTAGCAATAAGTTCAGGGAAGTAAGCATCCAGCACAGTTTGTACAGAATTAGAAGCATCTGCTGGGTACTGATGTGGTGTCTTTTTCCGAAAAAGAAACAGAATAAATTTCTGGATGATGGCACTTATGATATAATGGACCACTCCATGCAGGACAGTTGGAAAGACTAGAACTCCCAGAGGAAGGAGGCGTTTGCTGTGAGGGACACCCATTCCCACCAGTCTGCATATACCTTCTTTTACACAATCAAGTATTCCTGGATTGTCTCTTATGATTTCACTCTGGAAATAGAACACAATAAGTTAGTCATTATTAGAATATTACACATGTATATTTTATAAATAAATAAATACAACAATATCTTTAGTTGAACTTTTGTTTCTAGTAATCCATATCATTAAATTGGTTGCACATTAAAAAGGAAGGAGGAGCAAATTTTAGGAAAAAATATAAATGCAACTATGAAACAATTTGAAAAGCTTGTGCTGTCATGCATTAGTTCTTTAGCACTATATCTCAATTACAAATCTCTACAAGGAAACCAAGCCTCTTATACTGAATTTTCTAGAGAGTATGTTACAGGAGGTGGTCACTCCCTAACTACAAAGTTTAGGAGGATAAGCAAGTAAACTTCAGTTTCAAGCAGATCCACATCATCACAAGGCTAAAGTCCAAGGACACAGCATGATAAAGAAATACAATACTCAGAAGGAACTGGATAGACTGGGGGTGGGGTGTGGTGTGGTGTGGTGGGGTTGGGTGGGTGGATGGATGGATGGATGAGGAAGAGAACAAGGCATCCGTGGAACTGCCCAAGAACCTCTCCATAATTACCCCTAGGTGTCAGGCCATCACCAAAAAAAAAGTACAACACGTTGCTGGAGGTGGGAAAGGAGCAAAATTCCTTCACATTTCACAATGATTCTTAAAAAAAAGGGTAATAAATATCAAACAAATGAGCCTAAAAGGCTCTGTCTCTCAATGAGAGGAGCCTTTGTAATAAAAGGTGGATGAATTCACTGCGCAGTTATTAATGGATATGATGTAGTTGCGATCACAGAGACCTGGCTCCAGGGTGACCAAGGATGGGAACTCAACATGCAGGGTTATTCATTTTTTTAGGAAGGGTAGAAAGGAAAGAGGTGGGATAGTGTTCCTGATTAAGGAGAAGATGGATACAATAGTAAGAGAGGACATTAGCCTGGACAATGTAGAATGTGTATGGGTGCAGCTGCAGAACATCATAGGGAAAAAAGATGTTCGTGGGAGGTGTGTACAGATCGCTAGTGGTTGTGATGCTGGGGAATGTATCAAATAGGAAATTAGAGATGCATGCAGTAAAGGGTATAGCAGTTATTTTGGGTGACTTCAATCTACATATTGATTAGACTAACCAAAATGGCAGCAATGTGATGGAGGAGGATTTCCTGGAATGTATGAGGGATGGTTTCCTTGACCAATATTTGAGGAACCAACTAGAGAGCAAGTCATCCTAGACTGGGTATTGTGGCATGAGAGAGGATTAATTAGCAACATTGTGGTGCATGATCCTTTGGGGAAGAGTGACCATAATATGGTAGACCATAACATGGAATGTGGCAATTAAATCTGAAACTAGGGTTCTGAACTTAAAGAAAGCTAACTTTGGTGATATGAGGCATGCATTGGCCAAAAATACTTAAGGAGTTGATGGTGAATAGACAATGGCAGACATTTAAAGAACACACGGAAAAGCTTCAACAATTGGACACCCCTGTCTAGCCTAAGAGCAAAACAGGGAAGGGGACGCAACCATGGTTTACAAGAGAAATCAGGAACAACATCAAAGCCAACAAGGCGGCATATAAATTGCCTAGAAAAAGCAGCAAACCCAAGGACTGGGAGAAATTTAAAATTTAGCCGAGGACAAAGGGTTAATTTAAAAAGGAAAAATAGAACATGAAAGTAAGCTTGCAGAAAACAAAAACGGACTGCAAAAGCTTCTATAGATAAAAGAAGAGAGAAAGACTGGTGAAGAGAAACGTAGGTCCCTTACAGTTAGAATCAGGTGAATTCATAATGGACAAAGAGATGCCAGACAGTTGAACAAATACATTGGATCTGTTTTCATTGAGGACACAAGTAATCTTCAGGAAATGCTAGGGGACAGAGAGTCAGGCATGAAGGAAGAACTGAAGGAAATCCTTATTAGTCAGGAAATAGTACTGGGGAAATTGATAGGATTAAAACCCGATAAGCCCCAGGGCCTGATGCTCTGCATCCCAGAGTACTTAAGGAAGTGGCTCTAGAAATAATGAATCCATTGGTGAACATTTTCCAGCATCCTGTAGACTCTGGAAGAGTTCCAATGGACTGGAGGGTAGCTAATTTAACTTCATTCTTTTAAAAAAAGAAGAGAAAATGGGAAATTATAGGTTTTGTTAGCTTGACATCGGTGGTGAGAGAAAATACTGGAGTCAAATAATTAAGGATGTAATAACTGAGCATTTGGAAAGTAGTGATAGAATCTGTCCTAGTCAGCATAGATTCATTAAAGGGAAATCATGCTTGACAAATCTTCTGGAATCTTTTGAGGATGTGACCAGTACAATAGACAATGGTGAATCAGAAGATGTTATGTATTTGGACTTCCAAAAGGTTTTTGACAACGTTCCATACAAGAGATCATGAAGGAAAATTAAAGCTCATGGTATTGGAGGTAATGTGTTAACCTGGATAAAGAACTGGTTGTCAGACAGAAAGCAGAGAGTTGGAACAAATGGGTCCTTTTCAGAGTGGCAGGCAGTGACAAGTTGGGTACCTCAGGGTTCAGTGCTGGGACCTCAGCTGTTCACATTATACATTAACAATTTGGACAAACAAACTGAATGCCATACCTCCAAATTTGTTGGGTGGCAGTGTATGCTGCGAGAAGGATGCTAAAAGACTGCAGGGTAACTTGGACAGATTGGCTGAGTGGGCAAATACGTGGCAAATGCAATATAATGTGGATAAATGTGAGGTTATCCATGCTGATCACAAAAACAGGAAGGCAGATCAGCATCTGGATGGTGGCAGGTTAAGAAAAGGGGAGGTGCAACAACACCTGGGGGTCATAGTGCAACAGTCTCTGAAGGTTGGCATGCAGATGCAGCAGATATTGAGGAAAGCTTATGCCATGCTCTCCTTCATAGCGAGAGAATTTGAGAATTGGAGTAAGGATACTGAGATTGCATGATCAGCCATGATTATATGGAATGGTGGTGCAGGCTCGAAGGATCAAATGGCCAGTCCTGCACCTAGGTTTCTATATAAAAGAAATGGGTTGAAGTCACACAGAGTCAAAGTTTCAGGAAGTAGGGAAAAAAAATGGAATGACAGAATCTCAAAAAGATACTAAGCACTTGGCTTAATTCTACTGCCATGGGCTGTTAAGTATAGGAATATCAAGGTTAGATGTTCTAGAGAAATGTGAATCTGGATGTTTGTTTGAGACATAGCAGAGCAAGTTTTAAACACGTAGAAACAATTCAAAATATTTATAAGCATATGTGGATCAAACATTTTAAATTATTCATAATTCACAAATATAATGGTAAATTCAGTATGTTTTGTATGTATAGAAAAGTTTAGAAGTCAATTTTGAGGAAAACTGTCATTCTGCTGTTTCATTGTGCTCTAATTAAAACAGTATGAATGGAGGTTAATAAGGTGGTTGGAGAAATGGCGCAGAAGGGAACACTTCAGATTCTAGGAGCATTGGGACTGGAAATCTATAAGGTTCCTAACTGAAAGACGAGGTGCTGCTCCAAGTTTTGAGAGCTTCTTTGGTCAATGACAGAAAGGCCAGAAGACCAGTGTACATACAATTAATTTCTCTTTTAGGTACTTATACCCTTCTCAATAGAGTTCAACAATTCCTTTGCCCGTAACTTTTGTTTAAGACAACAAATAGTGATAGCTCTGATTTACCTATATATCTATCTGCTCCAGACCCACCTTTTGTTACAAATTAACTCCTGTTTCCATAACTGGAGTTCAGGTATCATTCTGGTAAATCCCTCCAAGGACAATTTATACTTCAAGATGTGGTGTACAAATCTACCAATAGTAATCCACAATCTACCAATAGTAACCATTCTACACTTAGTATTTTAATTCTCTTTTTGTTAACGTGTGCATTCTATCAAAATTCTTGATTACTTTCTGAATTTATCACTTAAATTCTGATGTACATGGACCTTGCAAATCTCTCTGAACCTAAAAGTACATAATGAAAGTCTAGAAACACTGCAAGTCCAAAACTGGTAACCTCACATTTGACAATGCTGAAACATATTTGTCACAGCTTTGCCCATTCACTTAATCTTTCAAGTTTTTTGCAATTTTATACTAGTACCTTTATGCTTATAATCTTTGCATGTTGCCTTTGACAAAGTTAAGGATATGGCTCTACATCATGATCCACAATGTTAATAATTATTTTAAAGTTCATTTACAGGATGCAGGTGTCACTGGATAGCCAGAATTTATTGCCCATCCCAGCAAGCCGTTAAGAATCAACCACATTGCTGTGGGTCTGGAGTCACATGTAGGCCAGACCCAGTAAGTGCAGCAGTTTCCTTCCCTAAAGGACATTAGTGAACCAAATGGGTGTTTTCCAAGCAATCAACAATGGATTCCTGATCATCACAGACTCTTGATTCCAATTTTACCATCTGCTAATGGTAGGATTGAACCCAGGTCCCCAGAACATTACTTGGGTCTCTGGGTTAAGAGTCCAGCAATAATACCACTAGGCCATTGCCTCCTATAACGCATGCTCTGTAAATGCGATTTGGCTGTAACACTATTTGTGATTTGCAGACTTCTTAAAAAAAATAAAGCAAACTCCTGTTCGCTGTTATGTGATCCCATCCTCTGTATTACCAGCTGGCTCTGATGTACTCTACTGGTGTGCATCTACTGCAACAGGTTGTTGACTGTGTGGGAGTATTTTCTTGTATCTATCTGCAATTAAGGTTGGGGAACACTAGAATAGTTTGCTGGAATGCTTACTGGGATCATTCATGGGAGTTGGGGGAAAAAAAAAAGAGGAAAAAGGGTAAAAGAAGGTGCAAATGTAATGATGTCCAGCGATTGTATGAGTGTAAGCAGGGCCTTTGTTAAGCAGAGGCTGTGTTGCTGGCTATTTGAAGCTTCAACACATTTGTGTGCGTGAAAAGTAAGGATGGACAACTCATTACCCTCATCTTTACCTACCCCCAACTTATGCCTGATCCAAGTTCACCCAGTTTCTGTTTGAAAGGGGGAGTGGGGAGGTTGGGGGTTGAGACAGACTCAGTCCCTCATTCACTCTGAAACCAGACACTCATCAAAACCTCTAGCCATTCAGAGGATATTAGCCCTTTAGCCACCTCAAAAAAGATTTTACTCTCGTCAAGGCATTTCATAAAGTTTAATGGCAGAGAGCCAGGTTCTGAATAAACTCCACTCCACAAGGAGTCCGGAATACAATACATTGGGAAGTTTCATTTGTAACAAACTTGGCATGTACTAGAGAAAAAAAAAAAGAGGCCAATGACTAGTCTTTGCTCCAAATTCCACTTCATCACCAATGATTCTGTGTCGCTCATTGGCAACTGCCTGAAACAAACTTTTCATACATGACCCAGGGATGACCTTTCATCCATAGATGCACATTCTCACCAAGACTTTCTACTTCTACATGCCTAGCATCACCTGCCTGTGCTTCCGCCTCAGCTCAATCTGCTCAGATGTTCATTTAAGTCCTTATTACCAATAAAAGTGACCACGTCAATCCATTCTTGGTCTCCATGCTACATTCTAGTTGAGACTGTGGTGCTAGAAAAACACAGCAGGTCAGGCAACATCAGAGGAGCCGGAGAATTGACATTTCAGGCATAAGGCCTTCAAATCAGAAAGGAGACTGGTTGTCCTGTTCAGGTCCAAACTGTGACAGTCTGAATGTGTTCCAGAGTCCATGCAGGATCAGTCGGTTCTGTCGGCAGGCACTGATGGAGGAGATGTGGCTGTGGTAGCGAGTCAGCTTCAGGATGTGGCTGAATAGCTTCAGGGCAGAGGAGACAACCTGGGGGGTGCAGTGAGAGAGAGACTCAGAGATCCTTGTAAAAGGAGGAGAACGTCTAGGCAAGCATCCTTGGAAGAGGCTTTGTGGTAAGGTTAAAATCAACTAGGAGAAAGTGAGGACTGCAGATGCCCGATTCCTGATGATGGACTTATGCCCAAAACATAGATTCTCCTGCCCCTCGGAACCTGCTGTTCTTTTCCAACACCACACTCTCGACTGATCTCCAGCATGTGCAGTCCTCACTTTCTCCTATGCTACATTCTAGCCTTCAAACTCTGTTATTCAAAACTGTCTTGTATCTTAAGTTATATTAAATACCAATCACACATCCACATTTGCCGACCTGCAATAGCTCAGTTAGGACTTAATTATAATATTCATCTTGGCTTTTGAATTCCTCCATTACTTCACCTGTCTCATCACTGTAATTGCCTGCAATCCTCTGAAATACCTGTGATCCCTTTGAAATGGCCTAGCAAACTATTCAGTTGAACCAATTGCTATGGAATAAATCCAGACGCATCACCTGGCATCGACCTAGGCATCAGAAAAGACAACGGCAGAATAAGCTCTGTCAAGCCTGCAAAGTCGTCTTTACTAATAGTTGGTGGCTAGTGCCAAAGTTGGTGAGAGCGGTCTCAGATTACTCAAGCAACAACCTGACAGTCATATTCACGGAATCCTATCTTATAGACAATATCCAAGACACCACGACCATGCCTAAATATGGCCTGCCGTATCAGTGGGACGGACACAGCAGAGGTGGCAGCACAGTGGTTTACAGTCAGGAGGGAGCTGCCCAGGAGTCCTCAACATGGATTCTGGACCTCGTGCCATCTCAGGTTAAACATGGGCAAGGAAGCCTTCTGCTGATTACCTTGTACCATCTTCCCTCGGCTGATGACTCAGTACCCTTCTGAGCACAAAATGTACTCTGGGGGGAGAATTTCAATGTCCACCAGCAAACAGCAGTACTACTGATTGAGCTGGTTGGGTCCTAAAGGATATAGCTGCTAGACTGGGTCTGCAGCTAGTAGTGAGGAAACCAAGAGGGAAAAAACAAACTTGATCTTATCTTTACCAGTCTGCTGGCTGCACATGCACCTGTCCATGACAATATCTGTAAGAATGACCACATCACAGTCCTTGTGGAGACAAAGTCCTGCTTTCTTTATGTTGTGTGGCACTACCACCATGCAAAATGGGACAGAATTTGAATAGATCTAGCAACTCGAAACTGTGCATGCAGGAGGTGCTGAGGCATTAATAGCAACAGAATTGTTACAGCAGCAGCAGACATAGCTGAAAATCAGGCGTCAACCTGGTGAAGCTATCAAACAGGACGACGTGCATGGCAAAGTGCAAAACCAGCGAATGACAGCAAAGTAATCCCACAACCAACAGTTGCGATCCTAGTTTACTGAACAGTCCTGCCACATTCAGTCACGAATGGTGAACGATTAAACAACTCAGTGGAGGAGGTTGCTCCACAAATATCCCCCATCCTCCATGATGGAAGAGCAAGAGCAAGAGAAAAGGCTGAAGCTTTCACAGCGATCTTCAGCCAGAACTGCTGAGTGGATGATCGACCTTGGTTTCAAGTGGTCCCAGCATTACAGATACCAGTCTCCAGCCAATTGGATTCACTCCACATGGTATCAAGAAACAATTGGGAGACACTGGATGCTGCAAAGGCTAAGGGCCCTGGCAAAAGTACTGGACTGGTGCTCCAGAACTTAGTGCTCCGGTAACCAAATTCTTCCAGCACAGTTACAACACTGGATTCTTCCCAACAACGTGGAAAATTGCCCAGTTATCTCCTATCCATAAAATGAGGACAAATTCAACTCAGTCAATTACCACCCCATCAGTCCACTCTCAATCATCATGATGGAAGGTGTCATCAACAGTGCTATCAAGCACCTGCGTAGCAATAACATGCTCAGTGATGCTCAGATTGAGTTCCACCATGGCCACTCAGCTCCTGACTTCATTACAGCCTTGGTTTAGACATGATCAAAAGAGCTGAATTCCAAAGCTGAAGCAAGAGTTTGCCATCATGGTTGCATTTGACAGAGTGTGACATCAACAAGCCCCAGCAAAACTGGAATCAACGGGTATCAGGGGAAAAATCCCACTGATTGGAATCATCCCTGGCACATAGAAAGATAACCATGGTTGTTGGTGGTCAGATATGTATAGCATGGAAACAGACCTTTCGATCCAACTCATCCATGCCAACCAAATATCCCAAAGTAATCTAGTCCCACTTGCCAGCACCTGGCCCATATCCCTCCAAACCCTTCCTCTTCATATATCCATCCAGATGCCTTTTAAATGTCAAATTATACAAGCCTCCACCACTTCCTCTGGCAGCTCATTCCATTCACACAGAGGCCATGGCGTGAAAAGTTGCCCTTTAGGTCTCTTTAATATCTTTCTCCTCTCACCCTAAACCTACGCCCTCTAGTTCTGGACTCCACCATTCCAGGGAAAAAAAAATTGTCTATTTATCCTATCCATGCCCTTCCTAATTTTATAAACCTCGAAGATCACCCCTCAGCCTCAGACGCTTCAGGGAAAACAGTCCCAGCCTATTCAACCTCTCCCTATAGCTCAAATCCTCCAACCCTGGCAACATCCTTGTACATCTTTTCTGAAGCCTTTCAAGTTTCACAACATACTTCCTGCAGGAGGGAGAACAGAATTATGCACAACATTCCAAAAGTGGCCTAACCAATTTTCTGTACAGCTGCAATGTGACCTCCCAACTCCTACACTCAATGCTCTGACTAATAAAGGAAAGCATATCAAATGCCACCTTCGTTATCCTATCTACCTGCGACTCCACTTTCAAGGAGCTATGAACCTGCACTCCAAGGTCTCTTTGTTCAGCAACACTCCCTAGGACTTTACCGTTAAGTGTATAAGTCCTGCTAAGATTTGCTTTCCCAAAATGCAATGCCTCACATTTATCTAAATTAAACTCCACCTGCTACTCCTCAGCCCATTTGCCCATCTGATCAAGATCCTGTTGTAACTGGAGGTAACCTTCTTCGCTGTCCACTATACCTCCAATTTTGGTGTCTTCTGCAAACTTACTGACTATACCTCGTATGTTCACCTCCAAATCATTTACATAAAATGATGAAAAGTAGTGGACCCAGCACAGATCCTTGTAGCACTCACTGGTCACAGGCAGTCATCTCAGCTCAAAGACATCTCTGCAGGAGTTCCTCAGGTGGTGTCCTCAGCCCAACCATCTTCAACTGCTTCATCAATGACCTTCCCTCCACCAGAAGGTCAGAAGTGTGAATGCTTGCCAACAATTGCACAATGTTCAGCACCACTTGCAACTCCTCAAATACTGAAGCAGTCCATGTTTAATTGCAACAATATCTGAACAACATCCAGGCTTGTGCTGGCAGGTATCATCAGTGCCTCACAAATGCCAGGCTATGACTATCACCAATAAGAGACAATGTAACCATCACGCTTTGACTTCAATATCATCAACACTCTGAGGTTATCACTGAACAGAAACTCAATGGGACTAACCACATAAACACAGTGGCTCCAAGAGCAGGTCAGAGGCTACGAATACAGCAGTGAGAAGCTCACCTCCTGACTCCCCAAAATCTGTCTACCATCTACACAGCACAAGTCAGGAGGGTGATGGAATACTTCTCACTGGCCTGGACGTGGGCAGTTCCAACACAAGCAGCTTGACATCATCCAGGGCAGAGGTGGGGAACCTTTTCATTTTTTCTTAAAAAAAAAGAGAGAGACACAAGGTGTACGAATCTTTATTTAATTGGGGAACCTTTTCATGTTGGAAGGCCGCATTATGTTAGTTGCAATCTAATAAGGTCGCATCCAAGAAACTTCAATTATATATTCTTCAAAATTCAAAACAGCTCTTATGACTTACCAATTTTTTAATTGTGACGGTCAGTCTGTGAGGATTATTTCGTTGAATTTTCTTTTACTCTGATATTTTAAATACATTCATTTTAAGATTAAAGTTAAAATAAAGGACGAAAAAATAATAAAAAATAAAAGATTTGTTCTGCAAAATTTGGATTCGTTCAAAAGGCCACACACAATGGCCTAGAAGGCCGCAGGTTCCCCACCCCTGATCCAGGGCAAAGCAGCCCACTAGATTGGCACTACATCCACAAGCATCCACTCCCTTTACTTCAGTAGCAGCAGTGTGTCTGATCGACAAAACGCACTGCAGAAATTCACTGAAGATCCTCAGACAGCAAATTCTAAATCCACAACCACTTCCATTTAGAAGGACAAGGGCAGCAGATACATGGGAACACCACCCCCTTTAAAGTTACCATCCAAGTAACTCACTATCTTGACTTGGAAACATGTCACCCTTCCTTCAATGTCACTGGGTCAAAATCATGGAACTCCCTCCCTAATGGCATTGTGGATCAACCCACAATAGGTGGGATGCAGCGATTCAAGAAGCCAGCTCACCACTACCTTCTCAATAGTAACTAGGGGTGGCCAATAAATGCTGGCCAGCCAGTAATGCCCACAACCCCCAAAAAAATCCTCTAATACTTCCTCAGTGTTAATCACCACTATCAGTGGTCATTCCTTCATCGCCAAGCTACGGATTTCATTCTGTAAATCTGTCTTTGTAATGCTCCTTTTTACTTTAAACACCCTTTGCTTTAAAACCTCTCTTTAAAGAAGCTTTTGGTCATCTACTCTAACATCCAACTATGTCAATGGTGTCGTATTTGTTTTATAATGACTTTATGAAGTGCTGTGGGACAGTTTATTATGCGAAAGGTGCTTATGTGAATGTGAGCCGTTGTGCAAGTATATATTTTTAACTGTATTTCAATCTATAGGCAGACTGTCAGCTATCAGTTATTCTTTTAACAGCCTCTGGTAGGACACTTGCTTAATTAAACACGGTCAGAATCAAAATTCTCTGATTAGGAAAAAGTAATCATGGAGACATTTTTGATAGCTGGCTCATGAAACGAAGTACAGATACAATAGATCAAATGGCCTCCCTTTTGGCTCATACTTCAACAGATTTGAAGTGTCACAAGAATAAATGATCGCTGACTGACCTCAGCTATTTAATGGTTGATTACATAAAAGGCAATTTATTTCACTCACTACAATCAATAAGCTTTGTTAACACAGAAAATTTACCTGCACAGTCTCAATTAAACTAGCCGAGTAAAAAGGCAGTGCCACTACACAGGTCAACCTGCAGGAAAATAAAGTTTGCTTTTTGAAAAAATAAGTTTTTTTAAAAATCTGTTGATGTAAAATGATTAAACTTTACAACAGGCTTACATCGAGCAAAACTTAACAAAAGTAAAATTATCCACCATAATTTCAAGAGGAATAAATTTAAAGGGAAATGTGATAGCTTTAACCATATTAAATCCATAGCACCAATACTAAACAGGAATATCATGCATCTGCATTACGAGAATTATATTTCTAGTTTACACTAACGGTAGATTTAGAATCTTACATAAAGTGATCACAGTTGTAGAAAATACCAAACTAGGAAGAATTATTGAATCTGTTTTCACTAAGCTTAGAAACACAAAAGGATGGTTTGATTGTAGGTGCCAACAGTCTTAAAGTGGATGTGGAATTAAGCATTGCCCTTGTAGGACAGAAATGACAATTGTTGTTCTCAGACTTTATACAATTTTGAAATAATTTCAAGATAGAGGCAGATAGCCTTTGATTCCTTTATCTAGCAGTAATCTCAGGTGTATGGGAATGTGGTTTTTGAAACAAACAGTTCAGTGGTTATTTTATTCAATGGCAGAATAGGGTCAATGGGCTTGCTTCTGCACCTAGTTCCAATGCTCATATTAAGTATTTAGCTCAGGAAACATTAAATAACTGACAAGATAAATGAATAGAAATGGGGGAAGAAAATAAGTAATTTGCTTGCTCTTTGAAATAGCTCAAGCAGAAATTTAAAAAGGTTTCTATAGACATGGCTAATGTGACCAAAACTAAAAACAAATGGACCATTGAACTATATAGTCGAGAACAACATGTGAAGGCAGGGAAGTCATGGCTCAAACAGCTTGAATGCTGTATGCAATGCTAATCTGAGTCACATGGTATATTCAGGGTTGACAAACAGTTCAAAATTAGACAACAGATTCCTTGAGCCAATATACTGTGCTATGAAGAAACACAAGCAAAGAACTTTAGTTTATCTGGTAAAATTTATACATGATGAAGACTACAAATCATTGCAAAAGATTAAATTTAAAGACATTACCTGAGGTTAAATATTGACAGTACGGAAAGAGAAATTTGGTTACATTTGTGAAAAGCAAATTTGGAACACATTGTTTTGCAAAGGAATTATCAAGATTTTGATTAACAGATAACAATCACTAAATGATTGAATATCTAACTAGTGTATCACAGCATTTATAAGTTAAGAATGGGAAATTAGCTGGACCAAAAAGTCTAACTAATCACCTTCTACTTCATGATCTTCAGAGTCAAATATTAGAAAAGGTCTTTTTGAATTATTGTTCTCCAGCTGTGCTAGACATGGACATCTGGGACTTGACCTTTTGTAAGTGAATTTTGAAATACATACTGTTGAATTCATTAAAGAAACATTAATTGACAAACCCCATTGTTTAGGGATCACCCAAGTCAAACAGTCAAATAAGTAGCAATTAGGTGGTAAGTAGTACAAAATGAATGTAAACAATCACAAAAATTAGCACGTCTGGCCATATCTGCATTAGCCAGACTGGAATAAATCTAAACAAATATCAAGAGAATAACTAAAATGAGATAGCCAACAACAGTTTCAGAAGATACTGTTCTCAAACTAAACAGGATATCACATGATTCTTGTTGTAACTTACCCTTTCAGTACAAGATGACCAGCTATTTGTCTTGGACTCCATTTATGGGAAACTTCTCTGCAATAAGAAAGCTTGGAGGATAATGCTGTGCAGATTAAATATTAAATTATACATACTAAAATATCGTAGTAGAATATAACAAAACCAAAACTAAGAATCCTGCACTGCGTTTTAGCTGTTGATAAAGTTAATGCAACCATTTTCTCACCATAAAAACTTATCATACTGAAATTTCTGTTTCAACACAGCACGGTGGCTCAGTGGTTAGCACTGCTGCCTCACAGCACCAGGGTCCCAGGTTAGATTCATGCCTTGGGCAACTGTCTGTGTGGAGTTTGCACATTCTCCCAGAGTGGGGTGCTCCGGTTTCCTCCCACAGTCCAAAGATGTGCAGGTCTGGTGAATTGGCTGTGCTAAATTGCCCATAGCGTTAGGTACATCAGTCAGAGGGAAATGAGTTTGGGTGGGTTACTCTTCGGAGGATCAGCGTGAACTTGTTGGGCCGAAGGGCCTGTTTTTACACTGTAGGGAATCTAAAAACTCAATTATCTTGATAGGACTCTGATAATAATGACCTGTTGCTAACAAAGGTGGTCCAGGAGGGTGGCCAATCAAAAACTAAGGCATACCCATGTAGTAAAAACAAGTTGTAGGCCAAATTAATGGGAGGTTTTTAGTTGGAACCAGCAGATGGTTAAGAAGTTAATCAAAAAGGAAATCAAAGTGGCAATAAATATAAAAAACAGCATGAGTTTTTATCTTCCATAGAAGAGAAAGTAGCTAAAGAGAATGTAGGACCCCTATAGGATGTAACAGTGGAATTAATAAACAGGGAAATGGCAGATAATTCAAACCATCATTTTTCATAGTGAAAGACACTATAAACATCCCATGGTTATCAGATGAATAATGTGCTAATTAGGAGGAAAAAGCTTATTAGTCATTATCACAAAGGACAAAGTATTTGACAAATTAATGAGTCTAAATGCATGCAAGTCACCAGGACCTGATGGCCTGCATCCAAGGGTTTTAAAGGAAGTGGTCTTTGAAATTGTGCAGGCATTGGTCAAAATATTCTAGAACTCTAGATTTGAAAAACACTAATATGATGCTCTTTTTAAGAAAGGAGGGAGACAAGAAGCAGGAAACTGTAACTGAAACAAAGTGCCATCACATTGTAGTGAATGGGAAATCAAGATATGTTGCCTGAGTGGGATAAAACGTGACAGATGCATTTTAATGTAGGGAATATAATTTCGTAAGAAAAGTCAAAAGCAGACTAAATATGTAAACAGGGAAAGGCTCCAAAAAAAAATGAGGCATACAGAGATCTGGGTGTTCTTGCAAGTAAAAAAACAAAGTTAGCATGCAGGTACAGCAAATTATTAAGAAATTGAATTTTAGCCTTCATTGCTGTGTATGGGTTTTGGTTCCTGCATTTAAGAAATGATATGCGGACATTGCAGGTGGTTCAAAACAGATTCAATAGACTGAATCCTGAGATGAAAAGGTTCACTGATCAGGTAAGCTTTAACATTTATTCATTAGAACTTAGAAGATTGATAGGTGATCTAATTGAAACAGAAGGTTTTGGTGGGACCTAACAAGGAAGATGTTGACAAGTTGTTTCCACTGATGGGGAAATCTTGAACAAAGGGACATAGTCACAAAATAAGAGAATATTCATTTAAAACGGAGATGCAAAGAAATCTGTTCTCTCAGAGATAGTGAATGCCTGGAATTGTTTAACAGTTGTGGAGGCTGAAATCACTAAAAAAGTATTTAAATAAGAGGTAGATAGAATACTGGAAAAAAGGAATTGAAGATTATGAGGAGCTGGCACTAAAGAGGAATTGAAACCTGGGACAGATCAGCCATGAAGTGCTAAATGTTCTATTGTTTGATCCTAATTTTTATGTTCTTTATAATCTTAAATGAGAAAATTAAGTACTTTAATTTGGTTTTACTATCTGGGTGCACACAAAGAAACAAAAAGTGTGCACTTTGCCTATTTATCCCAACAATGCCTTTCCACTGAAGTCTAGTCACTGCCTTCATACCAAGTTTAAAAATAAAATTCAAATCAATGATATGAATAGAAGTTGTGTTTTTAAAAAGTACAACTAGATGTGACCTACCTGGGAAGTGGGGTCAATTCACTAATGATGCCTTCAGTACCCAGTGCTATTCCTTGAACAATAAATGTGCTTCCCATTCCTTTCCATAATCCTTTTATTCCCTGCAAGTGTGAAAGAGAGACAGTGGTTCAGTTTCCTACTTTTTTTGTAGTGTTAACAAAAAAAGATTGGAATAAAACAAACTCTAAAGCTACAAAGGGAAATAAACAGCTTTTTATTTCTAAAAATAATTGTTGGCACATTCCCTAGTTGAGAGTCAATTTTTCATTACTTTGTCAAGCTTTCATCTTGGTGAAGTATAGAAGAACAGAGAAAGAATAAATACATCTCAACCAGAAATTGGTATTGAAATTACACTAGCCTTCAAGAATTCAGATCATTTTTTAAACAGAACAGGCTTTGATTTTCTATTTTTAAGCTCGGTCTCAAATATATTAAACCCAAGATTTGTAAATCTTTTTTCCTGTGGAGAAAACATTTACCAGTTATCCCAACTGAAAGACAATGGTGAAGTATAAAATTAAAATAATTCAGACAGAGAAGTGGTAGCATAATGGTAATGTCACTAGACTAGTAACCAAGACCACAGATCCTCAATGGTAAACAGTAAAATTTGAATTGAATCCAATAAAAATCTGAAATAGAAGGCTAGTCTAATGACAATCATGTAACCACTATGGAATGACAAAATCCATTTTACTCACTAACCTTCTTTAGGGAAGGAAACTTGCCATCCTTGCCGGTCTGGGCTACATGAGGCTCCAGACTAACAGCAATGTGGTTTGCTTTGACCTGCATTCTGGGTAATTAGGGATGGGCAACAAATGCTAGCCTAGCCAGCTGTGCCAACATCCCAAGAATGAATTTTATAAATGTTTCTCTTAATCTTTGGTTCATTTATAGATTACATATGTCTGCACCCTAACTAGGGGCCTGGTACAAGAGAAGTTGGAGAAACTCAGCAGTTCTGGCAGTATGTGTGGGGAGAAAACAAAGTTAAAACAGAGTCTACTGACTCTTCATCAGACCCAGGGTCTTAGCAATTTCTCTTTATAAGTTCTTCAAGTACTTAAGATTGACTTGTCTTGTTAATCTTAATATTATTAGCTGTTAGCACCACTCCACTGGTTTGATATGCAATAGAAATCTTTCATTAAATTGAGCGAGAGTAAGATTTAAAAGGAGCAAAACTTCTGAGAATACCTGAACTTCCAGGAAAAAGCACAAAACATCTTTAACTCCATAAAAATTAGATGTAATAAGTCAGGACATAATTTTAAAAATTCTGAAAAAAATTCTCTGAAAATCCAGAATGCTTCTAGGAATTTGGTTTGAAAATAAGTAGAAAAAAGTAACAATATAAAAATATTAAATCAGTTTTGGAATGGGAGAGGGGTATGTGCAAATAGATTTCCAAGTATAAGATGATTGTAATGACCTACCTGAGTTTTGCTGAAATGGTACATAATATTTATAACTGTGAAAGGAGTAAGATGATAATTTTTTGCATGATAATTGACCTAAAACAAAAATGATTAAAAAATTAGCCATTTTCATGTTGTTTAAACGAGATATTTAGTATAAATGCATACATTTTCAAAAGAGGCTTATAGTATGCTCTTGCTTCAAGTTGCACCTTCACCCCACGCCCCCCCCCCCCCCCCCCCACCCGGATTGATAAAAATTAAACTGTGTTAAATCAAAATGTGTTAAGGCCAGCTTCCTCAAATTAAGTTGACATTTCCAATTTAATGTCATTACCTTCCTCCCTAGCCCTCCCTGTCCACTGGAGTTACCTCCCTTCTATTCTTTATTCCTCATTCTAGCTTCGCTCCCTTCTGCTATCGCTTCCCTTGCCCACCCTTAACATAGCCTCGTTTCCCCTATTCTTTAAGTTTAGGCTGCTCCTTTGACATTAAAGCTATCCTCATCTCCTAACTGTGGTTCTGAAATATTACTGAAGGTCCTCACCTAATAGTAGAAGTAAGTACCCAAGTCCATCAGTCCAATAATATGGTGAATCAACTTTTAAAAATATTTTAAAATCTACCAATTTGTGTCTTGAACATGATAAATGATTGAACTTCCACAGCTTTCTGCTGTAGCAAATTACAAAGGTTCACCACGCTGAGTGAGGAAAATTCCTTATCTCAACTTGCCCAGCCCTTATTCTGTAACTATGTCCTCCAGTTTTAAACTCAGCAACAAGGGAAATGATTATATCCACATCTACCCTGTTGCATTCTTTAAGAATTTTGTAAGTTTCAATGAGATCACTGCATATTCTTCAAAACACTGGAAAATACAGGCCTAGTTTCTTTAAACTCTTTTTTTTAAGACAATACCACCACCCCAGTGATTAGTCTGGTGAATTTCCATTGTTCTACTCCAGTATGGCCACTTCACCCTCCCCCTAGTTAAGGAGATTACTGTACACAATACTCCACCTGCTGTCTCACCAAGTTTCTACACAATTTCAGCAAGACATTTTTAATTCTGTATGCAAATCTATTTACAATAAAGGCTAACATCATTTACCGTCCAAGAAATCTTCACAACTGAAGATGAAAAATCATTGATTTTGCAACAAATTACATTTAAGTGTTGGTTTTTAATGTAAGAGAACAGTCCAAACACTTCATAAGTCATTTGCTATGTAAATAATTTCAAGACATTATGATAGGTGACAAAATAAATCAATTTCCCTTCTTTTTGCTCTCCTGCCCTGTAAGTGCAAAAACATTTCACTGAAAAATTTCAAAAGGCCACAAGCCTTTGCCAAATCAATAATTCTTTAAATCAACAGCCTAAATAAAATCATAGCTAGTCAAGGTAGGCATGCTGAAGAATCACTTGATAGCAAATCAGGAGTGGGAAATATTGGTGTGTTCTCATTTCCAGAATCCAGAGTGGATGAGCTGTAAGCAGTAGTTACCTAATTTAGTATTATTAGGTAATCAAACCCTTCTATTTCCAATATGAATAGTTTAATGCTGTACGAAGTGGTGTCCTTACTTCATAGGCATTACAGAAACCAGCAAATGACATATCCTTCCAAATGATAGTACAGGCAAATAACATCAGGAATCCTATGAAGGATTTTGACCTATTTTGCAATACTACAATGATTTGTATTTAGCAACTGTATAAAGAATAATCCTAATTCTGATTAGGGATCTCAAGCAGAAACTGAAAATTCAAACTCTTCGCAGCAAGTGCTCTTGTACAAAAGCTTTTATGTAAATCAAAATACAAAGGCTAGGAACTTTCATTTCAATCCTCTTAATAAATCTTTTTCTTTCCCTCTTCCCAAAATTTCATACCTGGCATTGACGCCGAAAAACAATACAGGGATGAGCCAACACATTTTCTGTGAAGAGACTTTAAACAAAAAAGTACAATTAGATAAAGTACTAAGCAAAAGAATATTTTACTAGTGTTCCGATAGACTAGTCCAGACAAAAGCAGATGAGAAATAACATTATTAAATTTACATCTAAATACAATCCAAATGTAACACGACTAGGTTATAATTTTCTTACCTGAAAATCAATCATACCAAATTAGATGCTTATCAAAGAACCATAACAACAACACACCCTGGAATCCACATTTTCCCCCTGAAATGATATTAATGTTTTATGATTTTCCAATACACACAGCAGTGTCTTCTATTTTGCTCTTTCTAGTCGATAACTAACAGAATCAGCTCATTCTTTCACAACTCTTATCATAAGACTCACATCCAGCAGAGCATATAATGTTGTGACGGCTCGCATTACTAATTGTTTGAGAACTTTTATCCAAAGGATTGCAAAAGTTGGTTAAATTTTGATTATAGGAGAAATATCTTGCTTTCTTTCCTAAAATAATGTGTACTAAGGAACACTTAAAAACAAAATGACACTCGCCACTTAAACTTGTAACAAACATACAAACAAGGAACAAGAGTAGGCCTCATGGCCTTTTGAGCCTGCTCCATCATTCAATAAGATCATGGCTTATCTGATTTTAACCTCAACTCTATATTTTTGCATATCCCTGGAAATCCTTCCTTCTATCGGATTTAAAACATGTAAAGATTTTGTCTCTGCAGTCTTTTGAGGAAGAGAATTCCAAAGACTTCTAACTCTCAGAAGAAAATAGGTTTCTGCTTTAAATTGGCACCCCCTTATTTTATTAAACTACAAGCCCTAGTTCTAGATTCTCCTACAAGAGGAAACATACTTTCAACATGTGACTTCTGGTTAACAAGCAGGTACATGTCTAAGACAATTGTTGTCTGAAATATGGTTATTTTGTTTGGAATTCAGTTGGGGTGTAGCCTGTGAACAGTTAAAACCTCATCCACCTATACCACTTATCCAAGAAATCTTTCACAGGATCCTGCGAGAGCGCTGAAAGTCTAAAACAGCTGTTCTCACAGAGAGCTGCTGGAAAACTTACTCTAAACTTTTCGAATGGACTATTTTTTTTTAAATTCCAGTAAAATGCACATGTCTGGTGATTGCCATCTACTGAAAGCAGCTGGACCATTTCATACTCTACCCCTGCCCCTTCAAGAACTAAACAATCATGTAGTCAAAGTGACTTTCTCTAAACAAAAAAAACCTCTACAATAAAGCTGCCATATTTCTTAAATTTGTAAATATTGGGATTATTTAGAAATGCAAATATTTATACACTCATATGGGTCCCCCACAAACCCCAAGAGAAGAAGATGGGAAAACAAAAATAAGGCAAGTAGCCAAACAAGAGAATGGACAGCTATGCACACCCTACGATGTCTTCCTCAGGTCAGAGAGGAAGGTGAAAATGATATCGAAAGCCTCAGTATTTCTACTGTTGAAAAAAAGCCTTGATTAAGCCATGTTTTAATAATAAATCAATATATTTGTGTTAATCTGATAGAGAAATCTGGTACGAGATGAAAATGTGTTGCTGGAAAAGCGCAGCATCCAAGGAGCAGGAGAATCGACGTTTCAGGCATGAGCCCTTCTTCAGGAATGAGGAAAGTGTGTCCAGCAGGCTAAGATAAAAAGGTAGGGAGGAGGGACTTGGGGGAGGGGCGTTGGAAATGTGATAGGTGGAAGGAGGTCAAGGTGAGGGTGATAGGCCAGAGTGGGGGTGGGGGCGGAGAGGTCAGGAAGAAGATTGCAGGTTAGGAAGGCGGTGCTGAGTTCGAGGGATTTGACTGAGACAAGGTGGGAGGAGGGGAAATGAGGAAACTGGAGAAATCCGAGTTCATCCCTTGTGATTGGAGGGTTCCTAGGCGGAAGATGAGGCGCTCTTCCTCCAACCATCGTGTTGCTATGGTCTGGCAATGGAGGAGTCCAAGGACCTGCATGTCCTTGGTGGAGTGGGAGGGGGAGTTGAAGTGTTGAGCCACGGGGTGGTCCGGTTGGTTGGTCTGGGTGTCCCAGAGGTGTTCTCTGAAATGTTGGGGCCCATGCGGGTACCCATGGCTACTCCTTTGGTTTGGTGGAAGTGGGAGGACACCCGGACCAACCAACCCAATCACCCCATGGCTCAACACTTCAACTCCCCCTCCCACTACACCAAAGACATGCAGGTCCTTGGACTCCTCCATCGCCAGACCATAGCAACATGACGGTTGGAGGAAGAGTGCCTCGGAATCCTCCAACCACAAGGGATGAACTCGGATTTCTCCAGTTTCCTCATTTCCCCTCCCCCCACCTTGTCTCAGTCAAATCCCTCGAACTCAGCACCGCCTTCCTAACCTGTAATCTTCTTCCTGACTTCTCCGCCCCTACCCCCACTCCGGCCTATCACCCTCACCTTGACCACCTTCCATCTATCGCATTTCCAACTCCCCTCCCCCAAGTCCCTACCTTTGATCTTAGCCTGCTGGACACACTTTCCTCATTCCTGAAGAAGGGCTCATGCCCGAAACGTCGATTCTCCGGCTCCTTGGATGCAGCCCGACCTGCTGCGCTTTTCCAGCAACACATTTTCAGCTCTGATCTCCAGCATCTGCAGTCCTCACTTTCCCATCAGAGAAATCTGGTCGATGATTTTTTTTTAAAATTACAAAATTATATAATAATGTGCAGAATTAGCCATATAAGTAACTGGTTACTTTGCTTTCTCTCACAGATACTGTCACAGTTGCTGAGATTTTTCCCCCAATAATTTCCATGTATGTTTCTGATTTGCTGCATCTGCAGTTCTTTTTTCTTTCATTAGAATTAGCTTTGGTGGTAACAGAATAAACATTCAAATAAATGATGTGACTAGTGAGACTACATAGGGAGATACAACACTCCAACCTCAGTTGCTACAATAATGTTTCAAAGATGTAAATACAAAAACATCTTTAGTTATTTTCAGCGAAGCACATTGTTGGACTATGAGCAAACTTCAGCTTATGGCAACAAGTCTGAAAAGCTTTAGTACCGTACCTTGCAAGGCCAACACCGAACCCTGCAAATCTATTTAACTGATCTGTAACAAAAAAGAACCAAGAGAAAATATTACCACAATTGATTTTGTAAACTACATGCAACACCTACTATATTTGTCAGTTTTATTCTTCTCCCAGATCTAATAAATTAAATTTGTTTCATCATGACAACATTGGCTAAGTGTTTAAAAATATAATAATGAAACCAAAATAACTTCAAAATCCAGGAAATTTTCAATAGTGTCAATATTGATAGCATTTTATTAGTGTTGCATTCTGTTAAAGTTTACACTTATATTGTCATGACACACCCAATTTTCATAAAAAAGATATTTGATTTTTGGCTTAATGTGCCTTTTACAAATCTTAACAATACATGCACATGGCATTTAACTAATGCAGGTAGATATTGACTGCGCAAATACCAGATCATTCTTGCACAAGGACTGCATGTGACAAAAGCACATATATCTGAAACAAACATGCTATAAAAGAGAAGGCAAAACACAAAGGGAATACCTGGATGCTTTTTATTAGAATAAATCTTAAGATTTTCTTCGCACAAACAGCACAACTTGTATGCACATGCTGAGTAATACAGCAAAAGATTTAAAAAACCTTTCATAAATCAGAAAGTGCATAATGGAAGAGTTAATACTGAATGCTTTAATTTATGGGGTGAATAAAAACTAATACACTCTTCGAATTATATAGGATATATGGCACAGAAACAAAATACTTAGCCCAAACCAGTCCATGCCATGTTTATGCTCAACTCTAGGCATCTTCCCTCGTTAATGACCTAAATCTATAATCATAATTATCCATCTTCTTCTCCCTCATGCTTACCCTATCTGGGGAGGAAGTGTTTTTGTCACTGGTCAACAATATAGACAAAAACTCTGTGGACAGATGATGAAATTTGAATTCAACGAAATTACAAAAAAAAAGTTAGCTTAATGGTGTGCATGAAACCATTGTTGATTATTGTAAAAGCTTATCCTGGTTGTACAATTATCCTGGTTGACTAGTAATCTTTAAGGACATCTAGACTGGCCTAAATTAGCATCCAGATGCACAGTACAACACATTAATGGTTGCCTCAAATATCTTTTGAAACAGCTAAGCAAGCAACTCAGTTGTGTCTAACTACTATCACCAAGTCAGTTAAAAGGAATTAAACTGGCCAAACCATCCTGGCATTGACCACAGCACCAGAAATAACTATGGCATCCTCAACCACATCACCACTGCAAAGTACTCCTTAAGATCGAAGGGCAGAGACCAAAGTTGGAAGAGTTGTCCCAAAGCAACCTTATAGAAAATATCCCAGACAATCATCTCTGGACATACATGATTGGAAGTAATTTGATGTCTGTAGTAGTTAGTGATCTATCTGCTCCTTGTTCTTCAGTGATACATAAAATCAGACATATTGATTTAGAAAGGAGTGTTATTTCAAATATACTGGGCATGTCCAGCAACGGGGGCAGCACAACGGTAGACAGTCTGGAGGGTCTATCATTGGACATCCTTAACATCAACTTTAATCCCATGAAGTCTTGTACTTGGGTAAGGAACTTCTTGCAGATTACAATCCACCACTCCCCAGATTAGCTAATGAATCTTTTCTACCCAATGTTGAATAGCAGATGAAGAATATACTGAGGGTGGAAAGAGCACAGAAAATAGCCTGGATGAGGGATTTGAACATACATCACCAAGAGCAGTTTGGCTACCAGCACTACTGAACTATCTGGCTGGATCCGAAAGTCTACTGCTGATAGTCTGGGTCTGCAGGAGGTGATAAGGTAATGTAACAGGGAAAACATATTTGGCCATGCTGCTAACAATCTACCAATAGCAGGTGCACCTTTACATGACACTATCTATAAGAAAGATAACTGCACAGATCTTTGTGGAAACCATGTCCTACCTCTACATTGAGGATACCCTCTATCATGTTGTGTGGCACTCCACTCTACTATATGGGATATATTGAACAGGTCCAGCAAATCATGGAGGACACTGATGAGGCACTACATGCCACCAGAAGCAGAATTGTATTCAACCACAATCTACAACTTCACAGTCTGGGTTATCCTCTGGTCTATCATTACTATCAAGCCAAGGGATTGAACTCTGGTTCAATGGAGATTACAGAAGAGCAGGCCAGGACTAACGCTAGGCATACCCAAAACCGGGGAGGCAACTTGTTGAAACTATAATCACAGGACCAATTGCACACCAAACAATATAAACAACATGCAGTAGACAGCTAAGCAATGCCTCAACCAAAGGATTAGACCTAAACACTGCAATTGTGCCACATCCAGTCATGAATGGCAGTGAACAATTAAACAACAAGAAAGAGGCTCCACAAATATCTCCCACTCCTTAAATTGATGAGAGAGCTCAACACATCTACGTAAAAGAAAAGGCTGAGGCATTTGCAAGCACATTTAGTCATGAAGTGTCAAGTGGATGATCCGTGTCCTAAGATCCTAACCAGAGATAATCAATTTTCAGACAATTCGATTCACTCCACATGATATCAAGAAATGGCTGTAAGTATTGGATATGACAAAAGCTATGGGCCCTGACAACATTCCAACAATAGTACTGAAGATGCAAGTTCCAGAATTAGCCACATCCTCAAACAAGCAGTTCCAGTTCAGCTACAACACTCAGCAATGTGCAAAATTGCAAAAGCCAATTAGAGGTTTAAATTTACTCTCAATCACCTGAGAAGTAATAGACGGACTCATCAACTGCATTAGCAAACAACACTTCAAAACAATAACCTGCTCAGTGACAGTTAATTCTATTCTGACAGGCTTACTCGGCACCTGACTTTATTACAGCCTTGTTCCGATGATGGATCAAAAGCTGAACTCAAGAGGGGAACAGACAGTGACTGCTCTTGACATCAAGGCAGCGTTTGAGTTTGGGGAACAAGCCCACCAACAATTTCAAGAATTCTAGCAAACTACTGAAGTCAATGGGAATCAGGAGAAAACTCTCCAATGGATGGAGTCAGACCTAGCACAAAGAAAGAAGCAGCCACAGGGCATCACTGCGAGAGTTCCTCAGGGTAGATATTTTCTAATCAACCTGTTCAGAGATGCTATCCCACACCATGGAAGCAAGTAGGAATTGAATCTAGGCCTTCTACCTCAGGGGTAGACTACCACTGCATCATTAGGGTCCCAATGTACCTTTGGGAAATGATTTGTGAAGAATCATTAACTCTATAGAAGAAAACCCAGACATCTAGTGCAAATAACTGAGTAGCTGCAGGACACTTGTTTTCAAAATAACCTTGATCAGCATTAGTGAATACTGATTTGCTAGACTAAGATTCAAACTTGCAAAACAGTGTATTAACACACCCACTACTGGCACAATAACCACCACTTGTGTTTATACAATAAAAGTAAACAGTAAAGTTGCCGTGTCCCTAATGTGCAAGCTTAAGCGGATTCCCAGGATAGTTTTGTCAGGTATTGATGATCTTGAGTTATGTTAAATACTTGAGGAGCTCTGCTTTTGAAAATGTAATGGAAGATTAGTCCTTTCCTTAGACTTCTCTAGCTTAATTTACTGAGGCTCACCACATGCATTTCTTATCAAGTTAGGTTTGTACATAGCCTACCTTAAAGCAATGCTCTAGGATAGCTAGTTTTTTTCCATGTTGCTCTATTTGTGTTTACATTGATTATTCAACTTCAATTCCAAAAACTTGGTCCTCGTCTACTTTGTCCTATTTTCAAAATAACGACTGTTTCTTATCATTCAAATCAAACTGGATCTGTTGCCTTAATGTTGATTTTACCCTACATTCATTAATTTTCTTCAGATTACACATCCTCAGTGCTCAAACTTCACGCCCTCTCATTCGAAGGATGAATGAAAAAAAAAGGGGTTTTTTTGTTGTATTTCATATCCTTCCATGTTCCAATGTTAAACTCAACCAAGCCTGCTCCAAGGATGTATTTTTGGACAAATGTTGATAATCCCTCTGTCACTGCTTTGCTATTGATGTTATGGTCAACAGTTGTCAAATGTTTGCTGCTATTTCTATTAGTTCTGATTTGAAAGATTCTCATTCATTACAATTTTGAAATGATGGCAACTTAACATTTTTTACTCTAACTCAAATATGTAACTTGTATTCCTTAAATATGTAACTTGGGCAGCACCACGGCTAAGTGTTTAGCACTGCTGCCTCACAGCACCAGGGACCCTGGTTTGATTTCAGCCTCAGGTGACTGTCTATGTGGAGCTTGCACATTCTCCCAGTGTCTGCATGGGTTTCTTCCAGGTGCTCTGGTTTCTGCCCACAGTCCAAAGATGTGCAGGTTAGATGAACTGGTCATGCTAAATTGGGCAAAGTGTTCAGGGATGTGTAGGTTAGATGCATCAGTCAGGGGTAAATGTAGAGTAATATGGTAGGGTAGTGGGTCCGGGTGGTCGGTGTGGACTTGTTTAGGCCAAATGGCCTGTTTCCACACTGTATGGATTCTATGATTTTCAATCCTCCTACAATGCTTGGTGGTCTTAATGTCAAAGCCAGTAACTAATATAATGAGTCAGGTGTACAAGTCCAACTCGTCCATGATCAGTTTTCCTAAATTAATCTAGTCCAATTTGCCAGCATTTGACCCATATCCCTTTAAATCCTCCTTGTATGTATACTCATCCAGATACCTTTTAAATGCTGTAATTGTACCAGCCTCCACCATTTCCTCTGGCAGCTCATTCCATACACGCACCACCCTTTCTATGAAAAAGTTGCCTCTTGGGTCCTTTTAAATCTTTCCTCGCTCACCTTAAACCTATCCCCTCTAGTTTTGGACTCCCATCCTTGGGGAAAAGACCTTGACTATTCACCCTATCCATGCCCCTCACTATTTTATAAAATTCCTATAAGCCTCCAGTGATTAGATTACTTACAGTGTGGAAACAGGCCCTTCGGCCCAACAAGTCCACACCGACCCACCGAAGCGCAACCCACCCATACCCCTACATGTACCCGTTTTTACCTAACACTACGGGCAATTTAGCATGGCCAATTCACCTGACCTGACCTGGACTGTGGGAGGAAACCGGAGCACCCAGAGGAAACCCACGCAGACACGGGGAGAATGTGCAAACCCCACACAGTCAGTCGCCTGAGTCGGGAATTGAACCCGGGTCTCTGGCGCTGTGAGGCAGCAGTGCTAACCACTGTGCCACCGTGCCACCCACCAGGGAAAATAGCCCCAGCCTATTCAGCCTCTTCCCTATAACCCCCTCCAACCCTAGCAACATTCTTGTAAATATTTTCTGAACTTTTTCAAGTTTCACAACATCCTTCCTTTGGAAAGGAGACCAGAACTGAATGCAGTATTCCAAAAGTGGCCTAAGTAATGTCCTGTACAGCCACAACATGACTTCCCAACTTCTCTACTTAATGCACTGACTAATAAAGGCAATCATACCGTAATCCAAGTAAAAAAAAACAAACTAACCACTAACTCTAGCGGTACATTGCCATCTTGTTTATTTATCTTTATCACTATAACATTCTTCACAATAAGCACTGTTGCTTCACCTGGATTTCTCAATTTTGCTTTTATCGGAGGTAAATGACAAAGATCTACCTAAATCCTTTGTATTCTTCACACTGACAACAGTTCAAAGGAAGGTAGCAATCCCACTGAGCTAGGAACTTGCATATTCAAACTAATGACAGCTTCTACCCCTTCATTCGCTTGTAAGGCATCCAGGCATACAACAACTCTGCAGTAAGCTACAGAATAAAATGAATGGAGAGTCCTTGTGCATGAATCACGAAAAGCTAGCACCCAAGAACAGTTGGTAACAGGGAAGGCAAACAGAATGTTGGCTTTTATTTCAAAGAGAATAGAGTATTAAAGCAAGGAGGTTTTGCTTAAACTAATCAAAAGCACCAGTCAGAACACAGCTGGAATACTGTGAACAGTTTGGAGTCCATACCGCTAAGGGAAAGTATGCAGGCACTGGAGTCCAGAAAAGGTTTACTAGGCTGATACCAGGTATGGAGGGATTGTCTTCTGCACAGAGCTTATGTCTCTATTTCTTGCAATATAGAACAATTACAGCCTGTCTTATAGAAACATACTAAACCCTTAGGGACTTTGCAACTTATGAAAGGTTGTTTCCTCTTGTGCAAGAATCTAGACTCACAGGACATAATCTCATCAGGGTTGCACATTTAAAACAGAGAGCAGGAGGAACTCTGAGGATATGAATTGTGGAGAGGGTTGTTAATGCTGGGTTGCTGAATATATTCAAGGCCAATACAGACAGATTTTTAATTAGAAAATAAAAAGGGAAAAAGCAGAAAAGTAGATTTGAAAATTATCAGACCAGCCATGATCTCACAATGCTGGAACAGACTCAATGGGCTAAATGGCCTACTTCTGCTTGTGTTATATTGAAATCCACTGTCTGAAATGGTGGGAGAAACAGGAACTTGCAGATCATTTAAATATTTAGATGATCACTCAAAGTATTATTACATACAAGGCCACAGGTAGGGGTCTTGTGGCACTGCTGTAACATCCCTATCCCTAAGCAAGAAGACACCGGTTCAGGTTTCATCTGGTATAGAGATGTGTCATAACATCCCTGAACAGGTTAATTAAAAGTACCTAAAGTCTGTGGGCAAGTGCTGGAAGATGGGACGAGAGTTCACAGTTGCTTGTTGACTATCAGCTGAAAAGCTTCCTTCCATGCTATAAAATTCTACGTATGGATCGAGAAAGTTTGGTGAGACGTGGAGCCTCAGCATACAGGACTTGATGTGCTTGTTGCAAGATGTTGTCAAGGAGCAACAAGCAAATGGAGGTACAGTAGGGATCATAGCTAGATCAGTCAATGTTCCCAGAACAAACATGCAGGAACAGGAAGTAAAAGCAATGCAAGGGATTCTATGACTCCTCCAAGATACAAGAATGGAATCAGACAAGGGCAGCTCTGCTCCAGCGAGTGATTTTTTTTAAAAAGTATAACGGGAGCGTTCTGCATTGGGTCGTGAAAACCTAGTTACATCGATTACAAATCATAAGTTCTACAATACTCAGCAACCAAGAATTCTCATTCTCCGCAACTGCATGGAGAGCAAGTGGGCAAGGGATTGACGCTGGATTAGGAAAACCAAAGTCACTAAAAACTTTGGCCGCCCGCACATCACCGAAATAACCAGGAAATAAACAGGAGCCAGGCTGACCACACCCTAGCCCCTCCTACAACATCGCAGCGGAACAAAAACTGACTGCGGCTCAGGTGAGACGAGCAGGCCATTTTCCTGCCTGTACCGTGCCAGGACCCTGGACTGCAGGCTCTGATACCACTGACTTGTTGCCGGGGCGCCAACGCTGCCTGAAACTTGACAGTAAATACTCGCCAGTGGATCCAGCCCCTGTTTCTGGAGCAGCTGGTGTCGTCGCCGTCGCCGCCGCTTGCCTTTCCCCCCAAGGCCCAGCGGGCGGAGCCCGGTACCGGCTCTCGGATGCCCAGGGATCGCTGCAGTCCCATGACCTTGTCGGCATCCCATATTCGCCCGCAGCCGCCGGCACATCCTCACAACCCCGAGCCTCCAGGCCCTCGCTGAAATTCTGCGGCCGCCGGGAATACATCAAAGTCGAGGCGGTAACGGTTAAAACGGCCAAAAGGATAGTGACCCGGGAGGCTGAGTGAGAACACTCAACAACAGGAAATTACATCATCACCGAATATCGCGCTTAGGCACAATGAACACTGGGATTTGTAGTCCGGGCAGCCTGCGGTCAGTACCATAGTGGGGGGAGGGGAATGCAACATGGGGTGGGGCCTGGGTGGTCTCCCAGCCGAATGTCTGAGTTCTCTTAGAACAGAATAAAAGCATAGAATCCCTACACTGTGGGAGCAGGCCATTCAGCCCAAGCCTTTATCCCCATCGCTAATCCATCTAGTTTGTACATCACTGAACACTATTGGCAATTTAGCATCGCCAATCCACCTAACCTGCAAATCTTTAGATTGTGGAATGAAGTTGGAACACCCAGAGAGAAGCACACAGACAAGGGGACAATGTGCAAACTCCACACAGTCACTTGAGGCTGGAATTGAACCAGAGTCCCTCATGTTGTGAGGCAGTAGTGTTGACCACTGAGACACTGCTGCTCTTAAGCTAGCTCAGCTCTTAAGTCCACATTGTTGCCCTTATTTAAGTTTCAATCATTCTATGAATTACTTATCCAGGCTACTACTACCACTCTGCTCAATGTTTTCTTGTATATTTTGCCCCACATTGTGATTATAGTTAGGAAGGCTATAGTTAATTCCTCCCATTCCTCATCTCCAACCAAATCAATTCTACATCCTGAAGCAAAGTCATCTCTAACTATCCTTGATTAACAGTGCTATCTACCTTTACCCAGCATTTTATTGTTCTTGACTGTCATATCAGCCTCAAAATTCAGGATCTAGTCCTTGTTATCCTGAACCCATGTTTCTGTGATGTTTATCAGACTGTGTTTGTTTATTTCTGAGTGTACTATCAATTAATTTACTCTGTTATAAATTCTGTGTTTTCAGATTCAGTGTTTAATTTTGTTTTTGATATCTTTGTAACAT
The DNA here is from genome assembly GCF_037043375.1 of Chiloscyllium plagiosum. NCBI lineage: Eukaryota > Metazoa > Chordata > Chondrichthyes > Orectolobiformes > Hemiscylliidae > Chiloscyllium > Chiloscyllium plagiosum. The sequence continues at coordinate 92,359,029 of NW_028270140.1, forward strand.
CCAGTCTTGATTGTTTGTGTATTCCTAGGTTTTTTTTTGCTCTCCACCCTTCTGCCATTCTCTGACCCACATTTCCCACATTGCTATTTTCCTCCCTTGCCTTATTCCACCTTGTGATACACCACACCTTTCCACATTTAATTCTTTGCTTCCACTATTGAGTTAAAGTCACTATCTATTTTTCTAGTTTGCAATTTTCAGTAACACTGGCCCCAGCACAGTTCAGGTATAGACCAGCCCAATGGTATAGCCCCCATTTTTCCAGGTACTGGTACTGATGACTCACAAACCAGAACCCACTTCTCTCACACCAATCTTTCAGCCACATATTCATCACTTGAATTTTATGTACCCTATCTCAATTTGCATGTGCCCTATGTTATTCAGGTAATAATCCAGAAATTATAATCCTTGAGGTTCTGCTTTTCAATTTAATGCCTAGCTCCTCATTCTCTATGCAGAACCTCTTTCTTAGATCTACCTATGTTGTTGGTGCCTACATTGGCCATAACCATTGGATCCTACCCTTCTCACTGCAGGTTTCTTTCCAGACCTGAGCAGATGTTCCAAACCCTGAAAGTGGGCAAGAAACACAGCCATCTTGCTTCTCACACTTTGCTACAGAGAACAGTGTCAGTCCTGCTTACTATGCTATCCCCTATACCTTGTTGCTTCCTTCAATCAATGGCTTCCTGTACCATTGTTGGTTGCATAATATCCTGCAGCAACAGCTCCATCCAAACAGGCTGAGTAAACCTAAATCCTATTGACCAATTGCAGAGGTTCACATACCTGCCCTCTGGGTCCCCTTCTCTGCGTGACAGGAGTCACATCCTCTTGTTCCTGACTACTGACCAGACAAGAATACTCTATCATAGGTGAGTGCAGTGCTGAAAAAGCACAGCTGCTCATAAGCCTTAAACGTTGATTCTCCTGCTCCTCGGATGCTGCCTGACCAGTTATGCTTTTCCAGCACCATACTCTTTGACTCTAATCTCCAGCATCTGAGGTCTTCACTTCCTCCTACTATATAGGTGATGTGACTGCCTCCTGGTACAAGCACTTCAGGTAACTGTCCCCTCCCTGGATGCATCACAGTGTCTGTTGTTCATACTCTAGCTCTTACATTCTGAGCTGAAGCCTTTTAAAATTTAGATGCTTACGGCAGATGTGTTTGCCTTGTGTCAGAAGGGTATCCAGAAGTTCCCACATGCTACAGCCTTGACACATCACCTGTGTTGCCATTGTAAAGACTGTACGTTTTTCAGTAATTTTGATTGTGGATAAAAATGGGATAAGGATTGTTTGAAAAACTAAGGACTGTGCAAATGATACTGCACTTTTAAAAGCAAATTACCTGACACTATCAGTGTTGTGTATGCTGCTGTTTGTTCATGTAGTGGTTACTACAGACAAGCTGGAGCCAGCGGTATGTATATGAAGGGAGAGTTGGCCAGCAACAAGTAACTTATTGGTCTGTAGTGTGGTGAAGTCTTATGTCTACCAACAAATATGTGATTGGCTCCCAGGCAGCTAAAGAGCTGTCAGCATAAATGTTTGGTTAGAAGCTGTTGGACCTCTGAAAGAAGGGAGCTGTTCTTTTCCCTGCATTGTAAAAAAAAAAGACCTCAAGTCTGAAGAAAGTCAGTTTGTTTTTCCTCATCAGTTGTTGTAATCTGTGGCTGTTAACCAATAAGTCAGAGACTTCATGTGTGTGAACCAGTTGCCCTGTGCCTCTTGCAAGCAAGTGAAATTACCTGGAGGAGGAAGAATGAGGAGTGGTAGTTTTCTGAACCGAAAAGATTATCTTACCAAATCTCTGTAGACAGGGACAATAGACTGCCTTCCCAATCTATGCCTCCACCCGTGATTCTCTTTTTTTTGTGTCTAACTATATGTGTGCGTTAGGGGGAATTTTATAAGGGGGTTTGAGTTTTAACTAGACCTATATATTGATGGTTCATAATTATTTATTTGTAGATTGACTCTATTCATTTGTAAGTAATAGTAATTCTATTTAAGCACAGAAACCTGGTCTGTGCTTTCTGTTATCCTTGGTTGAAAAGACAGATAATTTTGCATTATAAAGTCTTTAACTTTTGTGACAACTCCAGGAATAGAGGGGCTTGATTTCTAGTGGGCTATTCCATTGAGAATGTAACATTATTCTAAATGAGTTTTAATTATATTATTACTTTACTTGTATTGCTTTGCATATATTTTATGAGCTTCACCTCTGATTTGTATACTGTATTAAAATTTAGAAATTTAATGACTTTACTTGCTTACCAAAGCCTCACCAAACAGTTAGCTCCTTTCTCTGTAGTAGAGCAACAACCCATTCCAGTCTCCTGTGCATCAAGCTCATAGTTGCTGCCGACTCCCACTCTGACCTTTCTGTCCTTGAGCTCCTGCAACATTATGATGCAATTCAATATTTGTCTTATAATTCTTTTCTTGTCCTATTAGCATCTTGCTTTGCGCTGAACCATCATTCCTTCTGCTATTTGATCTGTCCTATCCTCCATCCCATCACAGAACATCCTTTATGTTCTATTGATTGGAGCCCCCCTCCCCCCACTCCCCCCACCCCCCCCTGCCCCTGCCATTCTTTTCCCTACCTTGCTTAAGAAAAACTTTTGCACCTCTAAATACTATCCGTTCTGGTGAAAGACTATCAATTTGAAATATTACCTCTGTGTTTTTATCAACCAAGATTGCCAAACCTCTGGGAGTATTTACAGCATCTTCTGTTTTTATTCCAAGGGAATTGAGAGCTTTTGCCTTCACACCAAAATGGGAAAGAGAAAAATACATACCTCCTGATCATTTTCCTTTGGACTTCCCTGCAGCTTCAAAGACTGTGTTCCAAAGATTCCCAGTGTTAAACCCAAGTAGGGTTTCTTTCAGTGTGCTGAAAAATGGCTGTTTACCTGATGGGTACAAAGTTAAAAATCACACAACACCAGGTTATAGTCCAACAGGTTTAATTGAAAGCACACTAGCTTTCGGAGCGTCCCTCCGAAAGCTAGTGTGCTTCCAATTAAACCTGTTGGACTATAACCTGGTGTTGTGTGATTTTTAACTTTGTACACCCCAGTCCAATACCGGCATCTCCGAATCATACCTGATGGGTGGTTGAACAGTTATAGTACAGGAGGCCACTTTATTGCATTGTGCCACATCAACTTACTGCAAGAGTAACTTGACGAGATCCACTCTCTCGGACCTTCCCTGTGGCCCTGCAAAAATCTTTCCTCAGATAATTATCCAATTCCCTTGTAAAAGCCATGTTTGAATCTGTCTCCACCACACCTTCAGATGGTGCATTTCAGATCTAAACAACACACTATGGAAAAATATGCTTCCTTATGCCATTTGTATACTCTTTGACATCTGACAGTCTGCAGTTTCTTTGTGAATCCCATAACTTACTTTGTAGGAACATATTTGTTTTGAACCCACTCAGCTCCTCCTTGAATGCTTCCCACTGCCTAGACATTGATTTACCTTCCGTTAGCTGTTTCCAATCTACTCCAGTCAAATTACATTTCAAGCTTAGCTAAATTTGCTCAATTCAAAAATTTTACTCTTGATCTGTCTGTAAGCTCTTCTATAACTACATCCAAACGAATAATGGTCACTCTTGATAAAATGCTCTCAAACTGATGCCCCTTCCATCCACCAGATTCTTTCCTTAAAACATATGATGGAGTCCTTCAGGTCTGGATTTAGTGGTCTTTAGGATATGCAGGGAAGTTAATTAGGCCCGTGGCAGAGCATCATATTCATCTGTCTTTGACTGAATTAAGTTCTGGGCAGGCAGAGCAAGCTCTACCTCCTGCCTCTATGCCATTGAGACCTTTAACCCAACTGGGTTGCAATTATTTCAGCTCCATGCAGGTCAAAAAGAACTGGTCCATCTGACTCATTAAATAGTGCAAGCAGACTGTTACTTGCGAAGTGGAGGATTCCCTCTATGTCACTAATTGATACAGATCATGGGGAGTGGGGGGTGATTGGCTATTACTCCCAATCCCCATTGCCCCCTTCTCCACACAGCCCTCACCCCCAACAAAAACACATGTTTTCCATGGATGATTCTTCAACCTGGATGTCTAGGGTTTACTGGCAGCAGCCACAGTCTCCTTCGCGGAGCTGCCAAATTCTCAAGTTGTGAAAGTGAGTGTTGGTCCCTTAGAGGATACAACTGGGGAGTTAATGGTGGAGAACACAGAAATACAGAGTCACAAAAATAATATTTTGCTTTAATATTCAACTGCAAGTAACAAATACTGCTGAGGTTATAGCAAGGGAGGAAATAAGAACAATCATCGTAACTAGGGGAAAAGTACTGAGCAAGCTATTAGGATTGAAGACAGGCAAGTCCTGATGGGCTGATGGCCTACATTAGGGTCTTCAAGGAAGTGGCAGCAGAGATAATGGAATCATTGGTTATAATATTGCAAAGTTCTTCAGATACAGGAAACTTTCAATTAGATTGGAAAAGTTCTAATATTCAAAAGTGGAGGGAAGCAGAAAGAAGGAAAGTGAGTTTTGAGAAGATTTGTAGCTCAGGTTGAGGTTCTAGATGTAAGTTTGCTCACTGAGCTGGAAGATTTGTTTTCATTCGTTTTTTGAAAATGAACCTTCCAGCTCAGTGAGCAAACTTACATCCAGAAAGAAGGAAACTATAGACCAATTAGTTTCATGTGTGTCATTGGGAAAATGTTAGAATTCATTATTGAGGACTTAATAACGTATGTTCAGAAATGTCAAAACACAATCCATCAGAATCAACATGATTTTATGAAGGGTAAATCATGTTTGAATAACTTGCTGGAGTCCTTTGATGATGTAATAAGAAACATGGATAATAGGGATCCTATAACCTGTCCTTACTACAATCTGAAGTCCCCACCCACTTCAAGAAGACCATCATTATCTCTATGCTAAATTGGGGTAATCTAGAATGAGAGGTCAGAGTTTTAGGATAAGGGGTATATCTTGGCTTCCAGAAGGCATTTGATAAGGTGCCTTACAAAAAGTTAATATACAAGGTAAGATCATATTTGTGGTCAGGATATGGTAAACTACAGAAAGCAGAGAAAAAAAATTGTCTTTTCCTGGTTGGCAGGATGTAACTAATGGGCTGTCACAGGGTTCGGTTCTCGGGCTACTCTATTTATAAGCTGTATTATTAACTTGGGATGCAGGAATGAAAAGTATTATAGCCAAATTTGCTGTTGAGTCTCAAGTAGATAGGAATATAAATTGCGATGATGAAATAAGAAATTTACAAATGGATAGACATAGGTTAAGTGAATGGACCAAAATTTGGCAGATGAAGTTAAATGTAAGTATGAGGTTATCCATTTTGGTTGGCAGAATAGAAAGGTAATTTACTTTCTAAATGGAGAGAAACTTCAGAGTGCTTCAGTGCAGTAGGATCTGGGCATCTTCATGCATTTATCAGAGAACACTAGTTTACAAGTATAGCAGAAGGAAGGCAAATGGAATTTTGGAATTTATTCTAAAAGTAGTATAAAGTAGGGTAGTGGTGCTGCAACTACACAAGGCATTAGTGAATCTGCACCAGGTCTACTGCATACAGTTTTATTCCCTTGCTTGAGGAGGAATGTAGTTGCATTGGAAGCAGTTCCAAGCAAGTTCAGTAGACTGATTCCAGAAAATGAAGGGTTCATCTTGTGAAGAGAAAGATTGAGTAGTTTAGGCCCCTGGAGAAAGAGAGATCTAATTGAGATATATAAGATGCTAAAGGGATTGACAAAGTTGACGGAGAAAGGATGTGTTGTCATTTGAGTAATCTGGAATAAGACGTCAAAGTTTTAGGATAAGGGAGAGTAGATTTAACACAGAGATGAAGAGAAATTTATCCTCTCAAAGGATTGTGAATCTGTGACATTCACTATCCCAAAGTGTGATCTATGCTAGGACATTGAGTAAATTTAAAGAGGAGAGAAACAGATTTTTCATCTAAAAACAGTTTGAAGGGTTATGGGAAGCAGGCAGCAAAATGGAGTTGAAGCTGAGATGTGATCAATGCTGACTATTAAATGGTGGAGCATGCTCCTACGGGCTACAAAGCAAAGTTAAACAGAATCGTGAGCAACAGTACATCCCTACCTGAAAATGCATTCTATGCTCACTTTGAACAGAAGATCAGTGAACCAATATTACTTATCCCAATAGCCTCAGATGCAACTGTATTCATGGTCACCGTTGCAGATGTCAGACCAGCCCTCTTGAGAGTCAACCCATGGAAAGTGACTGGCCCAGATGAAGTCCCCAGCGTGAACTCAGATCCTATGCAGACCAGCTGGCGCAAGTATTCACAGACATCTTTAACTTCTCCTTACTATTTCAAGAAGAGCATCATCATCCCCATGCTAAAGGAAAATCATACTGCATGCTTCAATGACTGCTGCCCAGTGGCTCTGACCTCTGTAATTATGAAATGCTTCGAGAGGTTAATCATGGCTCACATCAACTCCAGCCTACCAAATTGTCTTGATTCTTTGCAATTCACCTACCAGCACAACAGGTCTACAGCAGACACCATCTGTCTGGCCCTACTCTCATTCCTGGAACATTGGATAACAAGGATACCTACTTATTGACTACAGTTCCTCCTTCAAAATCATAATTTCAAACAATCTCATATCTAAACGCCAAGACCTAGGTCTCAGCTGCCCTGCCTGTAACTGGATCCTCAACTTCCTGACCCATACATCGCAATCAGTAAGAATAGGCGACAATACCTCCTCCACCATAATCTTCCACTCCAGTGCCCTGAAAAGCTGTGTACTCAGTCCTCAAATATATTCCTTTTCCACTCAAGACTGTGTGGCCAAATTCTGTTCCAACTCCATTTACAAGTTTGCTGACATCACTGTTGTATGTCAGGTCTCAAACAACAACAATACAGAATACAGGAAAGAGATCAAGTGCTTAGCGGCATGGTGTAAATACAACAATATTTTCCATCAATGTCAGCAAAACAAAGGAACTAGTCATTGACTTAAATAAACGGAGTAGAGGTCACACCCCTGTTTGCATCAATAGAGATGAGGCAGAGATGGTCGAAAGTGTCAAGTCCCTGGGAGTGATGATCACCAACAATCTGCCCCTGTCCACACACATTGATGCAATGGTCAAGAAAGAACAACAACATCTCTACTTTCTCAGGAAGCTAAGGAAATTCAGCACGTCCACAAGGGCTCTTACCAAATTTTACAATTGCACCATAGAAACCATCCTATCTGAATGCATCACAGCGTGATTTGGCAAGACCACAAGAAAATAGAGTGTCATGACCACAGCCCAGTCTATCACTGAAACCAGCCTTCCATCCATTGACTCCATTTATACTTCCCACTATCTTGGGAAAGCAACTAACATAATCAAAGACCCCTCCCACCCTGGTTATTCTCTCTTCCACCCTCTTCTGTCAGGCAGAAGCTATAAAAGTTTGAATACAGGTACAAATAGATTCCGGAACAGCTTCTTCCCCACTGTTGTCAGACCTTTGAACACACCACTCAAATGTTCTGATCTTGATCCCTGTCTCTATGCACCTTCTCTGCGGCTGTAATACTGTATTCTGCATGCCTTCTGCTACCTTCATGCATCTTATATAGTAAGATCTGCCTGTACAGCATGTAAAACACTTGTCACTGTATCTTGTTACATGTGACAGTAATCAATCCATCAATCCTGCTGCTATTTCTCATGTTTTTATAGTTATACTAGAGCTGAAACTAAAATAGAGCTTTTCATCTCCTTCACTGGACTCTTTCCACTTGACTGCACCATTAGTCGTTTTGAGTCCTGTACAGACAGAAGAAATAACCAACGTTTTTGGCAGCTTGAATTTTATCACTAATGGGGGGCATTTTATTCGAGCTAAAGGATTGTGCACACCGCCGGACCCCTCCCCACCACCCCCAAAAACGTCACAAACGTTTAAAGCCCAGCCAGATCATTGAACACTGACTAAAGTATGTTCCACAGACACTGTTTCCAGGCGTTTGTTCACCGGGTCTCCTTGGAAACCGGCCGATCACAATCGGGAAAAAGAGCGGCGGGTAGTGGGAACTGAGCAGGAAGGATCCTGGTAAGGTGCTGGAGCCGGGAGAGAGGGATAAGGGAGAGTGGGGTCTGGGAGACTAGGAGTAGGGGCGGGCGTGAGGGGGGTGGGAGACTAGGGGGCAGGGGAGTGGGGGTCTTGGGCAGAGGGGACTGGGGAATAGGGGTCTAGGCACTAGGAGAGGGAGACTGGGGGTCGGGAGGGAGGAAGGGGACTGGTGAATAAGGGGCTGGGAGAAAGGGGTAGGAGCTTGGAGCTGAGATCGGGAGAGGGGCTGCTGAAACAACCACTTTGTGGCAACACTTTGTGGAGCGAAACTGAAACTGAAGACCAAAAAGCGAGGAGTACTGTATTGGCGGAGGAATATTGCAGACATATCCTCTTCTGGAGACTTTTCGCCCACTTTTCTGCTTTGGTGTTGTTCCTTCTTCTTAGCGTCCAGATTATGATTTTTCTTTCTTTGTGTGTTCTCGAGATCTTTTCCCATTGCAAGTAAATGTTGCTTTATCATGATACCATGTTAATGATCGTCTCCGTGAAGCAGCTGATGGTGGAAGACCTGTTTCTTGGGTTTAAGCTAACAGCCGAGCCGGAACCCTTCCAAACACCTTTATCATTTAGCAGCTGCTCGGCATATTTAGCTAAAAAGGCAAGCAGTGAATCTATCTAAACCTTCACGAGAGTCGAGGTGTACCTAGAACCGGAATGTGGTTAGGATCAATAGTCAACCGCAGGGCCAGGGAAGAGAAACCTGCAAAGTAATCTACAAATATCAGCGCGCACAGAGTATAAACAAATTGATATTGGCAAAGTGCCCTTGAGATGAACTACAGAATGCAGCAAAAACTGTGATCATGGTTCATTATATAAATGGAATGCCATGAGGCATCTCCACTCAGGGAAAACACCTGCAATTCTACTGCGAAAACAAGTAGAATTTAGACACGGCGAAACGTGGGGCCTGCAGATGCTGGAGATTAGAGTCCAGTGTGTGCTGCTGGAAAAGCACAGCAGGTCAGGCAGCATCCGAGGAGCAGGAGAGTCGACGTTTCGAGCAAAAGTTTAGATACAGCCAGCTAACATTAAATTGCGAAGTTGGAACTTACAAATATTATTTTTCCAAAGATTTAAATACTATAGTGCGGGTAAGATGAGACAAATCAGTGTTATGGAAACATTGAAAGTATTTTCGAGTCAAAAGAAGAGCACAAGTTCAAGAGAAATACGAATTAAAGAATCTCGTAAAGAGACGATCTGAAGAAAGACTCTTGACCTGAAAGATTCAACGTTTCTGTCTCCACAGAGTGCTCTCAGAACTGCTGAGTATTTCCAATATTTTCTGTTTGTATTTCACATTTCCAGCATCTACAGGAACTTGCTTTTGATAGGATAAGTTAAATCAAGGTTAAGATAAATGGAAGAAACAAAAAGCAATGCATATTCAAGGGTGGCACAGTGGTTAGCACTGTTGCCTCACAGCGCCAGAAACCTGGGTTCAATTCCCTCCTCAGGCGACTGTCTGTGTGGAGTTTGCACATTCTCCCCATGTCTGCGTGGGTTTCCTCCGGGTGCTCTGGTTTCCTCCCATAGTCCAAAGATGTGCAGGTCAGGTGAATTGGCCATGCTAAATTGCCCATAGTGTTAGGTGAAGGGGTCTGGGTGGGTGGCGGGTCGGTGTGGACTTGTTGGCCCGAAGGGCCTGTTTCCTCACTGTAAGTAATCTAATCTAATATACAATAACTCCAGAGAAATGACAGAATTTAAAAGAGAACAGATGATAGAAATACAATTAAGGTGGGGTTTATTGTGTTTTGCTCTATGATTTTTTTGAAGATAAAGGATAATTTAACAAGGATAAAGAGGGGAAAACATAACCCACCAATCAATAAGTAAGTTGTGTTAAGCTGTTGATAGCTTAGTACAAGAGTGTGGTGCTGAAAAAGCACAGCAGGTCAGGCAGCATCCAAAGAGCAGGAGAATCAAGGTTTTGGACTTGCACTACATCAGGAATGAGGCTAGTGGGCCGGGGGGCTGAGAGATAAATGGGAGGGGGCTGGGGGAGAAAGTAGGTGAGGATGAAGGTAATAGGTCAGAGAGGAGGGTGGAGCGGAGAGATGGGAAGAAAGATAGACAGTTCAAGAGGGCAGTGCTGAGCTGGAGGCTTGGGACTGGGATGAGGTGGGGGAGGGGAAATAAGGAAACTGATGAAATCCACATTAATCCCGAGTGGTTGCAGGGTCACAAGGCAGAAAATTAAGTGTTTTTCCTCCAGGCATCCTATGATTAGGGTTTGGAAATGGAGGAGGCCCAGGACCTGCATGTCCTTGGTGGAGTGGGAGGGGGAGTTAAAGTGTTCAGCCACAGGGCGATGGGATTGGTTGGTGCAGCTGTCCCAGAGATGTTCTCTGATGTTGGTGTGGATGTCCTAGAGATGTCCCAACCTCATCTTCCACCTAGGGACCCTGCAACCACACATGATCAATGTGGATTTCACCAGTTTCCTCATTTCCCCCCCCCCCCACCTTATCCCAGTACCCAAGCCTCCAACTCAGCACCGCCTTCTTGACCTGTCCATCTTCCTTCCCACCTAACTGCTCCACCCTGCTGTCCGACCTATCACCTTCACCCCACTTTCATCTTCCTATCACATTCCCAGCTATTCTCCCCCAGCCCTACCCCCCTCCCATTTATCTCTCAGCCCCCTGGTCCACAAGCCTCATTCCTGGTGAAGGGCTTATGCCTGAAACATCGATTCTCCTGCTGTTTGGATGCTGCCTGACCTGCTGTGCTATTCCAGCACCACTCTCCCGACTCTGCGCTGCAGACTCACTTTCTCATAGCTCAGTACAGAAACATATTTGACCAATCAATAATGAGAAGACTTTTGAGGATCAATAAATAGTGGATAAACTATCTATGAAGTGCCAAAGTAACACAAGGAATGATACGTCAATGGTCAGAACTGGGACCAATACAGTCGACAGAAGGTTCCCATGGGCGCAAGATAAACCAGGAGATAGAAAAGGTATGTAGGAGAGGCAAAGTTATAGTGATCATGGGAGATTTCAATATGCAGGTGGTCTAGGAAAATCAGATTTGTAGTGGTTTGCAAGAAAAGGAGTTTGTGGAATGTCTAAAAGATGTCGTTTTGAAGCAGCTTTTCTTGGAACCCACTAGGGAATATGCAATACTGGATTTAGTGTTGCACAATGATGCAGACTTGATAAGGGATCTTCAGATGAAAGAACCCTTAGGAGGCAGTGAGCATAACATGATTGAAGAGGGAGAAGAAACAATCAGGGCTAACAGTATTACAGCAGAGTAAAGGTAACTACAGAAGCATGAGGGAGGAGCTGGGTAGAATTGACTGGAAGAGAAGCCTAGGAGGAAAGACAGTGGAACAGCAATGGCAGGAGTTTATGGGAGTAATTCAAGAGACACAACAGATTCATAGATGAAAGTGAGGACTGCAGAAGGTAGAGATTAGAGTCAAGTTTTTAGAGAGAGGAAGAGAACTTCTTCTAGGTAGGCTTCCTGATGAAGGGCTCCTGCCCGAAATATCAATTTCCCTGCTCCTTGGATGCTGCCTGACCTGCTGTGCTTTTCCAGCACCACTCTAATCTTGACAACAGAGATTCATCTCAAGTGAAAAGAAGCATGGTACAGGGAGGATGGAGCAGCCATGGCTGACTAGTGAAGTCAGGTATAGCATAAAAGAAACAGAGAAAGCCTATAATTTTGTAAAGGGCAGTGGGAAACTAGAGGATTGGGAAACTTACAAAGACCAACAGTGGGCAACAAAAAAAAAATAAGGAGAGAGCAGATTAAATATGGGGATAAGCTAGCCAGTAATACAAAGGAAAACTGTAAGAGTTTCTTCAGATATATAAAGGGCAAAAGAGAGGCAAAAGTTGACATTGAGCTGCTGGAAAATGACACTGGAGAGATAGTAGTGGGGAACAAGGAAATGGCTGAGGAACTGAATAATTACTTTGTATCAATCTTCACTGCGGAAGACGCAAGTAATATACCAAAAATTCAAGAGAGTGAGGGACAGACTGTGCATGGTGGCCATCACCAAGGAGACGGGTGTTCAAATGGCTGGATAAATCACATGGCTCAGATGGTCTACACCCCAGAATTCTAAGGGAATTCTAAGCTGAAGAGGTAGTGGAGGTGTTAGTGGTGATCTTTCAGGAATCACTAGAATCAAGGACAGTCCCAGAGCTCTGAAAAATCACAAAAGTGAAATTCCTGTTTAAAAAGGGAGTAAGGCAAAAGATGGAAAATTAAAGATCAATTAACCTCACCTCAGTTGTGGGTAGGATCCTCGAATCCAGTGTGAAGAATGAGATTTCTGAATACTTGGAAGTGTATGGCAAAATATAGCAAAGTCAGCATGGTTTCATCAAGGGGAAGTCATGCCTGACATGTCTGCTACAATCCATTGAGGAAGTAACAAGCAGGTTAGACCAATGAGAGCCAATGGATATTATCTACTTGGACTTCCAAAAGGTCTTTGACAAGGTGCTGCACAGGAAGCTATTGAGTAGGATAAGGGTCCATGTTATTAGAGACAAGGTCCTAGCATGGACAGAAGCCTGACTGTCTGGTAGGAACCAGAGAGTGGGGACAACAGTGTCCTTGTCAGGATGGCAGCTGGTGACATGTGGTGTTCTGCAAGGCTAAATTTTGGACCACAACTTTTCACTTTATCAATTAATGATCTAGATGAAGGAACTGAGGGCATTTTGGTTAAATTTGCAGACGATACAAGGCGATGTAGAGAGACAGATAGCATTGAGGAGGCGGGGGAGGCTGCAGAAGTATTTGGTTAGGTTAGGACAGTGGGCAAAGAAGTAGCGAATGGAGTACAACATCTCGGGCAACTGTCTATGTGGAGTTTACACATTCTCCCCGTGTCTGCGTGGGTTTCCTTCGGGTGCTCTGGTTTCCTCCCACAGTCACAAAGATGTGTGGGACAGGTGAATTGCCCATGCTAAATTGCCCATAGTATTAGGTGCATTAGTTAGAGGGAGGTGGGTCTGGGTGGGTTGCTCTTCAGAGGGTCAGTGTGGACTTGTTGGGCCGAGGGCCTGTTTCCACACTGTAGGGAATCTAATCATGAGAAAGTGTGGGGACGTGCACTTTGGTAGGAAGAACAGAGACATGAACTATTTTCTAAATGGGGAGGAAATTCAGAAGCCTGAAATGCAAAGATACTTGGGAATTCTAGTCCAGGATTCTCTCAAGGTAAATTTGAAGATTGAATCAGTAGTTAGGAAGGTAAATACAATTATGGTATTTATTTTTGAGAGGATTTGAATATAGAAGCAAGATGTACTTCTGAGGCTCTGTGAGGATCTGATCAGACCACATTTGGATTATTGTGTGCAGTTTTGGGCCCCATTACTCAGGAAGGATGTACTGGCTCTGCAGCTTTTCAGAGGAGGTTCATGAGAATGAGCCCAGGAATGAAAAGCTCAACATATGATGAATGTTTGAGAACTCTGAGTCCATACTTAATGGAGTTTAAAAGGATGAGGGGGACCTAATCAAAACATATGGAGTACTAAATGGCCTGGACAGAGTAAATGTTGGGAAGATGTTTCCATTGCAGAAGAGACTAGAACCTGAGGGCATTGCCTTAGAGTAAAGGCAAGATGTTTTAGAACAGAGATAAGGAGGTACTTCTTCAATGTGAGAATGTTGTATCTATGGAATTCTTTGCCATAGGGAGGCTGTGGAGGCCAGTTCATTGAGTATATTTAAGACTGAGATAGATAAGTTCATGAGAACCAAGGAGATCAAGGGTTAAGGGGAGAAAGTGGGAGAATGGGGATGAGAAACCTATCAGCCATGATTGAATGGTGGAGCAGACCCGTTGGACTGAATGGCCTAATTTCTGCTTATATGTCTTTTAGTATTATTATAGTCTTTTAAAGAAAGGCAAGTGAATCCAGAGAAATGGTAATAGTTAATTATAATATGATTGAAAGGTGAGAAAGTTTCTAAAAGTACCTACCAGATACATGGCATGTTTAGCAACATGAAACAGGAGTCCTAATCTTTGAATTCACATGGAAATCTAACATTGCTGTAATGGCTAGCAAACTAAAGGCAGTAGCGCTATATTTGGATTTCATTTACATGTCCCTATTAGCTTCCCAGTTAAAACTGGTGGCGAGCAGTAGCTGGCTGATGGGTAGATTAGAGTGGAATATTGGATGGCTGGATAAGGTCTCTGGTATCCAGTAAGCCATGGACAATTAGTTTTGTGAGTTCCTAATTTTGTGGGTGTGAAGGTATACTGCTTGATGTAGGGAAGTCCTAAACCTTCCAAATGGGGCTTGGAGCAGTGTTTTTGGGCCAAGATTAATATATCCTTCCTGAAGAGCTGTGTCCAGAACAGAATACAGTTTTCTAAATTAGGTCCAATGAGAGTTTCCATCTCCTTATTTTCCAGCCTCCTTGAGATTTTTGTTTTTGTCTTTAGTCAAATGTGGGACATGGACGTTGCTGGCTTGGACAGCATTTATTGCTGGACTCCAGTTACCATTGAGAAGATTGTAGTGAGGTGCCTTCTTGAATTGCTGCAGTTCCATTACGGAGACAATTTCAGGATATTGACTCCATGACATTGAAGGAGTGGCGATATATTTCCATGTCAGGATGATGAGTGGCTTGGTGGGAAACTTGCAGGTGGTGGTGTTCCTACATTTCTGCTGTCTTGTCCTTCAAGATGGAAGTGGTCATGGGTTTGGAAGATGATGTCTCAGGAGCTTTTGTGAATTTCTGCTGTTGGTCTTCTAGATGGCACACACTTTTACTAATGAGCATTGGTGATGGGTGTTTGTGGATGTGTTGCAAATCAAGCCGGCTGCTTTAACCTTCATGATGTCGAGCCTTTTGTGTACTGTTGAAGCTGCACTCATCCAGGCAAGTGGAGAGTTTTCCATCACATTCCTGACTTGTACCTTTTAGATGGTGGATAGACTTTGGAGAATCACGAGATGAGTTACATGCTGCAAGACTTCTAGCTACCAAATTGCTTTTGTAGCCACTGTATTTATATGGCTAGTATTTATGGCCACTGTATGTATATGTCTCGTCCTATTTAATTTCTGGTCACCCCATGATGTTGCTAGTGGGGATTTTGTGATGGTAATGCTATTGAATGTTAATGGGCAATGTTGTCGGAGACTCTTATCGGAGATGGTCACTGCCTGGCATTTGTGTGGTGCAAATGTTACTTGCCACGTTTTAGTCTAGGCCTAGATATTGCCCAGATCTTACTATATTTTGATATGGGCTGTTTCAGTATCTCAGGAGTTGCGAATGGTGATGAACATTATGCAATCATCAGCGAACATCCGCATTCTAACCTTATGATAGAGAATGGTTATTGGTGAAGCAACTGTAGATGGTTGGACCTCAGAAACTTCCCTGAGGAACTCCTGCAGAAATGTCCTAGAGCTGGGATGACTGACATCCAAACTTCCTTTGTGGTAAGTATAATTCCAACTGGTGGAGAGCTTTTCCCCTTTATTCCTATTGACTCCAGCTTTGCTCAGGCTTCTTGATGCTCACTTGATCAAATGCAGCTTTGATGTCAAGGGCAGTCACTCTTATCTCACCTCTGGAATTAAGCTCATTTGTCCATGTTTGAACCTATATTTGAGTATAGGACCTGAGTGACCCTGGCAGAACGCAAACTGGGTGTTAGTGAGCAGGTGCTAAGTTTGATAGCACTGTTGATGGCACTTTCTATCACTATACTGATGATCACGAGCAGACTGATGGGGTGGTAATTGGCTGATTGGTCTTGCTTTGTGTACAGGACATACCTAGGCAATTTTCCAAATTATTGAGTAAATGCAATGCTGTAGCTGTATTGGAGTAGCTTTACTAGGGTCCAGCAAGTTCTGGAGCATGAGTCTTCAGTACTATTGCCAGAATATTGTCATGTCCTTTTCACTGAACCAGGATTGAACCCTAGGCTTAATGGTAATGGTACAGTGGGGGTTATGCCAAAGCATGAGGTTGCAGGTTTTTTTGGAATGTGATTCCATTGCTGATGGCCGACATCCCTCTTGGATAGCAAGTCTTGAGGTGCTAGATCTGGTCAAAATCAGTCCCATTTAATATGGTGATAGTGCCACAGAATGATAGAAAATAGGAACAGTAGTGGGCTATTTGGCTCTTCAAGCCTAATCTCCCACTAAATATGATCATGGTTGAGCATCCAACTCAGTAACCTGTTCCCATTTTGGCAGTATACCCTTTGATCCCGTTAGCCTTAAGAATGGATCTCCATCTTGAAAACATTCAATTTTTTGGTCTCAACCACTTTCTGTGCCAATGAATTGTGTATTGCCTATGACTCTGTGGGTAAAGGAGTTTCTTCTTATCTCAGTCCTAAATGGCTGCCCCATATTCTTAAACTGGAGCCCAACATTTGCAATCTGGAGTTGTATAACATTATGTAGACTTGAGAACAGTTTTGGCCCTAGTGAACTGGGTCAGAAGACTTAAAGGTAGGACAGTTGATGAGCACCACCAGACATTTAAGGAGATACTCAGTTGCTCCCAACTGAAATATATTCCAGAAAGGAAGAAATATTGTAAGAGGGCAAAAAACATCTATGGCTAAGCAGGAAATTACACATAATATAAAGACAAAAATTAATGCATAACATATTGCAAAGGTGAGTTGTAGGTTGGAAGGTTGAGAATTTTTTTAATCAACTAAGAGTTATGAGAAAAGTCATAAAAAGAACAAAGCTAAATTATGGAAAAATGAGTGTAAAAATTGGGACCGAATGGCAACAGTTTCTATAAGTATATGAAAGGAAAGAGAGTAGCTAAAGTGAATGTTGGTCTATAATGTGTAGCAGATTTTAAAAATAGATGAGGAGAAATTATTTATCTTAAAGGGTTGTGAATTATCCCAAAGTGTGGTGGATGCTGGGAAACTGAATAAACTTGAGAAGGTGATAGATTTTTAATTAGTAATAAGTTTAAGGATATGGAGTGGACAGGAAAGTGAATTGAGGCTGAGATGAGATCAACCATGAATGTTTTAAATGGGGAAGCAGACTTGAGGACTGAATTGCCTACTCCTGCACCTATGTTCTATGTTCTACCTTCTAATTAAAGTCAACTCTTTGCCTCCATTTCCATGTGCTTTCATATGACATAAGACAAAAGCATCACATTTACTCCTTGAATGATGTTGAAGTAACTAAGGATGAAGCCAAAAGAAACTTGTGAGTATTAGAGTTGACATGCAATGGAGCCAACGAAAGCAAAACAGCAATAAATAGAGAAAATAGATTGTTAAACAGCATTGCTAAACCAATTACAGCAGAAAACCAGGCTAATTCACTTGTCTGTTTTGTACCACTGCTCTAAAGAAACTTATACCTCATTATGTTCAGTTTTGTGTTCTAATTTAAGGCTGTCAACCCCAGGAAATTACAATGAAGGCATTCAATAAAATGGAGCGTTGGATGAAAGCTTTTATAAATCAGGAGAGATTAGCAAAACAGAATGTTAAGAGGCGTCCTAATTAAGATGACAAAATCGTGTTTTTATGATATAAATCAGGATTGCTTTTTCATCTGGCTGGGGACTTGCTAGCTAGAAAACATAAATTTAAAATCACCACTAAAAGAACGAATAAAAGCAAAATACTACAGATTCTGGAAGTCTGAAACAAATACACAAAATGCTAGAAAAGCTCAGCAGGTCTGACAGCATCTGTAGAGAGAGAAACAGTTAATGTTTTGAGTCTGGTATGACTTCTTCAGAAAATAACAAAGTTTAGAAGAAAATAATGCACGCAGAATGAATGAGGACATGGAATATTTTACTCGTATAAATGATGCTTTTGAAATATATCATGCTTTTAAAGGGAAGACCTTGAATTTCAGAATTTTAAAAGGCCATGTAGAAAGGATGTGAATTGGTTCAAGTGATGGCTTCTTCAGGAACCTAGTTCAAACTTTATGAGCCAAATGATTGCGTTCTGCACTGTAAGGATTGGTGCTATAACATTCAATGATTCAATTGTCCTCTAAGACATTTTTAAATGGTTGGCTTTCAAAGGCATAACACATCACAATAAATGGCTTCCTCCAGTGCTAATTGATTCTATAATAATCTCCTGTAATTTATCTGGTGATGGTCTGGTTTGTAATATCGTTTGTCATTAACATCCTCACACCATTCTATCTAAATTGTAAAAATGACACGGAATTACATGGAATTCGAAAATGTTGCTTTTTAAAAATTATTTTGATTGCATATTGTAAGTAAAATGACTTGTGCTAGTTATGAAGCTAAATGGTGTGAATTCTTATCTTCACTTGGATGCTATTTTGTGGAGTGGATGGTTTGTATTTTATAGAACCTACCTAATCTTCTGTTCCAGTTAAAACAATAGAATTCAATTTTGGGCAGGTTTTGGTGAAGCAGAGAAGGTCAATTTTAGTAGATTACCATTATGGTAATGAGGACATCAATCAATCTCAATACCTCAATTCCACTGGCATTCTTAATCACTGCAATAGTGTATTGTAAATTATAAGACAATTTCAAATTCTTGAAGTAAACTTTTGCTCTGCAGTTCCTTCTATAGCATTCAATACTGTATACATCACTTTCCTGTTTTTGTCTTCTATTTATTGTGAATATAGGTATAGAATTCAAGAAACGATGCAATCTCCAGTTAATGAAGGATGCCATTATTCAAGATTCCCATTGTACACAGGTTTGGAATCATTTCCCATGCTGATCATCTACTAATTGAAAAATCCATTGCTGAAGAAACACAGAAACTTTCTAATACAAAGAATGCAGCAAGAAGGTTAGGTAGCATTTTGATGTCAAATTAGTTGATCACTAAATATCTAAAATGTATTTATTTCACTTCAAATATGTTCAAACACATTCAATACAAATGAAATGATAATGATTGTAAGTTTGCCTTGTCTTCATGCACTGACGTAGTATTCATTGCACAAGTTATATACCATAATGGTTTATGTACTGCTGAGCTTCCTATTGTATTTGTGTTCTTTGGACTTCTGGATGAGGTGACAGTTTTAAGAATGCCCACGAGCAGTCCGATCTTGTCAGTGAAGAATACGTTCAATGTGTCAGGCAACCATTTTTAGCAGGCCAAGAATGATAGTCATAGTTTTCATGATTTAGCCTTTGCTTAGACTGGTTTTCTGAAAAACTGGACTCTGAAATTCCACATGTTTTGTTACACTCGATTTGCACTGACGGATTTCAAATTGTGCCAACTGAAGCTCTGTAGAATTGTATGATCAGCTGAATTGAATATTACGTGTCAGTTTTCCAGCACAAACTCCATGTTTAACAGGAGTTCTATTTTTGTGTATTTGGAAATAAGAGTGCAGCCTTTAATTTCTAGCTAAAGACTTCATTAAGCTCACTGGGCAAGATTTTCCTTCGCGGGCAAGTGGACATGTGTACTTGTAATAACACAAGAAACCCAACTGGAAAGGAACGTAATTTATTGTTGAATCCCAAAGTAAAGCCAGTACTCATGGTGTATGTAGGCTAGACACAGCATGGGACAGCTAGTTTTGTAGACCCATCCCTGAGTCTGCTCTTTTTTTTTTAATCAATCATTTCAGTGAAGTTATTGCATACCTCTGGAGTAATTGAGACTTGAACCCAGGTATCCTGACTCAGAGATAGGGACACTATCATTGTTCAACAAGAACCCCTTTGTGTCTATGTTATTAAGGGCTCTGGCAATGAATTCTGGCTTGGCAGGCTAACAAGAGCACTCAAACTCAGTGAACTTTACAAGGAATTTAATTAATGATTCCCCGCAGGCCTTGTAGTGGTTATTTACGGAACTGATCTAGGATCCCTATCCAACCTCAGGGACAAAACATTTAAACACATAAGATATAGGAGCAGAAATTAGGCCATTCGGCCCATCGAGTCTGCTCCGCCATTCAATCATGGCTAATAGGTTTTCCAACCCCATTTTGCTGCTTTCTCCCCATAACCTTATCAGTCTCTATTTTAAATATACTCAATGACCTGGCCTCCACAACCTGTGGCAATAAATTCCTGAATAAATTGTCTCCTTAGCTCTGTTCTAAAAAGTCTTCCCATTACTCCCAATGCTGTGCCCTTGGGTCCTCATCTCTCCTGCCAATGGAAACATCTTTCCGACATCCACTCTGTCCAGGCCATTCAGTATTCTGAAAATCTCTTTCAGATCTCCCCTCATCCTTCTAATCTCCATCGAGTATAGTCCCAGAGTCATCAAGCATTCCTCAAATGTTGAGCCTTTCATTCCTGGGATCATTCTCGTAAATCTCCACTAGACCCGCTCTTTCCTGAGGCATTGGACCCAAAATTTCTCACAATACTCTAAAACTGGTCTGACCAGAGCCTTATAAATCCTCAGAAGTACATTTCTGCTTTTATGTTCTAATCTTCTCGAGATGAATAACAACAGTGTATTTGCCTTTTTAAACTACTGACTGAACCTGCAAGTTCACCTGAAGGGAAACCTGGAAGAGGACTCCCATTCAGAAAATAGTCCATGCCTCTATTCTTCCGACCAAGGTGCATGACCTCATACTTTCCCATATTGTATTTCATCAGCCACTTCTTTGCCCACTCACCTAACCTATCTAAATCTTTCTACAGCCTTTCCACCTCCTCAATACTATCTGTCCCTCCACTTAATTTTGTGTCATTTGGAAACTTCACCTCAGTTCCTTCATCCAGTTCTTAATGTATAAAGTGAAAAGTCCCAACACTGATTCTTGTGGAGCACCAGTAGTCACCAGCATGCATCCTGAGAAGGACCCTTTTATCCTCACTCTCTGCCATCTGCTCGACAGCCAATCTTCTGTCCATGCTAGTATCTGGCCTCTAACACCACGGGCCCCTATATTATTCACAATTCCTGATGTTCATGAGGAGGAAAGGGTTTCTAATTTCCTGGATGGTGGATTTGATGACCATTTAAAGGCTGTGGGGAAGGAACAAAAATGGACCTATCCATGCACCAGAACCATGTTGAATAAGGACTAAAAAGTGGAAAAACATACTGCTTTAAATCAAGGGAACTATGGAAGAAGATGTTACAGTTTTAAAAGCAAATTACTGGAACTCGTTGTGAGTTCCGACCACAATGTTGTCTTATTCAAGTGATGATGGAAGATGTTAGATATCTCTTGTTTGTTTGTGTGTGTGCGCGCGTGTCCGTTGTATGTAGGCACACGCGTGCACATTCACGCCTGTTGGTTTTTGGATTCACTAATTGTTGCGTGCTCATGAGAGTTTGCCATCTGCCTCAAGGGTCACAGTCTGTTCTGGCATTGATTCTTGATTATTTTGAGGTAGCAATCCCTTCAGTGAAAAATCTACTGCTGAAGATATTGCTTTGCTCCACTTCCTTCTCCTCTTGATGCCTGAAACTTTGTTATTCCTGCAGACGATGTCACTTCATATCATCTGTGGATCCAAAGCCTGAGAGTCATATTCTCCAGTTGCCACCTGCTATCTCCCATGTGCTTTGATGGACTCAAGTTGTTTTTGGAAGTGTTTCTCCTCCTTTTATGCCCTTGCAATGGCAAGACTGTGACAAACCTTTGTACTGTGCAAGTACTTACTGAGCATTCTCCCTTTACCCTCTGGTGGCCTAATGGAACCCACGTACCAGTGGGTGTGTGCCTGCTGTGTCATTCCCCCTTCATAGAGCCCACCCAATCTCTTGGGTTTTCATGACTCATCTCCAATATGTTGCTGTCTCTATGCACCTTCCCTGCTGCAGACTGTATGTGTATCATGCCTTTGATAACATTTGAATTTGACTCTCAATGATCTGTTTAACACTTTTGTAGGCAACATTGCCAAATCAGGTAGGTTCTTGGATCTGCCTTCACTCACTGGCACCAGGAGTGCCTGGTCTTGATATCCCTGATACCTTGATAATCTCTAAATTAAGATTTAATACATAAAACTAGTTGGACCTAACTCGTTATTATATGGGATTAAATATTGGTCCCTGAAGTATTAAACATAGGGGCTTAGCTCTTCTTGAAGATTCTCCTTGACAAATTGATTGTTAATGTATTGAACAAACAACAGTATGTTTTTGCAATTTGAAACATATTCCTATAGAGACAGGATGAGATCTGAGGGTAGACCTAGAGTAAGTTCTAGTCTCCATGGCGTCTTGATCTACTGCCAACTACCACTGCGTCAATTGAACTTGTCATGTAGTTTTTTTACAGTGTGTAACGAGTCAAAATTACTGAATTTTTATTTTTAGAATATCTGGTTACTGGCACAAAAGCAGAAATGTAAAGCAAGCTGCTGGTGTTATAAGTATTATATTGATAGTCCACAACATTTTAGAAGTCTTTGAAGTATATTTATGACACAAACCAATAATTCTTTTGTAATTATCAATGTGAAGATCTGCAATGATGATTGTATGTGGGTAAGACCAAAAGATGTAGGAGCAGAAGTGGGCCATTCACCCCATCAAGTTAGCTCTGCCTTTTAATGAGACCACGGTTGATCGGATAATCTTCAAATCCATTTTTCACCTTTCCCCCAAAACACTTGATTCCCTAACTGGTTAACAATCTATCTCAACCTTGAGTATACATGATGACCTACTCTCTACAGCCCTCAGCAGTGAAGAATTATATATATTCGCTAACCTCTGAGAGAAGAAATTCATTCTCATTTCTGTTTTTAATCAGTGTGCTCTTATTCTGAGATGATGCTCTCTGGTCCCAGACTGTCCTACAAATGAGAAACAATCTTTCTGCATCTAGCCTGTCAAGTCCCCCAAGAATCTTGTACTTTTCAGTAAGGTTACATCTTATTCTTTTAAATTCCAATAAGTACTGACTCAATAAGTACAGATCTACTCAATCTTTCCTTATAAGCCAGTCCCACCACACTTAGTCACCCTAGTGAACTCACTTTAGAATATGTCCAAAATTAGTATATCTTTCCTTAGATAAAAGGGCAAAAACTGTTCAAAGTATACCAGGAGCAAATTGACTAGTGCCTTTTATAGTTTTGACCAGACTTGCCTATTTTTATATTCTTTTCCTTTGAAATAAAAGCCAACATTCCATTTGCCTTCACTATTGCCCACTGAACTCAAATGCTAGCTTTTTGTGATTTATACATGAGGATTCCCAAATCCTGCTGTGCTGTAGCACTTCAGTCATTCTCCATTTAAATAATATTCAACTCCACTATTCTTCCTGTCAGAGTGCATAATTACATATTTCCCCACAGTATATTCCATCTGCCAAGTTGCCCACTCACTTAACCTGTCAATATCCCTTTATAGACTCTGTCTGTCATCCTCAGCACTTATTTTCCAACCTGTTTTTGTATCCCCTACAGACTTGGCAATATGACAATCACTTTCCTTATACCATTCATTAATAAATATAAATAATTGTGACTCCATTATGTGGTACTCCATTCAACACTGAAAATGTCCCCATTAATTAACTTTCCGTCTTCTGTTATTGTATGGAATGGTGGAGTGGATTTGTTGGGCTGAATGGCCTACTCATGTTCCTACATTCCCATTTATGAAGCTCAAGATCCCATATGCATGCTAATCACTAACTCAATGTGCAGTTCAACCTTCAAACATCTATGCATATGAAATCCCCACTTCTCTGTCCCTACACTGCTTAGAACTGTTCCATTTAGTCAGTGTTGCCTTTCCTAATCACCTCTGCCATAATGCATTACATCACATTTCAGTATTAAATTCTATCTTACTGTGTTGGACCATACAGTGTAAACAATTTACCAACGTTTTCCTATTGCCTCCATGAATGGACTGACACCATCTATCTTTTATAAGTTAGCCAATCCCCTATCCATGCTAAATGTGCTCTTAGCTTTTTATTAGCCTAATATATGGTACCTTATCAAATGACTTCTGAAAAATTAATTTATTAAAACCCTGCTACCCCTTAATCTATCCTTCTTGTTAGCCCCTGAGAAATTTGTTTGGCATGATTTCCTCTCGTGAAGCCACATTGATTCTGCTGGTCATTCTAACTGTTCTGCTGTTACATTCTTTTTTAATAGAGGCTAACATTGTCCAATAAAAGATACAATATATAAGATATAAGATATTCCCTTTTTAAATAAAGGTCTTACATTGGATTTCTTTCAATCATGGAATCCCCATAGTGTGGAAGCAAGCCTTTCAGCTTATTAAGTCCACAATGGCCCTTCAAAGAGCATTACACCCTGACCCACCCTATCACTGTAACCCTGAATTTTCCATAGGGTTAATCCACCTACCCTGTACATCCCTGGACAATTTAGCATGACCAATCCACCTAACCTGCTCATCTTTGGATTGTGGGAGGAAACCTGCACAGACATGGGGATAATATGCAAATTCCACTCAGACAGTCACCTGAGGGTGGAATTGATGGTCCCTGGTGCTGTGAGGCAGCTATGCTAACCACTGAGCCACCATGCCACTCTAAATTTCCAGAACTTTTCCTGCACTTTTCCAGAAGTTCCTGGAAGATTATTACCTGTGTATCCACTATCTCCATGGCTATTTCTTTTAACATCCTCAGATACATAATCAGATCCAGGGGTTATATTTGTTTTTAGCCCCATTATTTCTCTAGCACTTTTTCTCTAGTGGTAGTTATTGTATTTATTTCCTCTCATTTATTTTCCCCTTGAATATTTAATATTTGTAGCATGCTATTAGTGTCTTCAATTTTGGGCACTAAGCAAAGTATTTGTCCCAACTTCTCTGCTATTTCCTTGTTCCTGTTTTTATTTTTCCACCCTCGTTCTCTAAGGGACTCATCCATCAGATTACTCATCCACTCACGATGATAATTTCTTGTATAACTTTTCATATATTTCAAGAAGTTCTTCCTATATGCATGAGGCAATATTCCTATTAACTGCAAGGAACTTGGGTCTTTCTTTAGACTTGTATTGTCCATTACATTACCATTAGTTATATGTGACTCAATGGCAATCTCAACGCCACTTGCATTTTTGACTCCTAAATAAGAATGAATAATAGACAGTCATTTGGTATGTAATTTTAATACTTATTTGAATGGTGTATGTCCACGAACTTGATCATTTACAAAATGTCATAGAGTCACAGATTCATTCAGCACAGAAACAGACCCTTCTTTTCATGCCCCTCTGGCTATGATAGTTATAAGGATATAAAAAGATCTCATGGACTCACAGACATTTACAGCAGAGAATTTAACTCATCAATCAATAATGATCTGACTGCATTCATCCTATTTTCCAGCTTTTGGCTCATGACCCTCGAGGCTATGGTAATGCATGAATATCAAAACACTGCTAAATTTCACAAGAGTTTCTTACTCAAGTTCCCTTTCAGGCAGTGATTTCCAGTTTCACACCACACTCTGGGTGAAAGAAGTTCCCTTGGCTCTCCCCTTAGCCTTTTACCTCTTATCTTAAATCATTGATCATTGACCCATATATAATAGATAAAACACCTTCCTGTCCACCCTACCTGTGCCCATCATAATCTTATACACCTCTATCAGCTCTCCTTTCAACCTTACCTGCTCCCAGGTAAACAACCCAAGCCTATTCAATCTTTCCTCATAGCTCAGACCCTCTAGCCCAGGCAGCATCTTGGTAAATCTCCTCTGCATCCTCTCTAATGCAGTAGCATCTTTCCTAAAATGTGATGACCAGAATTGCAGTATGGTAGTTGTGATCGAATCAGAAGTTTATACAGTTCCAGAATAACCTCCTTGCTCTTGTGTTCTGTGCCTTGACTAATAAAGGCAAGTATCCCTAATGCCTTCTTAATCACCGTATCTAGCTGCCCTGCTATGTTTAGGAATCTGTGGATTTGGTCCTTCTGATCTTCAGTATTTTCCAAGGTCCTACCATTCATAATGTTATCCCTTACTTTGGTGGACCTCTCTAATTACATTACCTATTACCTTTCCAGATTGTATTCCATTTGCCCAGCTGACCAGTCTGTTGGTATCCTTCTGCAGTTTGTGACTATCCCTCTCACTATTTGGTATCATCCATGAACCTCTTGATCAATCTTCCTGCGTTTATGTCCAAATCATTAATGAGCACCACAAATAGCAAGGGCCCCAGAGCCAAGCCCTGTCAGACTGTACTGGAAAAAGTCTTCAATCACAAAAACATGCCTTTACCATCACCCTCTGCTTCCTGCAGCTCAGTCAATTTTGGATCCACTGTGTATTTTTACCATGAATCCATGGGCTTCTACTTTCTTGACCAGTCTGTCGACCTGTTTTGTCTGTCCTTCAACTCTCCTGCACTTGCTGGTCTTATCCTGGTGTAACCACAACAATTTGTTACTTCTGTTTCATCTGTGGAAGTGAATGTCACAGCTGGGAAAAGAGTGGTTCTGTTCAGATGCTATGTGGACAACTCAGCATTGCTGCTGTCCAAGAGATCATTAACGCATTCGTTATATCTAAATAAGTTGAAGAACTCATTTTGCACATTATCTGTTTCAGGGTATTACTATTCCTTTATTTCAGAAACCCTTTTGAAGTCACAGAACAATTTATTCAGCAGTTTAATCATGCAAAAGAGCGAAAGGAAAAGGAACAAATGATTGATGTGGCTCGTAAGATGCTTACCAGAAACAAGGTATTGGTGTAGAAGCTTTAAAGATAGGAAACAAAAAGCATTTCAAGTGAAAATTTGCTTCATTGACCAATATGATCTTTGTTGTATGTGTTAACAGTGGAAACTACTAATAGGAGACTCAGATAGTAATACATATAGAGCATTTGCTCTCAGAAGTGTTCATCGTCCACATGAACAGTGATGCATTTCAAATGTACTTCTTGGTTCTAAAGCATTTTGGAAATCATGAAGTCTATTTTCATATATTGTTTGTTCATTGTATTTTGGTATCACTGGTTGGGCCAGCACTTGACCCTTTTTTCCCCTTGAAAAGGTAGTAGTAAGCTGCCTTCTTGAACCACTGCAGTGCTCGGGGTCTAGGTATCCCGACGGGAAAGGTTGAAACTGTCCAGAAGTCAACATCGCACTGGAGAAGCGCACTTTTCGATTTTTAAATTAACTCAATCACTAATCAAATAAGTCACCAATTAATAAGGAACAAACACTGCTCACCAGGGGCAGCGTAACAAAAAAAACAAAAAAGGGAGGGAACAAGGGAGGGAACTAAATCAAAGTAGTGCTGGGGGGGATCCAAATTGACGGTGACTCAGCAAGTCTGAATCTATAGTGCTCCTCCCAAGACTTGGGCAAAGTGGGCCACCCCCCTGCACCACACTCACCAAATCATTTAAAATAGTTTTTACTTAATTTAATTAGTTGCTCAGTACTGAATTTAAACAAGGTAAAAACAATGACTGCAGATGCTGGAAACCAGATTCTGGATCAATGGTGCTGGAAGAGCACAGAAGTTCAGGCAGCATCTGAGGAGCTTCAGCAAAATCTTTTATTGACATTTTGGGCAAAAGCCCTTCATCAGGAATAAAGGCAGAGAGCCTGAATCGTGGAGAGATAAGCTAGGGGAGGGTGGGGGTGGGGAGAGAGTAGCATAGAGTACAATGGGTGAGTGGGGGAGGAGCATCTAGTCTCCTGTAAAAATGACTAAGGAGAAGGGAGCCCACAGCCCTCAGCAGGCAGGAAGACCTCCCCCACCCCCCCAGCTGCAGCAGAGGCGTCTGCAGCCGGGGGACTTACCTACGGTGGCGAGCCTCATGGAAATAATTTCCAAACTTGACGCGAAGATCGAAGCCTTCATCAAAGAGTCCCGGAGCCGATGGAATTTACTCTTGGTCGCATTACAAAAGCACGACTGAGATATCGAGGAAATCGAGCGCCAAGTCAGAGGGGCGGAGCTAAAGGCCGCGACCTCCAAGACTATAGCAGAATCGGCCGTGGGTCAGGTCCGGACTCTTCAACAACGAGTCCAGACCTTAGAAAATCACATCAATGACCTCGATTTTCAAGGTCGTCGAAAAAATATTTGTTTGCTGGGCCTTCCCGAATGGGAAGAGGAAGGCCAGCTTACAGCATTCCTTGAGCAGTGGCTTCCACAGCTGTTAAATCTGGAGGCTGGATCAGGCCAGGTAAGGGTAAAATGGGCCTACCAGGTTGCAATGCACGGGTCTGGCTTGAACTAGCGCCCCCACCCGGTCCTGTTCCAGCTGCAGAGCTACAAGGAGAGGCAGATGTTCTTAGAAGCCTCCAGAAATCTTGGGAAAGATCCCCAAGCTATGATTTATAAAGGATCCAAGATTATGCTATTCCAGGACTTCTCCCCAACTTTGGTCCAAAAGAGGAAGTGTTTGACGAAGCGAAGAAGCGTTTAAGGGACTTAAATATTCAGTACTCCTTGCGCTACCCAGCAACGCTACGCTTTAGCCATGAAGGGTCCGTGTACAACTTTGGATCGCCGGAGAAGGCCAAGGAATTTTTGGACTCTCTTAGATAAATTGTGAGAGTTAACTGATGTTGTTTTGCCCTCCCCCCACCCTGGTTTACCCACTTTTTTTTTATCCCTTTCATTACCTCACTGTTTAATATTATCTCCGGGGGATGGCGAGAGGGGTTTATTTATTTGTTCTTCACTTAGTGATTTTCTCCCCCCCTTTTTTATATATATATATATATATATATAGTATATATATATAGGCCGGGGGGGTGTCTACTTAATGTAGGTGGCAGGAGGTGGTTATCTTATCCTATTTTATCTCTGTTTTAGGAGCGGGATTGTTTTCCCCTGTTATTTTGTATCACTATATTTCATTATTATTTATTGAGACTGTAATTTTATAGTTATATATGTTTATACATGGTATCAACATTACCAAATATATCCAGGTGTTGGTGTGGGTGGGGGGGGAGGGGTAGGGTACTCACTGTTAACTCTAGCTCTGTAGTATATTTGAATTTTCTTTATCCTATCGTGGGGTGCCTTGGTCAAGGGTGGGGCACTGGTTGGGAGAGGATATGATGGGCTTTTGGAAAGGAAGTGATGCCCCCTGGGGACAAGGGGGAAAATCTCCATTTAAATGTGTTTTTTTTAATTTAGAAATAGTTTTTTATTATTTTGATGTGAGTGTATTAAAGAGCTTTTATTTTTGTGAATTTTATATGTTCTATGTTCGGGATGTTTTGGACGGGGCTTCTTCTCCCGAGGAGTCTCGGACTTGCCCGGACGTTTATGGTTAATTAGTTGGTTAAATAGTGCACCTGGAATGTCAAGGGGAGTAATTCACCAATCAAAAGGAAGAAAATATTATCAAACCTCAAGAAAGAAGGGGTTGATATAGCTCTCCTACAGGAGACACACTTATTGGATAAAGATCACTTGAAATTATGACAGGGTGGATTTGATCAGGCCTTCTTTTCTTCCTTCAGCTCAAAAAGTAGGGAAGTTGTCATCCTTATTCGGAAGAATCTCCCTTTCAAAATCCTAAACCAGATAAAAGACGAATCTGGATGATATATTCTGATTAAAGCCTTTATAAATGGAGAGGAATATGGGATCTTAAATCTGTATTGTCCCCCGGCACATCCTTTTAAATTTATAACGGAAGCCTCCTTAAAATTGATGGCTCTCGGTGCTCGTCATACAATTATAGGGGGAGATTTTAATTGTACTATGGATCTGGAAATACATAGGATTCCCAAGAGTACTGCAGAAATATCCCCCAGATCCAGACAATTGGTGGATTTGAACAAAGAATCAGGATTAGTAGATGTATGGAGACGCCTTCACCAACAGGGCAGAGATTTTTCTTTTTACTCCAATCCACGTAAATGTCATACTAGAATTGATATGTTTTTTGCCCCCTCGATTTTTTAAAAATTCCATATCATCCTGTAAAATAGGTAGTATAACAATTTCTGATCACGCTGCTGTATATATGGAAATCAAGGCGAGGAACAATGAGACATCCCCCTGGCATTGGCGTATGGATTCTTTCCTGATGAAAGATAGTAAATGTGTAAAGTACTTCTCTCAAGAATTTAAAATGTTTTTAGAAATTAATTCAGGTACGGCTAGAAGCCCATCAATGATGTAGGAGACCATCAAAGCTTATGCACGAGGTTTGATCATTTCATACTCAGCGACCCAGAAAAAATTAAAGGGCGAACAACAGCGTCTGCTCGAAGCTCACTTAAAAGCAGCTGAAACAGCATATGCTGACAGACCTTCTATTATCAAATTACAAAGGATTACGGCCTTAGGACATCTCTGAACATTACGCTTACCCAAACGGCTAAGAGGGAAATATTATTTGCAAAACAAAGGTTATATGAATTTGGCGATAAACCTGGTAGATACTTAGCATTTCTCGCAAAGAAAAAAAAGGCCCCTCAAACTATCACGTCTATCAAGGAAAGTGCGGGTACTCTGACTCCTGATCATAAAAGGATTAACACAATCTTTAGAAAATTTTATTCTGATTTATATAAATCGCAGGATTGCGAAGATAGAGCTAGGAGGATGCAGTCATTTTTTAAAAACGTGACCTTTCCGGACCTAACCCCAGAACAGGTATCAGTCCTGAATGTTCCCCTAACAATCCAAGAAATACTTGACGCAATCAGGCAACTTCAGAGCGGTAAGGCACCTGGCCCAGATGGCTTTCAAGCTGAATTCTACAAAGAATTTACAGGAATACTGGCTGGCCCACTTATGGGCATGTATAACTATGCATACAGTTAGGGCTGTCTCCTGCCTTCGCTGAAAGAGACTATATCTCTCTTATCCTCAAAAAAGGAAAGGACCCAGAAGATTGCGTGTCATACAGACCAATATCCTTGCTAAATGTAGATTTTAAAATCCTCTCTAAAACGTTAGCATTAAGGCTAGAAAGAGTGTTGCCACACATCATAAAGGAGGACCAGACGGGGTAGATCATCCAATAATATTAGAAGGGTTTTGAATGTGATTCAAGCCTGCCATCAGGGAAAAATACTGGGAGTAGTAGTCTCATTAGACGCGGAAAAGGCATTCGACAGGGTTGAATGGTCATATCTGTTTTACACATTGGAAAGGTTTGGCATTGGAAAGGCGTTTACCAAATGGGTCTCAACACTGTATAATGATCCCGAAGCAGTTGTGATTACCAATGGACTAGGCTCGGATAGCTTCAGTGTGGTAGGAGCTGCCATCTTTCACCATTGCTATTTACGCTAACAATTGAGCCACTAGCAGAAGCTACACGGGCTGACCCTAATATAATGGCCCTGAGGATTGGTACAGATAAACATAAAATTACCCTTTATGCAGATGATGTTCTTCTATTTTTCAATAACCCCCTGATGTCCGTGCCTCGCTTAATCCAAGTTGTTAATATATTTAGTGCATTTTCAGGCTATAAAATTAATTTCTCAAAATCGGAGGCTATGCCAATGGGTGGCCTCGCTAGTATATCCCACCTATCGGAAGGATCCCACTTTCCCTTTCGGTGGTCCCTGGAGGTTTCTTATAATTAGACATTTTTTATCACCCCAGTTATACAAGGCTAACTTTGTGCATTTACTGGAGAGGATAAGGCAGGACCTCCAGCGATGTGAGACCTTCCAATTTCCTGGTTAGGCAGAATAGCACTAATTAAAATGAATGTCCTGCCCCATCTCCTATACCCTATGAGAATGCGTCCGGTGATGCTGCCGAGGCTGGCACTACGCAAACTGTATGGCTGGCTGGGTTCCTTCAACTGGAATCATAGACGGCCCCTCATTAAGCTGAAGAAGCTACAGCTTCCACAGGCAATGGGAGGACTGGATTTTCCAGATTTTAGGAAATATCAGTTAAGTTTCCTATTAAGCTACATAGCCGATTGGGTCTTGTCTGACCCGCAATCAATCTGGCTGGACATCGTGGCTTCTCAAGTAAAATGCCCACTTATTAACCTCTTATTTTCAAACAAGAGGAAAATCATCACGGATCACTGTAAAAACCCTGTAATACTAAATACAATTAAAGCTTGGAATATAATGCGGCGAAATGAGAGCAATTCACATAAAACATCCCCCTATACTCCGATAGTAGGGGCATGAGGGTTCCAACCGGGGCTTACAGATGCCACATTCAAACTCTGGAGATCCAGGGTTACCTCCTGTTTAGGAGATCTGTTTAAAGAAGGGGTCCTGATGTCTTTTGAACAGCTGCGTCAGAAATTTGGATTACCTGATGGTGATCTCT
Organism: Chiloscyllium plagiosum; assembly: GCF_037043375.1. Taxonomy (NCBI): domain Eukaryota; kingdom Metazoa; phylum Chordata; class Chondrichthyes; order Orectolobiformes; family Hemiscylliidae; genus Chiloscyllium; species Chiloscyllium plagiosum. The sequence goes on from NW_028270140.1 coordinate 92,391,416, forward strand.
TTCGATATTTTCAAATTCGAGATTACATACTGAAGAAGACTACGCTATTATATAGTCTTTATAAATCAGACAGAGAACGTAGAGTGTTGTGGCCAATGGGGGTATCTTCGGTCAGCACTCTTTATCATTTATTACATGATGAAGTATCAGAAGATATGGACAATCTGCTTAAAACATGGGATCAGGATTTAGGGCTAGAAATCTCTATAGAAATGTGGAATGACATTTGGGAAAATGCCAGAAACATCTCCATCTGCAACAGAACTCAGGCCATTCAGTTGAAGATAATTCACAGGGCCCATTTAGCACCGGAACGATTGGCAAAATTAAAGGCAGGAGCATCTCCAATGTGTCCAAAACGTAAAATAGAGGTGGGCACTCTTGTACACAGCTTATGGACCTGTCATAAGATCCGTAGATATTGGACTAAAGTAGCAAGTGCCCTGACAGAAATCTTAGGAACGGAAATTAGAGTGCATCCAGTATCTCTCCTTTTGAGCTTTTCGAACTTACCTTCCCAGGATGTGCACGGGAAGAGATTATTTTCCATTCTCTCTTTCTGTGCAAGGAAAAATATTTTGGTTAACTGTGTGGCTGAGGGCCCCCTTGGACTTTTGAATTGGCACAGAATAATCATGGAATATATTCCCCTTGACTTCCTTACAAATATGGTGCACCAAAAAACAGAATTATTCCATAAAATATGGCAGCCCTTCTTGAATTACACAAATACAGATATTTCAGCCATCCTAACAAGGACTTTTATTTAATTGAGATGGCGAACCTGGCTGGTCCGGGGCTCCTTGGGAGAGGAATCCCGCATGAATACAGGTTTTGTTACGATCTGATGTTAACACATTCCGAGCATGTATCTCACTACTCAATTTCTGTGTTATCTGTCATTTTTTTTTTCCTGAATAATGTAAGAGATTTAATCACACTCTGGTTAGTTGTAGGTTAGATTAGTAGTCAGTTGAGTTTTGTTTTTTTTTTCTCTTGGTATCTCTTATTTCTGTTTGATAGATTTTGGTTATTATTTATTTAAGATTTAATTATATATCAATGTTTGTACTTGGGTTTTTTTTATTTGTAAACTTGTAAAAACATGTTAAATTTTCAATAAAAATATCTATAAAAAGTAAAGTAGTGTTGGGGAGGGAAATAAGGCACCCAGCCTCAAAATCCCACTTCTTTTTTATTTCCCTTATTCAACATGTCCAGATTTGTAATGACACACCTCTGGAACAGATGGGACTCAAACCTAGGCCATTACCACTGTGCTACAAGACCTCCCACAGAATTCAGCTTTTTTTTTATTTTGGAACAAACCATCTAATCATCCATTCCATAAGTGAACATGAACAATGACATTGCCCTTGAAACTTAACCCCCTTTTCTTTCGTACACCCACCAACAAATCACCCACCTAACAATTTAAAACACACAACAATTCACAAGCATTGTCCACCAGCAATTCCATTGTCTTTTGTGAAAACTCCTGCAGATGGTCTAATGTGATATCTCATAGAATCTCAACAGTGTAGATACGGGCCATTTTGTCCATCAAGTCTGCACTGACCCTCTGAAGAGCATCTCACCTAGACTCACACCCACTCCCCCCACCCTACACCTATAACCCCATACTTACCATGGCTAACCCACCTAGCTTAATGGCTATCCTAAATTTTTCTGATGCTTCAGCTTTAATTCACACACTTCTGCTGGCATGTAATGCATAAACTGAGTGCAAGAAAGTTCAAGTTGACTGTTGTTCCTTCGAGTGCTGGAAGATTGTCCATGCAGTGTGGAAGGAAACTTTGGGTTCCAATCTTATACCAGTTGTTATGGGCTAATCTCCAACCTATCTGTAATGTTTTTTTGCATGTATTACCTATGCCAGTGCAGTTTGTCAGTTACAATTCAGCTGATTTGCCAGTGTTTTGTGCACCTTCTCAATACTGCATAGTTTCCTTCACATAAGTCATTGTTGAACAGACTTTCTGAAGCAGTCTGCATTGCTAGAATATTCAAGTTCTCAAAATTCATTTTTAGAAAACTCATCCCTATTATCCATTAAGTATTTTGTTGTGACCTAAGGTCTGCACTGACTCATTTTTCCATGATTTCATCCACGGTAGCCCATCTGTGCTAATTGTTTATCACCATGGATCTGCTAAACTGGTTGCTATGTCTGCAAAATTTAAAAAAATAGATATTCTGATCTTTGCCCCATACCTTCAGATTGATGGCTACTACTTCATTAAACTCCCAGGCTAAAAGAATACTTACAACCAGGAGCAGTGGTGCATTTCATTATTTAATGCATTTATCACATTGCAATGTGATCTGTTCTACAGGGGATTTGTATTCTTAATGTGGAATTCATTACCACAGGAAGTAGTTGATGCCAAAACATTGAATGCATTCAAGAGATGGCTAGATAAAGCACTTAGGGCAAATGGGATCAAAGGTTATGGGGAGAAAGCAGGATTAGGCTATTGAGTTGGATTATCACTTTTCTCATCAAAGACTTACTCAGTAATTATGGTACAATGCAGTCCCACAATTTCACAGGAGAGAACCACATTCTTTAAAGATGGTAATGAATTATCATCCCCAAATCAAAACCAGGTGGAACTTTCAAATTCCTTGACCTGATTTTTGATTGCTTTGTCCAGGGTCTCCAAATAAAGTTCAGCCAATACGCACACACACTGTTAAGATACAACCACCATTACACTACCTAGTGTGACACAATTTAACGAGGCAGTAGCTAAGATAATTATGGGCTGACCCAAGTCTTCAGCCACTAAAATAATGTTTTCTAGCTGTTCATCGTCATTATATTCATTCTCTGAGCCACCTGTTTCATGGATTGCTTTAAATACTTGACCTCTTTTCCTTGCATGATTCCTGACTCTGATATTCAGAGACTATTGACTGTTGCCCATGGATTTCTTGGATTCATTCATGAATGGCTGTCATCTTAATCCTGCATTTTCCCTTGATTCAAAAATTTATTAAAGATATGAAGTTCCTCAAAATGTCTTTTGACACTTGTGACCAGCCTCACTGACCTTGAGAGTCAGCAATCAGTGTGTTTTTTTCATTATCTGTGTCACTGCAGCAGTCACAACATGTCCTAGACAGATACCTGGAAATTGTTGCATTCTTAACAAAAAATTAAATGCAGTCATTTCTCAAGATGTGAGTCATTACCACAAAACTGAATATTGGTAACCTGCTTGTGAGCTGATTGCTCAACCTATTAATTTAAGACATCAGTATAGACTCTGAAATGTCTAGACTGGATTTCTTTAGCATTTTATTATAACCTGTCAAACACCATGCTTTATTCTTCTATGGACTAATTGCATATTACATTTATCAAACATTGACAACACCTTGTAGACTTCCATCGTTTTTGTAAATTCTGCCCATATTAGAACTTTTTAATCTCTCTTCAGCATTCAGTTCTGTTACATTCTGTTCTCGAAATAGTTTATTTCTAATTTCATTCCTTCTCAAGAAAGATAAAGCCAAAGCCATAGTTTGCTGCTTTTTGGCTAGAAAAGTGACCTGAGTCCATACCTCCACCTCATTCTTCCACGGCTCCAATGACTCTAATTTGGAAAATGCTGGTTGCTTATCGTCATTTGTGATCCTGAAGCGTGACTTAGCCATTTCACTTTAAAAATCACTTTGCTTCTGTCAGAATCAAGAATTACCTTTTGCTTTCTGTTTTTTTTCAGCTAAAGAGATTGACATTCATCCTTTGCAATCATGTTTGATAAACCGGTATCTATATGTTGAGTTGGGCAGCCTAAGACTTTGAGAAATTTGCAAAGATTTTATTGTAAACCCGTAATATAAGACAAACATCAATTTTTACAGTTCACCTTGTTGCCTCCCTGATGCCAGGGTCAAGGATGTCTCAGAGAGGGTGCAGGATATTCTCAAAGGGGAGAGGGACCAGGAGGAAGTCATTGTACGCATTGGAACTAATGACATAGGAAAAGAAAAGAATGAGGTTCTGAGGAGGGAATATAGGAATTTAGGCAGGAATTTTAAAAAGTAGGTCCTTAGGGATAATAATATCTGGATTATTCCCAGTGCCACAAGCTATTGAGGTTAGGAATGGGAGGATAGAGCAGATAAATGAGTGGCTGAGGAGCTGGTACAGGGAGAAGGATTCATATTTTTGGATCATTGGAATCTCTTCTGGGATAGCAATGTCGGCTTGCACCTAAATTGCAAGGGGATCCTAATATACTGGCAGGGAGATTTGCTACAGTTCCTCAGGAGAATTTAAATGAGTGGAGGAGGATTTAAACGAGTTGGGGGTGGTGGGTGGGGGGGGGGCGCGGTGGTGGGCCTGGTTAGTTGGTGTGTGCGACCCAGGCAGATCGTGAGAAAAGAGATCAGTCTGAGACTGGTACAGTTGGGAAAAGGAACAAGTCAAAGAGTCAAGGCAGGCAGACACAAAGCAGTGAATGAGGCAGGACCAATAAATTAAACTGCGTTCAATGCAAGAGGCTTTAACAGGTAAGGCAGGTGAACTCAAGGCATAGTTGGGAACATCAGACTGGGATATCATAGCGATTACAGGATGTGGCTCAGGAATGGATTGGACTGGCAGCTTAATGTTCCAGGGTATAGATGCTAAGGAAAGATAGAAAGATGAGGGGGGGGGGTTGCATGACAGGGAGTAGTATTTTTGATTAAGGATAACGTTACGGCTGTGCTTAGGGAGAATATTCCAGGGAGTATGTCCAGGGAAGTTTTAGGGTGGAACTGAAAAATAAGAAAGGGATGATCACCTTAATGGGATTATACCACAGACTGCCAATAGGCAGCAGGAAATTGAGAAGCAAATCTGTCAACAGATCTCAGTTATCTGTAAGAATGATAGGGTGGTAATGGTAGGGGATTTTAACTTTCCAAACATTGACTTGGGCTGCTATTGTATTAAGGGTTTAGATGGAGATGAATTTGTTAAGTGTGCATAAGAAAATTTTATGATTCAGTATGTGGATGTACCTACTAGAGAAGGTGGAAACCTTGACCTACTCTTGGGAAATAGGGCAAGGCAGGTGGCTGAGGTGTCAATGGGGAAGTACTTTGGGGTCAGTCATCATAATGCTATTAGTTTTAAATTGTGATTGAAAAGGATAGACTGGATCTAAAAGTTAAATTGGAAAAAGGTTGATATTCTTGGTATTAGGCAAGAACTTTCAAAAGTTGTTTGGGGGCAGATGGTCGCAGGTAAAGCGACAGCTGGAAAATGGGAAGCCTTAAAAATGAGAATACAAGAGTCCAGAGACAGTAGTTTCTGTAAGGGCGAAAGGCAAGACTGGTAGGTGTAGAGAATGCTGAATGACTAGAGAAATTGAGGTTTTGATCAAGAAAAAGAAGGAAGCAGATGTCAACTATAGACAGAAGAGTATAATAGCAGTAGAAGTATACTTAAAAGGGAAATCAGGAGGGCATAAAGGGGACATGAGATAGCTTTGACAAATCGGGTTAAGGAGAATCCAAAGGGATTCAACAAATACCTTAAGGAGAAAAGAATAACTAAGGAAAGAATAGGACCCCTTAAAGATCATTTGGGCCGCCTATGTGTGGAACCACAGGAGATGAGAGAGCTACTAAATGAGTATTTTGTATCAGTGTTTATTGTGGAGAAGGATATGAATACTAGAGAACTTGGGGAAATAAATAGTGACATCTTGAAAAATGTTCATATTACAGAGGAGGAGGTGCAGGACATCGTAAAACGCATAAGGATAGATAAATCCCCAGGACCTGATCAGATGTACCCCAGAATTTTGTGGGAAGATGGTGAAATGATTGCTGGGCCCCTTGCTGAGATATTTGTCTCATTGATAGCCACAGGTGAGGTGCTGGAAGACTGGAGGTTGGCTAACGTGGTGCCACAATTTAAGAAAGGTGGTAAGGAAAAGCCAGGGAACTATAGACCGGTGAGCCTGACGTCAGTAGTGGGCAAATTCTTGGAGGGGATCGTGATGGACAGGATTTACATGTATTTGGAAAGGCAAGGACTGATTAGGGATAGTCAACATGGCTTTGTGTATGGGAAATTATGTCTCATTAACTTGATTAAGATTTTGAAGAAGTAACGAAGAGGATTGATGAGGGCAGAATGGTGCACATGATCTATATGGACTTCATTAAGGCATTCATCAAGGTTCCGCATGGTAGACTGACGAACCAGATTAGATCACATAGAATGCAGTGGAAACTAGCCATTTGGATACAGAAATGGCTTGAATGTAGAAGACAGAGAATGGTGGTGGAGGGTTGCTTTTCAGACTGCAGGCCTGTGACCAGCGTTGTACCACAAGGATCGGTGCTGGGTTCACTGCTTTTTGTCATTTATATAAATTATTTGGAAATTAACGTAGGAGGTATGGTTAGTAAGTTTGTAGATAACACCAAAATTGGTGGTGTATTGAACAATGAAGAAGGTTACCTCAGAGTATGAGATCTTAATCAGATTAGCTGATGGGTTAAGGAGTAGCAAATGGAGTTTAATTTAGATAAATATGAGGTGCTGCATTTTGGAAAGACAAATCAGGGGAGGACTTATACACTGAATGGTAAGGTCCTGGGGTGTGTTGCTGGACAAGGAGACCTTGAAGTGCAGGTTCGTTGTTCCTTGAAAATGGAGCTGCAGGTGGACAGGGTAATGGAAAAGGAGCTTGCCTTTGTATTGGTCAGACCATTGAGTATAGGAGTTTTGAGATCATGTTGCAGCTGTAGAGGTCATTGGTTAAGCAACTTCTGGAAAACCGCATTCAATTCTGATCTTCCTGCTATAGGAAGGATGTTGTGAAACTTGAAAGGGTTCAGAAAAGATTTCCAAGGATGTTGCCAGGTTTGGAGATTTTGAGCCATAGGGAGAGGCTGAATAGACTTGGGTTATTTTCTCGGGAGTGTCAGGGGCTGAGGTGCGATCTTATAGAGGTTTATAAAACCATGAGGGGCATGGATAGGGTGAATAGTCATGGTCTTTTCCCCAGGGTTGGGGAGTCCAAATCCAGATGGCATAGGTTTAGGGTGGGAGGGGAAAAAATTAAAAGAGATCTAAGGGACAACTTTTCCATGCAAAGGGTGGTGCATGTATGGAATGAGCTGCCAGAGGAAGTGGTGAAGACTGGTACAATTACAATATTTAAAAGACATCTGGATGGGTATATGAATAAGCAGAGTTTAGAGAGATAGGCCAAATGCTGGATAATGGGACTAGATTAATTTAATATATCTGGTCAGCATGGATGCGTTCGACTGAAGGGTCTGTTTTTATGCTATACATCTCGATGACTCTAGGACTTCTGAACTCTTTCCCTTGTCCAGAAGCCAACATCTTATTGAGGAAGACATCAGCTCTCTTTTTTCAATCAACCTTTTTGAACATCACCTGCAGCAGGTTGAACTTTAACCTGAACTTGCTAGCTCAGGTAGGGACACAATCACTGTGTCATACTACTTCAAGAGCCTATCATTTTTTATGGAAATTAAACCAAATACCAAATTAACAGAATACCCAATCAACAATTAAAACACACACCCTTAAACATACTACAATCATAGCAACTTCACAGCTACATCTCACAGTTTGCACAATTCACAACTAATCAACCATGACAAGTCTCACACTTGAAGATATTGCATCATACTCACTTTCGTTTATCTTGAAAGGCAAAATGGTTACACAACTGCAGGAATCCGTAGTTAACCAATAGGGTACAGGCATGGCTACATGTCCATGTCTCTATGGAGGAGACAGTACATTGCTATAGAGTGGCCACTGCAGAGACTGTGACTAGTGTTGGACATGGTTGAAACAATTAAAAGTAGTTGTATACTCATATTCGTACAGATACTAATCCTCCTTTGCATATCTCATTTCTCCCTCATCCTACAATCTCTTGTGTTTTTTTAAACTCTTCCTTTACCCCCTCCCTGCCTTTGCAACATCTCTACTGCTGTACCTTTCTCTTGTGTATAGCCAAGGAATGCATCCTGCTCAAACAGTGGTGCAGGAGCAAGAAGTGATAGATGAGGAAGATGTTGATAATGAAGATGCTCCATCATTCCTTCTCACACTCACAGTCACCAGGTTAATTATAGTGTATTTTAGAACTGGACTTCCCGAAGGGGGGGAGGGGGGGGTCGCAATATGAATGCTAACAGCTGCAAGACCCCCCTAAATCTTTGAGGAGAAAGTGAGGTCTGCAGATGCTGGAGATCAGAGCTGAAAATGTGTTGCTGGAAAAGCGCAGCAGGTCAGGCAGCATCCTGAAGGCTCCTGAAGAAGGGCTTATGCCTGAAACGTCGATTCTCCTGTTCCCTGGATGCTGCCTGACCTGCTGCGCTTTTCCAGCAACACATTTTCACCCCCTAAATCTTTGTCATTTTTAAATAAGAGAGATGGCTTTTTAGGCTGATCTTTGAGCCTAATTTCTGTTCTGAAAAGGCCAGAGAAAAGCTGGAGCTTTTTATTGAAAATTCTTGTAGTTCCCTGTTCTAACCACTGTTCTCCCACCCTGCTTTCACAGGTGGCCAATCTCTTGACCAGTTGCCACTGCTGGCCATCCTCTCCTAATGCAACCTATCCCACTGCTTGCACAGCTCTTCCACCTCCCATCCTGTTACCCCTTCCACTCTCCACCCTCTAGGCTGATCACATTCTGAGGTCATTTTTAATCCTGAACATAGAATCATATGGGTAAGAGTTTGTGAAACATTGCTTTAATGAAAGGGTAGCTTAGAAGCAGGATCTGAAATACCTCCAAAGAGCTGAGTATCCTATTACTAAGTCAACCTTTAATTACACATGGAGAGTCCTTGATAGTAATCCTGCTCCCTTAAATCCAGCTCTCTGAGTGAACAGGATATCTGACACTTCTGTGTTTATCTGTCAGCCAGAGCTCCCTGATTGAGTCTGTTAATCTGGTCCAATCAGCGAACTCATATTCTATGAGTTCTATCCACCTCCTTACAATCACTATGAGCTCTTCATGTGGTGAGATACCGGATTTAAATGGTGTATCGGGAGAAAGGGTGTTGCAGATGACAGCTTGCTGGCAAGTTACTCATGAATTCTGTTGTAAAGGATTTGGATGAGGACTTTGTACAGTCTAGAAACAAGTTGATTAGCACACACACAGAAATGGTGGCAAGCCTGCCTAAAAGCCTGTGATCACTTCAAGGAATATGGAAGTGCCTGGCACCAGTTTTGCACATGACTTTGGGAGGCCCATTTTTCTAGCATTGAAGTGATGGCCAACTCTATGAGTACACTTGAGGATCCAACCTTGATGATGATCTCAGTGTCTCAGTTTCCATTGCAGCACAAGTACAAGGCAAAGTATGTTTCAGTCTGCAGTGGTCTCTGTATGGTCCTTCTCCTAACAGAGTTGATGAGGGTACCCTGATAGTTTGCTAGTGTAACATTGCTTTTGATTTCTTTCGTTGTTGTAGAAATAGTAAATTTAAGAAATTAAACAGGGAGGTATACGTCAATTACTGAGCCAGAACTAACCTTAAAAAAAGGTCAATTTAGTCACCTCATTAAATCTAATTTTAAAAATGCTAATGCACAGTAATAGATATCATTCAGAAAGCTTTAATTGATTAACATTAAACTCAGGAGAATAACTATTTCTTCTTGACTCTTGTTATCTCAGAATCATTCTAAGTAACACAATTACAGAATTAATATAGAATGCTGTGTATGTCGTAAACTATAAGCTATTCTGATTGATTTCTTCTACTTTAGCGGAAAGCTGGATTGAATGCAATGGGTTCAGGGAACCATGTTAATCTACCGTTAGCTTGGACAGAACTAGCTTTCCTGGTTCACTGTAAGGAGAAAATACAAGAAGGTAAGTCCTTTTTATGTTATCCTCAAAAGTTTGACGATAATTGTTGTGAAAATGACCACAAAATAAACCATGCAGTATTTCAGGTAGAGTGTAGTGTGAAATTCCTATACACTAAAACCAAAAATCAATTGTTCACAATATTAAAATTTGTTTGACATCTTTTATATGCAAGAAGGTTTGAATTTTTTTTGTAAGCTAGGTAGTGCATCAGTTTAATGTTTTTAAATATAATTGCAGACAAAATTTAACTACACTCATTATTAATGCTTTGCTGTGGAGCAAGTGTGCCACAATGCTTTCAAACATATTTATACAAAAATAAATTAGTTGTGATAGGAGTATAAATTATAGTTAGATCAAAGAGTGATTTTTCTTAACAGTGTATTATTTGCTGAGAATGGCACTTACAGATTTGTTAATTATTTTCAAGCTATTTATACTACTAATATGCTGGAATAAATATGTAAGATCTAAAACTGCAATAAGCTTTCTAGATAGCTCCGAGTAAGACAGCGTGCAACATGTGGCTGTCCAGAGGAAAGTTTTGGATCCAGTGACATGAGTCTGGATTAAATTATTAGCAAATTTAGTACATGTGATTTGATATGAGTGTCATGATGTACCCAATTGGCGGAAGGTGGAGTGGCACACTGGCATGAACAGTCTTCAGTTTTAAGAAGAATGCAGTATAACAGTAGGGAAATGTTGCTACATCTGGAGACGATGTTAATAAGAACACATCTGGAATACTGTCCACAGTTTTGGTCTTCTTGCTTCAGGATGTAATGAATTTGAAGCAGTCAGAGAAGGTTCACTCAGCTAATACTTGACATGAAGGCATTGTCTCAAGAGTTGATCTTATTGAAGCATAATCATTTGAAGGCACTTAATAGGATGGATGTGATGAGATATGTTCCTTGTGCAGGAGTCAAAAGCCAGTGGGCACAGTTAGATCATAAGACCATGAAAAATTAGAACAAGAGTAGACTTTTCAGCTCCTTGAGCTTGCTTGGACATTCAATAGGATCATGGCTGATTGGACATTCCTCATATTCACTTCCCTGTCTTTTCTCCATATTGCAGCCTTAAATATACACAAGGACTCTGCCCCATACCTCTCCGTGACAAACATTTCCAAAGATTGTCAAACTCCTGATACTAAAAAGAATAAAAAAATTTAACATAGAGACAAGGAATTTTCTTTCTGTTAGAGGAATGTTAGACTTTGTAGTCATCTTCCCCAGAGAGCAGTGAAGGCTGGGTAATTGAAATGTTCAAGTTTGAATGGGACAGATTATTGATGTACACTAGAATCAAGTTTTATGACAGGCAGAAAATTGGAGTTGAGGCCTCAAGCAGATTGGTCATGATTTTATAGAATGGCAGAGCAAGGTTGAGGGACATGGACATGTAGCCATCCATGTCCCTCATCTCTGTACACGCAGACCAAAGGGGCCATCAATTCAACCATGACAAAATAAGCATTCGAGGAGAAGCTAACCAGAGACACACCAGAGAGTTAGAGTTATAGGGTCATAGAGATGTACAACATGGAATTCTTGGTAGCCTGGTTTTCAACCAAAAAGGCCATCAACAAATACAGTCCCGGAGTACAAACCGCTGCAGGGAAGACCCGGAGGTGAGACTGACCCTAACATACTGGACCCACATAAAAACCATGCGAGACAAAACAACAGCGCTTCACGGAAATTGCACTGATGATTTTACCCAGCATGATAATGAAACATCTGCATGATAACCCAGGAGCTTGGCAAGCTAACCAACTACCTTCAATAGGAAGGGTTTAGAAGGATATGGGTCAAGGCTGACAAATAGGACTAGATTAATTTATCATATCTGGCCAGTATGGATGAGTTGGACCGAAGGGTCTGTTTCCATACCCTACATCTCTATGGCTGTATGATTCTATGATTCTATTAGCAGCGATACAGGTTTGGTTAACTAGCAGGAAGCAAAGAGTGGGGATAAATTAATGTTTTTATGGTTGGCGATCAGTGACCTGTGGTGTGCCTCAGGGATCAGTGTTGGGCCCACATGTATTTACAATTTTATGTAGATGATTTGGAGTTGGAGACCACCTGTAGTGGGCGAAGTTTGCAGATGGCACTAAAAGAAGTGGTGGAGCAAATTGTGCAGAAGGCTCTAACAGTTGGCAGAAGGATATAGATAGTTTAAGTGAGTAGTCAAAAGTCTGGCAGATGGAGTATAATGTTGATAAACGTGAAGTCATCCATTTTGGTAGGAATAAAGGTAAAAAGAACTATTATTGGAATGGTAAAAAATTGCAGCATGCTGCTGTACTGAGGGACCGGGGTGTCCATGTGCATGAATCCAAAAGGTTGGTCTGCAAATGCAGCAGGTAATTAGGAAGGCAAATGGAATTTGTCCTTCATTGCTAAAGGGATTGAGTTAAATAACATGGACGTTATGTTGTAGCTGTACAGGGTACGGGTGAGCCCACACCTGGAGTACTGTGTGCAGTTTTGGTCTCCTTTCTTCAGAAAGGATGTACTGGCACTAGGGAGGGTACAGAGGAGTTTCACTAGGTTGATTCCAGAGTTAAGAGGGTTGGCTTCTGAGGGGAGACTGAGTATACTGGGATTATATTCATCAGAATTTAGAAGAATGGGGGAGGGGAGTCTCACAGAAACATAAAATTATGAAGGCCACAGACAAGGGAGAAGCAGAGAGGATGTTGCTACTGATGGGTGAAACGAGAACAAGAGGGCATAGCCTCAAAATTAGAGAGCAGATTTACAACTGAGTTGAGGAGGAACATCTTCGCCCAGAAGATTGTGAATTTGTGGAATTCCTTGCCCAGTGAAGTGTTGAGGCTTCCTCATTGAATGTTTTTAAAGCTATGGTAGATAATTTTTGAACAGTAAAGGAATTAAGGGTTATGGTGAGAGGGTGGGGAAGTGAAGCTGAGGCCACTAAAAGATCAGCCATGATTAGATTACATTACATTACATTACATTACATTACATTACAGTGTGGAAACAGGCCCTTTGGCCCAACAAGTCCACACCGACCCGCCGAAGCGCAACCCACCCAGACCCATTCCCCTACATTTACCCCTTACCTAACACTATGGGCAATTTAGCATGGCCAATTCACCTAACCTGCACATCTTTGGACTGTGGGAGGAAACCGGAGCACCCAGAGGAAACCCACGCAGACACGGTGAGAATGTGCAAACTCCACACAGTCAGTCACCTGAGGCGGGAATTGAACCCAGGTCTCTGGCGCTGTGAGGCAGCAGTGCTAACCACTGTGCCACCGTGCCGCCCTTGTTGAATGGCGGAGCAGGCTCAAAGGGTCAGATGGCCTACTCCTGCTCCTAGTTCTTATGTTCTTACTATTGACTCTGGGATCATGCTATATGATTATCTACTGATTCATTTCTTTATTTTTATTTCTCAAGAGGCTCTGGATATTCTCTTGATTTCTTTGGACCAAGCACCATTGCACCCAGACCAGATTCCTGTATTGTTCTTTCTTGCAGAGTCTGTCTTGTACTGGATCTGTACTGATGCAGTAAAGCAGTCATACCTCTATGCATGTGAAGTGAAGATAATAAAGGTACACTGTTCAATAAAATAATTACTTAGCTTTTATAAGTAGAGTGGTAAAATAAGAAGAAAGACATTCAGTAGTTCAAAATTAACTACTTCATATATTTTTAGAATGAGTACATTGGCGTTCCTTTGAATTCCCCAGAATTCTGACATGTTTATACCCACATTCAAGCTGCCTCCAGATAATTCATACAGCAGAATACATTATAAAATAATAGAAAGTGTACAGTGCACTAGGAATTATATACTTAGACATGACATTTTAAGTGCCTGTGGCAAGAACTGTTGCTGTGGTATTTTACTTTACTGTCTGGGTAGCATTACAGATTACTTAGTTACAGATTACTTACAGCGTGGAAACAGGCCCTTCGGCCCAACAAGTCCACACCGACCCTCTGAAGAGCAACACACCCAGACCCATTCCCCTACATTTACCTCGTCACCTAACATTACGGGCAATTTAGCATGGCCAATTCACCTAACCTGCACATTTTTGGACTATGGGAGGAAACCAGAGCACCCGGAGACACGGGGAGAATGTGCAAACTCCACACCTACAGTTGCCTGAGGCGGGAATTGAACCTCGGTCTCTGGCGTTGTGGAGCAGCAGCACTAACCACTGTGCCACCGTGCCGCCCACATAACTAATTATTTGGTACATATAATTTTCAGGATGTACGAATTGATATCCCATTAGCCATCATTTGGGATTTGATCCTGCATCTCCAGAGAATTAGCCTGCAAAGGCTGAGGATTACTCGCACCAGTAATATTACCACTACGCCAACAACAATAATAGATCACCCAAATGTTTACGGAACCTGTCTGATTTTTAGATACATTAATTCTCCTACAATCAGTGATCTGCTTTGTCAGATGACTGCCATGGAATGTAAGCAAAACTGGATGCATCCTTGCTTCTGATCAAAACTATAGTTGTCTCAGCCAGGTTATCTGACTTCAAAGTTTAATTTACAGTTTTGAATTTTTTTAAAAATTAACTGTCATAGAGGTGAGTCCTGAATAAATGTTTGGTTTTAAATCTTCATTATGGAGATTTAATAAAAATTTCATGAACTGGAGACCTTTCACAATTAATTAAGCAGGAGTGAGAATTGTATTAGATTGCTGTAATTATGCTTTCCCATCCAAATGGCACCTAATATTACCAATGCTGGATACAATACTGTAATGCATCTCTTTCATAAGAGCAAATATTCTTACACAAGTGAGTCTGGAAACAGCTTCATGGTACCTATTATTAGCTGCTTGTAAAGGCACAGCAAAGCACTGAAATTATTGTAGTATTTGTACCATAACTTGGTTTAGGATGAACATTGGTATTGAACTGACAATTTTTAATCTGGTTGATTGCCAGAGATTATTATGCACGTACATTTTGCAAATGGCATATCTGACACAATGAGGTAAAAACAAGGACTGCAGATGCTGGAAACCAGATTCTAGATTTGAGTGGTGCTGGTAAAGCACAGCAGTTCAGGCAGCATCCGTGGAGCAGGAAAATCGACGTTTTGGGCAAAAGCCCTTCATCAGGAATAGAGGCAGAGTGCCTGCAGGGTGGAGAGATAAATGAGAGGAGAGAGGGGGTGATGAGAAAGATATGTTTGAGACACCACCCAAGCTTTCCACCTCCTCCAAGACTTCCGTTTTCCCGGCCCCCAATGCTTCATCTTCACCATAGATATCCAATCCCTCATAGATATCCAATCCGCCATGACCAGGGCCTCCAAGCCCTCTGTTTCTTTCTCTCCCGACGTCGCCAACAGTACCCTTCCACCAACACTCTCATTTGTTTGGTTGAACTGGTCCTCACCATCAACAATTTCTTCTTCGAATCCTCCCACATCCTCCAGACCAAATGGGTAGCCATGGGCACCCTTATGGGCCCCAGCTATGCCTGTCTCTTTGTTGGCTACGTAGAACAGTCCATCTTCCGTAGTTACACCAGCACCACTCCCCACCTCTTCCACCGCTAATTTGATTACTGCATCGGCACCACCTCGTGCTCCCGCGAGGAAATTGAGCAATTCATCAACTTCACCAACACATTCCACCCTGACCTTAAATTTACCTGGACCATCTCTGACACCTCCCTCCCCTTTCTGGACCTATCCATCTCCATTAATGATGACCGACTTGACACCGACATTTTTTACAAACCCACCGACTCCCACAGCTACCTGGATTAGACCTCTTCCCACCCTACCTCCTGCAAAAATGCCATTCCGTATTCCCAATTCCTCCGCTCCCAGGAGGACCGGTTCCACCACAGAACACACCAGATGGCCTCCTTCTTTAGAGACCGCAATTTCCCTTCCCACATGGTTAAAGATGCCCTCCAATGCATCTCGTCCACATCCCGTACCTCCTCCCTCAGACCCCACCCCTCCAACCGTAACAAGGACAGAACGCCCCTGGTGCTCACCTTCCACCCTACCAACCTGCGCATAAACCAAATCATCCGACAACATTTCCGCCACCTCCAAACGGACCCACCACCAGGGATATATTTCCCTCCCCAACCCTTTCCACCTTCCACAAAGACCATTCCCGCCGTGACTACCTGGTCAGGTCTACGGCCCCCAACAACCCAACGTCCCGTCCTGGTACCTTGTCCTGCCACCGCAGGAATTGCAAAACCTGTGCCCTCCCTCACCTCCATCCAAGGCCCCAAAGGAGCCTTCCACATCCATCAAAGTTTTACCTGCACATTCACCAATATCATTTATTGTTTCCGTTGCTCCCGATGCGGTCCCCTCTACATTGGGGAGACTGGACGCCTTCTAGCAGAGCGCTTTAGGGAACATCTCTGGGACACCTGCACCAATCAACCACACCGCCCTGTGGCCCAACATTTCAACTCCCCCTCCCATTCTGCTGAGGACATGGAGGTCCTGGGCCTCCTTCACCACCGCTCCCTCACCACCCGACCCCTGGAGGAAGAACGCCTCATCTTCCGCCTCGGAATATTTCAACCCCAGGGCATCAATGTGGACTTCACCAGATTCCTCATTTCCCCTTACCCCACCTCACCCCAGTTCCAAACTTCCAGCTCAGCACTGTCCCCATGACCTGTCCTACCTGCCTATCTTCCTTTCCACCCATCCACTCCACCCTCCTCTCTGACCTATCACCTTCATCCCCACCCCCATTCACCCATTGTATTCTTTGCTACCTTCCCCCACCCTCCTCCCTGACCTATCACCTCCATCCCCACCCCCTTCACCTATTGTACTCTATGCTACCTTCTCCCCACCCCCACCCTCCTCTCATTTGTCTCCCACCCTGCAGGCATTCTGCCTCTTTTCCTGATGAGGGACTTTTGTCCGAAACGTCGATTTCCCTGTTCCTCGGATGCTGCCTGAACTGCTGTGCTTTACCAGCACCATTCTAATCTAGAATCTGACACAACTGTCAAATGAAAATTGTAGAAAGGACATCTATTGTTAGCAATTTCTGATTTTTTAAAAACAGCCTTTATTGAAAATATGGCACTCTGAAAGTCTTACCTCTTTAAGATTTTTCTTATTATTCAAAAGCCCAACATCTGATGTTTGATTTTATCTTCCTTCTATTTTAATAGCTTGGATTTTTAACATTTTTAAGATTGTTTATCTTCCACCTGACTGGACTTGTTCAAGCTTTTAAGGAATGTATATTTCGCCTTCATACTTATCTAGAAGGTAAGCTTATATTAAAGAACCATTTAGTAAATGTTATGCACACAGGAATTACTTTTCATAAACACATAGGAGTGAAATAAATTATAACAAGAATTGTGCTGAATTGCTGCTTTTATAGGTACCAAATATACCATAAGTCAAACTCATCAAATATAAGTTTCTTGTACAGATAAATATGCATTTATAGAGGGTGTGTCACTTTTTTTCTGCATGGGTATCTTGCAGCCTTCAGGACTCAATACCAAGTTCAATAATTTTATAGACTGAACACCTCCTTCCCTGTCTTTTACCCACCAACACAACTCAGGACCTTCATTGATTCATACAGTGCAGAAAAAGCCTATCGAGTCTGCACCGACATAACTACTTCTAAAAGTGGGCTAACCCCAATTTACTGCACTTGTCACATATCCTTGAAAGTTATGATATTTGAACTACTCAACCAAATATTTTTAAAGGTTGTAAGGTTTCCAGCTCCATTACCTTCCCAGGCAGTGCATTCCAGATTCCTACCATCCGCTGAGTGAAAAAGTTTTTTTCCAAATCCCCTCTGAATCTCCTGCCCCTTCCCCTGAAACAATGCCCTTTCATGATTGACCCTTCAACCAAGAAGTCTCTGCTCTCTATTCATCTGGTTAATACCCCTCAATCTTATACACCTCAGTCATGGCCCCCCCCCTCAATCTTCTCTGCTCTAAAGAAAACAATCCAAGCCTATATCATCTTTCATTCCAACACCATTCCTCCATTCCAGGCAACATCCTGGTGAACCTCCTCTGTAGCTCCTCGAATGCTATCACATCCTATAGTGAAGTGACTGGAACTGCACACAGTATTCCAGTTATGGCCTGACCAACACTCTGTACAATTTCAACATTACCTCCTTGCCCTTATACTCTATGCTACAACTGATGAAAGTAAGGGTCTCATTTGCCTTCTTAACTATCTATTTATGCACCCTGCTAATTTCAGGAGTCTATGAATAATTACCCCAAGCTCCCTCTGTTGTTCTAAGCTACCCAGTGTCCTGCCATGAAAGTCTATTCCTGTCAGGGTGAAAGGAAAGGCTGGTGGGTATAAGGAATGCTGGATGACTAAAGAAATTGAGGGTTTGGTTAAGAAAAAGAAGGAAGCATATGTAAAGAATAGACAGGATCGATCGAGTGAATCCTTAGAAGAGTATAAAGGAAGTAGGAGTATACTTAAGATGGAAAGGGAACAAAAAGGGGACATGATATAGCTTTGGCAAATAAAGTTAAGGAGAATCCAAAGGGTTTTTACAAATATATTAAGGACAAAAGGGTAACTAGGGAGAGAATGGGGCCCCTCAAAGATCAGCAAGGCGGCCTTTGTGTGGAGCCACAGGAAATGGGGGAGATACTAAATGACTATTTTGCATCAGTATTTACAGTGGAAAAGGATATGGAAGATATAGACTGTAAGGAAATAGATGGTGACATCTTGCAAAATGTCCACATTACAGAGGAGGAAGTGCTGCATGTCTTGAAATGGTTAAAGGTGGATAAATCCCCAGGACCTCATCAGGTGTACCCGAGAACTCTGTGGGAAGCTAGAGAAATGATTGCTGGGCCTCTTGCTGAGATATTTGTATCATCGATAGTCACAGGTGAGGTGCTGGAAGACTGGAGGTTGGCAAATGTGGTGCCACTGTTTAAAGAAGAGTGGTAAAGACAAGCCAGGGAACTATAGACCAGTGAGCTTGACCTAAGTGGTGGGCAAGTTGTTGGAGGGGATCATGAGGGGCAGGATGCACATGTATTTGGAAAGGCAAGGACTGATTAGGGATAGTCAACATGGCTTTTTGCGTGGGAAATCATGTCTCACAAACTTGATTTGAGTTTTTTGAAGAAGTAACAAAGAAGATTGATGAGGGCAGAGCAGTAGATGTGATCTATATGGACTTCAGTAAGGCATTCGACAAGGTTCCCCATGGGAGACTGATTAGCAAGGTTAGATCTCATGGAATACAGGGAGAACAAGCCATTTGGATACAGAACTGGCTCAAAGGTAGAAGACAGAGGGTGGTGGTGGAGGGTTGTTTTTCAGACTGGATGCCTGTGATCAGTGGAGTGCCACCAGGATCGGTGCTGGGTCCCCTACTTTTTGTCATTTACATAAATGATTTGGATGCGAGCATAAAAGGTACAGTTAGTAAGTTTGCAGATGACACCAAAATTGGAGGTATAGTGGACAGCGAAAAGGGTTACCTCAGATTACAACAGGATCTTGACCAGATGGGCCAATGGGCTGAGAAGTGGCAGATGGAGTTTAATTCAGATAAATGCGAGGTGCAGCATTTTGGGAAAGCAAATCTTAGCAGACTTATACACTTAATGGTACATCCTAGGGAGTGTTGCTGAACAAAGAGACCTTGGAGTACAGGTTCATAGCTCCTCGAAGGTGGAGTCGCAGGTAGATAGGATAGTGAAGAAGGCGTTTGGTATGCTTTCCTTTATTGGCCAGAGTATTGAGTACAGTAGTTGGGAGGTCATGTTGTGGCTGTACAGAACATTGGTTAGGCCACTGTTGGAATATTGCGTGCAATTCTGGTCTCCTTCCTATTGGAAAGATGTTGTGAAACTTGAAAGGGTTCAGAAAAGATTTACAAGGATGTTGCCAGGGCTGGAGGATTTGAGCTATAGGGAGAGGCTGAACAGGCTGGGGCTGTTTTGCCTGGAGCGTCAGACGCTGAGGGGTGGTCTTATAGAGGTTTACAAAATTATGAGAGGCATGGATAGGATAAATAGACAAAATCTTTTCCCTGGGGTCAGGGAGTCCAGAACTAGAGGGCATAGGTTTAGGGTGAGAGGGGAAAAATATAAAAGAGACCTAAGGGGCAGGTTTTTCATGCAGAGAGTGGTGTGTGTATGGAATGAGCTGCCAGAGGATGTGGTGGAGGCTGGTACAATTACAACATTTAAGAGGCATTTGGATGGGTATATGAATAGGAAGGGTTTGGAGGGATATGGGCCAGGTGCTGGCAGGTGGGACTAGATTGGGTTGGGATATCTGGTCGGGTTGGGATATCTGGTCGGCATGAACAGGTTGGACCGAAAGGTCTGATTCCATGCTGTACATCTCTATGACTCTAAATACTATTGTTTCTTCTTCCACAGTGCATCACCTTGCATTTATCAGAGTAAAATACCATCTGCCACTGCTCAACCCATCTGACCAGCTCTATATCTTCATGTATCCTACAACCATCTTCTTCGACTAATCTTGGTATCATCTGCAAATTTGTCCCACATTTTCATCTATAGCATTTATGTGTCTATAAAAGAATAAGGGTCCCAATACTGATCCTTGTAATACACTGCTGGATTCATGGCCTCCAATCACTCAAACAGCCTTCCACCACCGCCCTTGTGTCCTATTGCTAAACCAATTTCTGATCCATCTCACCTAGTTTCCCTCAATTCCATGTGATTTAACCTTCTCAGTCAGTCTCCCGTATGGGACCTTGTCAAATGCTTTGCTAAAATCTATATAAACTAGATCAACTGAACATCCCCCACAGTTGATCACATTTTCAGAAACCTCTAACAAATGTGTTAGGCATGATCTCCCTCTGACAAAGCCATGCTGACTATCCCTAATCAACCCGTGTCCTTCCAAGTGGGTATTAATTCGCTCCTTCAGAACTTTTCTCCAAAAGTTTCCCAACCATTCAGTAAGACTCACCAGTTTGTAATTTCCTGGTTTGTCTTTACCACCCCTCTTAACAAGTTGAACCACATTAACCATATTCCAGTCTTCCGGCACTTGCACTGTGGTCAGAGAAGAACTAAAAATTTGTGTCAGATCCTCTGCAATTTCCTGCTTCACTTCCCACAGCAGCCTGGAATGCAGTTCATCCAGGCCTGTCATGACATAGGTTGCTGTTGAGAGTGTGTTGCTGGAAAAACACAGTAGGTCAGGCAGCATCCGAGGAGCAGGAAAATTGACATTTCAGGCCAGAGTCCTTCTGTCATCACAGCCAACCCACTTTCACCCACTCATAGTCCTTGTTATCATTTATTTAGCTCTTTCTCTTCCCTGGCTCACTGTCAACAAACCCTTTGCCTGCCTCTCTCTCTATCTGGGTTCTATCTCCATGTATTTGCTCTCTCCTTCTCCCTCCTACCTTCTGTCATCAGCATAAATACCACTTTCTCCTAGATGTTATCGGTATGGACTCAAAACATTAACTCTGCTTCTCTCCACAGATGCTGCCAGTTTATTCAGCAATTCCTGCTTTTGATTCAGATTTCCAGCACTTATAGTTCTTGTTGTATTTTAGTATCCAAATGAGCCCCAGAGCCCTGTGGAGCATTCTGAATCAAATCAGTGAGCAATGCAATTGCAGATCAGAATGAGCACTGTACTATCCAACAAGTTGGATAGCTAAATGCATCTTTTGTGTCTGGAAAACAGGTTCAGCACCAATGAATCCCAAGACCAATAACAATTTTACAGTCCAAAGGAATAAAAATACTGTTCCTTGGCACTAAAGGATATTTTTTAGCATAGCCAATCCACCTAATCTTTGGACGATAGGAAGAAACACCTGTAGACACAGAGAGAACATACAAATGCCATACAGATGGTTGTCCAAAGCTGGAATCAAACCCTGGTCCCTAGCACTGTGAGGTAGCAGTGCTACCCACTGAGCCACTGTGCTGCCCATTGCATTAAAGTCTCAGTTAAAAGGCAGTAATATTGGCCAGAAGGGGGATTGCAACCATGACCTAAGCAATCTTATTCCCAGACACTAACCATCTGAGCTAATCAGCCAACATGCATTTGTTGTGCTGAAGAAATTAGAAATTTACAAATGGTTAGATGAATGGGCCAAAATTAGGCAAATGGAATTTAACATGGATAAGTGTGAGGTTATGCATTATGCTTGGAAAAATAAGACAACTCATTATCTAAATGGAGAGAAATTTCACAATGCTTTGGCACAATGGAATTTGGGTGTCCTCTTGCATGATTTCAGAAAGCTAGTATGCCAATACAGCAAATGGAATTTTGGCATGTATTGCTAAAGGAAAGGTGTACAAAAATAGGGAAGTGCTGTTGTAACAACATAAATTATTGTTGAGACCACATCTAGAGTACTGCAGAGTTTTGGACTCCTTACTTGACAAAAGATATAATTATATTGGAGGCAGTTCAGAGAAGACTCTTATGTGGGGAGGTTGAGCAGCTTAGGCCTATACATACCAGAATTTAGAAGAATGAGAGAAAATTTAATTGAGGTATATAAGATGCTAAAGGGGATTGACAAAGTAGATGTAAAGTGGATGTTTCCACTTCTAGGGATATCTTGAATGAGAAGTCATAGTTTTAGACTAAGAAGTGGCAGATTTAAAACAGAGCTGTGGAGGATTTCTATCTTTGAAACTTGTGAATCTGCGGCTATCACTACCCCAGAGTGCAGTGGATACCAGGACACTTAGTAAGTTTAAGGCGGAGATAAACAGATTTTGAATTAGTAACAGGTTGAAGGGTTAGAGGGAGTGGATACTTAAATGGAGTTGAGGCCAAAATTAGATTTGCCACAATCATATTAAATGGCAAAGCTGGCTCAAGGCACTGAATTGCCTACTCCTGCTCTTATTTTTTTAATGTTCTTATATCAGTTGATGTTAGTACTAGGGGTGGGTCAGTTCTTAGACTGAAACCTGGCTGATGGATCATATATATAATGTTTGCAGTTGGTTTTTATGATCACGTGGGATGGGAAATTGCAATCCTTGAAATAGGAGTCATCTGGGATGTTCTGGAGTGGAATTGCTCCTCCTGGGAGCAGATACGCAGAGGAGGAGGAATTGGGATTAAGGGATCGTGTTTTTACAGGAAGGGGTGTTGGGAGGAGGTGTTGTCCAGGTAGCTGTGGGAGTCAGTGGGTTTGAAATAGATGTCTGTGTTGAGTTGGTCAGGTAAATCCTGGGCCTCCTCCACTGCCAAATCAAAGCCACCTGAAAACTGGAGGAAGTATGCCTCATCTTCCGTCTCAGGAGACTACAACCACAGGGTATCAATGTTGACTTCATCAGTTTCCAAATCTCCCCATCCCTCACCCCATTCCAGATCCACCCCTCCAACTCACCACCGCTCTCTTGACCTGACCGCCCTGTCCATCTTCCTTCCTACCTATCTGCCCCACCCTCCTACTGAATATCACAATTACTCCCCACCTGCATCCATCTATTACCATCCCACCTATCTTCATCCATCCCCACCTCCATCCCACTACTTACCTCTTAGCCCCCTTCGCCTTCCACATTCCTGATGAAGGGCTTATGCCCAAAATGTCAACCCTCCTGCTCCTCGGATGCTGCCTGACCTGCTGTGCTTTTTCCAGCACCTCACTTTTCAATTCTGACTTTCCAGCATCTGCAGTCCTCACTTGTTCCTACCATGTAGTAAGGTACCATCATTTTGAATGCATTTGGCAATGATAGATGCTGGTGGTACCATTGCAGCTAGCCACAAAATGCATTTTACTTTTTCATCCATTGAGTTTAGTGGAATCATAAATGCCTGATCTTTACCGGGTCTCTGCCTCATCTTCCTGTTATGGATGACTTTATCTTATAAGGCTGATGAAGAGTGCTGTTGATTGCCGAAGTGATGCACATGCAACACAATGTGGAAAAAATGGGACTGGGTGGGAGGCCAGCTTCATTGGTAGGTATGTGGGAGTAAGTGGAGTATATCCACCTGACTGAATTCTGAATGATGGGGTCCTCTGATGGATAAGTGATGAGGATGTGGTGCATTGTGCTTTGTAGAGTGATAGGTAGGAGCTGTTAAGTGCAAACTAATTCACTAATCACTTACAGAGACCATGAAGTTTTTATAGCAATGCAATCCTCCAAGCCAGACTCCAGCAGTGGTCTTCTGACTCAGTTGCTCTTATCCTTCAGGGCCTCTGTCCTCCACAGGAATCTGAACTAATTCTTCATTTTGATACATTTTCATCACTAATTCATCCTGCAACAAATGAATGAACTGAGGAATTCCCTCTTCTCTGGAGTTCCATGTATATAATTCCTACTTGCAGCCAGTACGCACACAGCAGAAACATTTCTAATGGATGATCAAGAGGGGCAGACTGGTTTGAAGAGGAACAAGCTAACTGCATCATGTGCTATCAAAGTGCATTACTGAACTCTAGATGAGTACTGAGAAAGACAGTAGCATGGGTCCTGCTTGCTCCAAGGCTATAATAACCTAATGAGGAGGTAACATGAAGGTATCTCAGCAGTAATTAGCCTAGGCAAATCACAGATCAAAACCCCTAAAATGACCATAGATCTTAATAAAGCTTTTTAAATCTTTATTATCTCATTAGAATTTATTGATCTGGAATGTTATCCACCTTTGTTAAATCTTGAATATCTTTGGAACTGTCATTGACCAACACCTCAGAATGACCTGTTTTTCATTGTACATGATGTGTTATACATTTGATTTAGCCCAACATCAGCCCAATACATTAAGTCACTTCCTTGTTAATCAGGTTTTCAGCTGCCATCACATCTTCCCCAATTCCCTTTCCACAACTAGCCAATTGCCTGCCAGCACCATCCCATTTCTTGTCTGCCTTATGCTGATTTTTTTTCCCTGTTATGCATTGAGCTTTCTTGAACTAATTTTATTCATCAGACCCAACTCCTAAGCACTTGATCCTATTTTCACTTGACTGCTGAAAACCAGCAACCCTTCTGGTCCTTGTCTATGCTGACATTGCAAATGATTCTGCTTGGATACTGTCCTTCTCCCTTTCAAACCCCTCACCATCAACGCTGTCCTCAAAAATAAACATATTTAATCCTCCAGTGAACTACTTTATTGCTAATATGATTTTTATGTTCTTAGGTCTTCCAGAACGTGAAGCCTGTTATCAATCATTTCCAAATATTTTGCTGGATGTTCGTTTCATTATTACAACAGGAGAAATAATTTGTGGCTCTGTGAAATCAAATGAAGAATATTGTCAAAGGACCGGTAATTTAGTTGAAGACGTGAACAAAAATGTTTGTAGACTTCAGGTACGGAATATTGACTGTTCGGTTAAGTTCAATTTCAAATTGTGTCGTCTTCTGACATGTAATATATCAAAATAAAGGTAGCTTTTTAATTAAGTAACAACTGTGTCAATTCTCAGAGAGTTATAGAATTTATTTTTGCATTATTAATCATTTAGTAAATTATGGCACACAGCCCCATTCTGGGCAATTATAATGGATCATGAAACTGAAGGTAACTGTTGAAATCTGGCAGCATAGCACTAATATTGGCGGTCTGTACTTGCTTAATAAAAATATATATAATAATAAAAGGAATTGTTCTTGTATCAAAGCAGTACTTTTGTGTCTGTAGTACTTGTGCAGGCAGGGCCATGATGTCAGCTGAAGAGATGGCTTGCTGAGGCATCTCCACTGTGCCATTATTCACTGTATTCCATATTCAGGAATATGCTTCAGAATATTCCTGCTGAAGCACTTATTCACGAAATGTTGACGCTTCTGCTCCTTGGTTGCTGCCTGACCTGCTGTGCTTTTCGAGTGCCACACTCTTCGGCTCTGACTTTCCAGCATCTGCAGTCACTTTCACCAATGTCAGTAGCAGTGCATGCAACAGCAACCCTTATGGAAAATCATGGCATGTTCCAAAGACGGTGCTTCCCCTTCCAGCATTGTATCTTCAGTTTGTCACTGCACTGCTGAGCTCAACCCTCCATTTGTCCCTGTTTAGCCACAGGACCGTCCTTTCTGAAGCTGGGAGCCACACTCCTTGAGAAGGAGATGGGTGCAGCAGCAGAACTAGGAAGGACAGCATATCAGTTGGAGATGGCCATGCAGTGAGAACTTGATTTTTGAAGGGTAATGCCCTGGACACATAATTCTCCTCCTTTTTGTCAGCCCCACCTGAGGCCTCTTGCAGAGCCATTTTGGAGACTGCCTCTGTCTCCTCCCGTCACTGCAGAATTAAGTAGTGAGCACTTTATACGTGCTGTGAAGACTGTATCTACATCTTTTTTCTTTAATTTCCTTTATTTTACAAGCTGAGTGGTCAAGCCTCTCTTTAAGAATGAAGATAATTTTAGACAATTGTTTAGCATGTCTTTGTTAATTGAGGTTCAGAAAGCAGGTCAGGAGTTAAATACATTAGCCAGACAACTCTCACTGCAGCTGAAGTAATTCCAGAGTGTTATCATCTTAAAAACAGATCTCTGATGAGGAAGTGGAGACATCCTCACAGACCTGCAGGTGAAGAACAGGCAGTTGTTAAGCAAATAGTGACATTACCTGGATTTGTAAGGAGATACGATATGACACGTAGGAATATGGAAAATGCGAGCATCAATAAACAGAAATTTTTACATGTCTAAAACTTCATAAAAAACATAAAGCAATTCCAGAAACTATTACTTTAAGAACCATAGCAGGTAAGGTTGTAGTGCAGAATGTAAATTTTGTTTTTTACTCATTATGGCTTACCAATTGAGACACAATCTGATCAAGATTCTAACTGTGTATATAAAGATTTCCGGAACATCATCAGCAGTTTGGTCATGAAGTCAACTGCATATCATCCACAAACACAGGGAGCTTTGGAGAAATATCATCAGACTCACAAAACCATGATTAAAGCATACTGACACAAATATCCACAGGACTAGGACAACGAAATAGATTTCTTCCTGTCTGCAACCAGAGAATCCCCAATAAATCTACTGGGTTTAGTTGATTTTAATTGATCCATGTCCATGGGACTAGAGATCCATTATGATTGATGAATGAAAAGTTTGTAAGACAAAAAAAAGCAATCCACATTGCTGGATGTCATGACCCAGATTCTAGAGAGACTCACAGGAGCATTTAAAGATTTAATGGGAGAAAATGAAAGTGTGGGCAGACAAACCTACTACAACCAGCTCAACCTAGGCCAACTACTTCAGCTGCTTCATCAATGACCTTTGATCAGAGGTGGGGATGTTCACCAATGATTGCACAATGTTTAACTCTTCAGATACTGAAGCAGTTCGTGTCCAATTGCAATATCCAGGCTTGGGACAAAAAATAACATTCGTGCAACACAAACGCCAGGTAATGGTCATCATCAATAAAAGCTAATCTAACCACCGCTCTTGCCATTCAATTATGTTACCATCACTGAATCCTGCATTATCAACATCATGGGGGACTATTCACTATAAACTCAACTGAACTTGCCATATAAAATACAATTACTACAAGAGGGCAGCATGGTGTCTTAGTGATTAGCACTGCTGCCTCACAGCACCAGAGACCCAGGTTTGATTTTAGCTTTGGGTGACTGTCTGTGTGGAATTTGCACATTCTCCCCGTGACTTCATGGGTTTCCTTTGGGTTCTCCAGTTTCCTCCCACAGTCCAAAGATGTGCAGGTTAGATGAATTGTCATGCGAATTCCCCATAGTGTTCAGGCATGTGTACGTTAGGTGCATTAGTCAGGGGAACTGTAGAGTAATAGGGTAGGGGAATGGGTCTAGGTGGGATACTCTTCGAAGGGTTGGTGTGGATTTGTTGGGCCGAATGGCCTGTTTCCACACTATAGGGATTCTATGATTCTATGAAGAGCTAGGAAGTCAGAGGCTGTGAATACTGTGGCAAATAACTCACCTGACTTCACAATGGGTAAAGTTGTTTTAATCCAGAACCCTTTAAATTTTTTTTAAGTATTGCCAATGTCAGAAAGAGTTACAAACATCCTGTTCTAGTAATTCCAAAACTGATTGCATGATCAACTCATAATGATAAGTGTTATTGTTACGTCGTTATGAATGCCTGGCTGCTTTCATGAGCTAAAATGATCTCATCATGGGAACGTCTACACTCCCAGTTTAATTGGCAGCTCAAATAGATTGCTAATGGATTAATAATATGATGTTATGAATAAAAGATTGCTTTTATAATGGATTAAGTGTTTGTACCATAAATTTTCAATGTACTTTCATGAATTTGTTTTAATATAGTGAAGGCTGTAGTAGATATAAATGCCTTGGTTTTATTTCATCTCAGAATGGTTCCTGAGATCTTTGCATAGTAGATATTGGGTGACTTGTCATGGAGGGTGTAAGGATCAAGGGTGGTAAGGGGGTTGATGTGAGTTAGCCTTATTTTGGCATGGGGCTTAAAGCAGCCATAGTAGTTGGTTGGAGGCCCTGGGGTGGTTTTAAGTTGGCATTGGAGCATGGAGGGGGCATGGAGCCATGTTGATGTGAATTAAGATGTGAGAGGTAGAGGGCCTGAAATTTAACAAAACAACTGAGACATAGTCTCAAGGAACAAAGATAATCCATTTAAACAACTCCCATCATTATTTGCCAATCCCTGTGGCTATCTCTGATCTATTTCTGGGGGTGATGGACTGACTCAATCCTGAGCCCCCACCTCTCCTTCTGAAAATGTAAATTGTGTTTAATGGGGTATTTTCTACTGTGGCAGGCTTGCTGAGTCAGAAAATTCTCTGATTGGAGCCAGCCTTCTTTGTAGAGACAATCTGTCCCGTAGTCTCTTAGCTTCATGGCCACCCAATGCTTAGATATTATAATCTTTTTAAACAGAACTGTTGTATACAGCAATAAATAACTTTGTCTTTCAGGAGAATAAATGCTACTTTACCTTGATCAAGGTACCAAGCTTGCACAACTTGAAACAATTACAGTTGGTTCTGATAGCTACTTTGATGGCACTGCTCAACAGTGTGACTGTTTTATCAGAGGACTCCTAAGTGTAGATTATTTATTGTTTGGCTTTGAAATGGCACTTCTGCAAGTTTGGAAGCTTCTCTTCTCTGGAGAATAAAATTTTAAGAATCATGACACAGAGTAAATAACATCCAAATAATGCATGAGTATGGAAATTTCTTTGAACAATTTTATTATGAATTCTTGACTCAGAGGTCAAGTTCATTTTGATGCTGTTTTGATCTATTTATTTAATCTGTTAAGCATCATGACTCACAGTAACTCACTGGTCATGATGTCCAGTTTCATCTGGTACATAGTTAATTACAAGTTGATAACATTTCCATTTTTTACTTCATTATATAAAAAAGAATTTCAAGTCCAATATGACTCTTTTGCCAGATCTGTTGCATTTTCTGTTTTTACTTTTACATCTGCAGTACTTTGCATTTATTACATTAGAGATTTTATTACTTTCTCAAAATATCCTTTGTTGTCTTCAGGTAAGAACAGCTTGCCGGTGTCCTCGGCAAGTGGCTGAGCCCCAACAGAAAGTATGTAACATCAGTCCAGTGCTAAGGGAGTGCCTCCTGGTTTGGATTTATGTAAAACATAAAATTCAACACTTGGATGATATTCTGAAACATCTCCTCCTAAGAGAGCAACTGTGCAATACGGATTGGTAAGTTCCATCATTTTCAAAACATTGCATTTGCTTCCAGGTTTAATAAATTGGCAATAAATGACAAATATTACTCAGGAGAATAAAATATTCCTGCAAATAAGTGTTAAATTTGAAAGAATGAGGACACCATTTTATGACTTGCACAAAGGCAAATATGTATTTGCATCCAATTTAATGTTGTGCAGATTTCATGTTAGCTAATCTTTTTAAGCTACTGTGTCCATTGTTCATTTGTTATCATACTTTTCATATATATTGTGCTTCACAATTTGATCAATAGGACTATTCATTATGTTCTAATCTTTTGGGTCCTAAAGAATTGGGAGCAGCATCAATGAAAATCATGGGAAATCATTTCATATCCTATACCTTGGGATACTTGGACACAAGTACAAAAATCTAAGCTCAGATGTTTGGTATTTATACAGTGACTTTCAAATCTATTCTGCATGACTGAACAAAATTGATAAAATGATATTTTATACATATAGTTTAAGATTAGGTTTCGGCTTAAGAATGCATATTGAATTAATGTACAGGTATTGAGCAGGGTGGTGAAGAAGGCATTTCGCACACTTGCCTACATTTGTCAGGGTGTTGAGTATGGGAGTTGGGATGTCATGTTATAGCTGTATAGGCTATTGGTGAGACCACTTTTGGAGTACTGTTTACAGTTCTGCTCATCCTTCTATAGGAAGGATATCAATAAATTGGAAAGGGTTCAGAAAAGATTTACAAATATGTTACCGAGATTGGAGGATTTGAGTTTTAAGAATAAGTTGGATAGGCTGGGACCTTTTCTCCCTGGAGCATTGGAGGTTGGGGGAGACCTTATAGAGGTTTATAAAATCATGATAGGCATAGATAAGGTGAATAGCCAAAGTATTTTCCTTATGTTTGGAAGTTCAAAACTGTAAGGCATAGGTTTAAGGTGAGAGGAGAAAGATTTAAATGGACCTGAGGGATAACTTGCCAAAAGGAGTGGTAATCGTAAGTACAGTTACAACAATTAAAAGGAATTTGGACAGGTACATGAATAGGAAAGGTTTAGAGGAATGTGGTCCAAATGCAAGCATATGGGACTAGATCGGATTGGGATGTTTGCCTGGCACAGATGAGTTGGATCAAGGGTCTGTATCTGTCCTGTATGACTCAATGACTCTATAAATACAGTAGCAAGAACATCATGCACACTCTCTCTGTGCAATTTTGAAGAATTCTTATCAATTATACCTTGTATGTATCTTACCAAGAGATTCATACCCATAAATACAGTCATAGTGACATAGAGATGTACAGCACGGAAACTGCCCTATCGGTCCAACTTGTCCATGCCGACCAATTATCCTAACCTAATCGAGTCCCATTTGCCAGCACTTGGCTCATAGCCTTCTAAACCCTTCCTATTCATATACCCATTCAGATGCCTTTTAAATGTTGTAATGGCACCAGCCTCCAACACTTCCTCTGGCAGCTCATTCCATACACGCATCACTCTGTGTGAAAAGGTTTCTCTTTAGGTCCCTCTTAAACCTTACCCCTCTCACCTTTAACCTATGCCCTCTAGTTATGGACTCCCCACCCCAAGGAATATTTTGACTTTATTTTTTAATTTTAGGTTCATCAAATTATTCATTTTTTAAAAATATTGAGATGGAAAACAAACTGGCATTGCACAACAAAGTATCGAGTTTCCTTTATAATTTCAGTGCATAAACATGGTTATAGAGAAATCAATGTGATTGAGGTAAAAGTTTTTAAAAACAACTTTCAGGAATACTTTCTTAATCAGTGTGTTTGAGTGCATGCTGACTTATTAAAAATAACTCAATCTTGAATATTGTACCTTCCTCAAATCACCAAGGAAAAGGACAATTAAACTGGATCAATGCTTAAGTCAGTTAAACTAATGCATCCTTATTGTCATTACCAATCAGTGTTAAATTGACAGCTATCCATTTAAGTTATGAATTTTATTTCACTGTTACAAAAGTCAGAATCCTTTTTAAGGTAGCCTTTGGTGTTTGTTTATGTCCACCAGTTCAATAAAAAGTCTATAATGTACATAATTCCTTGCTCTCACACAGAGACTGTTTGGTTCATTGCAAGTTAATCTTTGTGAATTAAAGTGATAAAGCTATTGATTCACAATCTTGGAATTCCTTACCTAAAAGGGTTGAATGAATTTTTTTTAATACTCATTTGTAGGACTTGGGTATCACTGGTTGACCAACATTTATTGCCTGTCTTTAGTTGCCCTTGAGAAGTTGACCTGCATCACACAAAATGCAGTGATCTAAGAGAGGATTCACACCGTCTTCTCAAGGACAAAGAATAGGGAATAAACTCTCGTCTTGTCAGTGATATCCATATCCTAAAAATAAATTATTTGTGAAAAAGTAACAAGATGCATAATTGTTCCCCATACAACCTTGTCCAACATAAATGGAATAATGAATCTCCTAAGAAAAATTTACTTATCACAAAAAGGCTGGAAACCATATTGATGGGAGATTAGCCTGTAGAGAAAGTGTAAGTAATTTAGCACAGACGTCTTAGCACTGGAAACGCTTGCACATCATCCAGGTCTGTTGGAGTACAAGTGTGATGTGGGAGATTTAATCTGTAATGAGGGTAGCAGGCCAAAGCTGAATAGTAGCAAAGTAAATGTGTGCTCGACAGAATTGTTCCTCTGTAATTGTAAATCTTGGAATATCTCTCAGTTGGTTTGACTGGATACCTTCTAAATTAATACAGGCATGGTCTATGGACAAAGTTTCCCTTCAATGCACTTATCCAATTTCCTTTTGAATTTTTTTGTTGAATTCTAATTCATTCATCCTTTAAGTAAATGTATTCCGGTTTGATAATTTGCTGTATGAAAATAAGCGTTTTTCTCTGATTTCTCTTCTTTTTTGTCAAATATGTTTCTGTTTGTTGCTTACCAACTCTTATGAAGACTTCCTTAATGAGCAATAGAAAGCTAGCATGAAACTGCAAAAACAATGTGCAGATTAGTGAGTTTTGAGAAGATTTGTAGCTCAGGTTGAGGTTCTGGATGTAAGTTTGCTCGCTGAGCTGGAAGTTCATTTTTGGACGTTTTGTCACATTATTAGGTAACATCATCAGTGACCCTCCTGTGAAGCACTGGTGTTAGTGACCCACTTTTTATTTATGTGTTTAGGTTTCCTTGGGTTGGTGATGTCATTTTGTGTGGTGATGTCATTTCCTGTTCTTTTTCTGAGCGGGTGGTAAATGGGATCCAAGTCGATGTGTTTGTTGATAAAGTTGCAGTTAGAATGCCATGCTTCTCGGAATTCTCGTGCATGTCTCTGTTTGGCTTGTCCAGGAATGGATGTGTTGTTCCAGTCGAAGTGGTGTCCTTCCTCATTTGTATGTAAGGATATTAGTGAGAGTGTGTCATGTCTTTTTGTGGCTAGTTTTCTGCTTGGTTTTCCAATGGAGTGTTTGTTATAGTTCTTGCAAGGTATTTTGTAAATTACATTAGTTTTGCTTGTTTTCTGTACAGGGTCTTTCAAGTTCATTAGCTGCTGTTTGTTGTGGTTATTGTGCAGATTAGTCAGTACTTATAAAGGGAAGAAACAAATGGGTGTACACACTTCATGGAGCAGCTGTAATAATACATTCGTCATAATTTCTGATGGTCAGACATTTTTTATCTGAAGGGTAGATTGGAGTTCCATATCAGGACCATGTAGAAGTCTTGATGCAGCCGGTTTTGTAGGAATTGCCTGGAAAATTTGAGTGGAACATTTCAGATGATTCTGACTCACTTAAGCTTAATGGTTATGCTGGAAAGGTGAGAGTAACTATATCCTACTCTACATTCTGTATAATTATTAAACTGAATCCTGACTCACCATGCAATACCTCCCACTGATTCCTGACACACCAAGCCCCCACAGCCAGCTTAGTCCTGCCTGACCTGACAATCCTGTTTAGTCACAACACCCCATATCTAACCAATCTTCAGACCCAACTCCTTGATTCCACTAGATACAAGCTACTCCTGCCCCCACCAAACCAAAACTCAACACCTCAATTCTGCCAGACCCAACCACCCATCCCAAACCTAATACCTTCAGCCCCACCAGATCCAAAAACCTCCAGACCAGCCTGGAATACTCTCCTGAACTGACATCTCTCCTCCACTGCCAACCTGACCTCTTCACTTCCAACAATACATATATCCTCAACATGACACCTCCCCTTGAACTGACCCCTTGACCTATCATGATCATTCATTCACTTACTTGAAAGCCTATCTGTCTCAACCACTTGCATTCTAACCCCTCATCACCTTGCTACCAAACCTCCACCTCCTTCCCTATCTTTCTCATCCAACCAGCATTACTCACCCACCCAGCACCTTATCCCATTCGCCAGCTACGACCCTTACCTCACCCAGCTAGCCCTTACACCCTCAACACCCAGTAGCCTACTCCTCACCAATTTCCTCAATCTGGTACTTTAACACTCAAAACAACCCTCTCCATCCATTTGCTTTACTATCTCCTTTACCACCTATCATCTACATTTAAATACTGACAATTTCCCAGGAGCTGTCAAAGTGATGGCAGGTCATTTATTATTTAAATTATTAAGTTTAAACATAATTTATGCTGTAAGATTGTGAAGTACTTACTACTGAAAAAGTGAAAATTAGGAGTGAATTTCTGGCTGTGGACATTCCTGGATTAATTTCCACAGTTCTGTAACTGGAGGCTCCTATTCAAGGATTTCGAAGGCAGAACTGAATAAAATGAATGTAATTTTTTTTTGCTCAGTAAAGGGTCAGAAATTTGGGCCATTGTGAGTACAGGTTCAAGTAGGAGGTGAAAGGTCATAGAAGACAAGGATCTGTTAAGTCCATTTTAAAGATTGTTGGTTACATTGCCATAAATATGAGAACACAAAAAATAGAAGTCAACCAAAAGACTCCTTGAGGCTCCATCATTCAGTACAATCATGCTCAAACTTCTGCCTCAACTAGTATCTGCTAATTTCCTGACAGACCAAAGATTTATCTATTTAAATGTAAATATACTCAGAACTGGAGCTGTCTAGGTTATACAATTAAATCTAAATTTAATCTAAAGATTAACAATCCTTTGATTGAAGAGGTTTCTTCTCATCTCAATCCTAAATGATTGACTTCTTGATTGAACAGTCAGGGGATACCATTCCTCAATGTATATACAATCAAGCCACTTCTAAGTCTTGCATGCTTCAATGAGATCACTTCACAATTTACTTAGCTTATGTTCATAGGATAACCCCTCTAAATCCAAAGCATTTATCTAGTGATCATTGGCTCCTTTAATTCTTCCTAGGATGTGGGTGTCACTGGCAACGCCAGTATTTGTGGCTTATTTGCTCATCCCTAATTGCCCTTGAACAGAATGGACAGTTAAGAGAAAACCACATTGTTCTGGGTCTGGACTCACATGTCGGCCAGACCTTGTAAGGATGCTTCTTACTGTTTTTTGCAGGTGATTTGTGTCTCAAACTGCGAAGACAGATACAACCTATTTGTTCAACATCTGTGGCATTTCCTTATTCCCGATAATAGTTTCTCCTGTTTTTGATTCTAAGGAACTGATTATACTTGGAAAGATTCTTAAAATCTGTTTTGGATTCCTGGCTAGCTTACTGTTATATTCTACTTTCCTCTGTTCATCAATTTTTTTTTTATCACCCTTCCCTTGCTATTGGCCAGATTACTGGGGGATAATTACCCTGTCTTGTGTTGGTACCTTAACTTTAACCTGACAGAGCCAATGGAGTCAATAGTTTAATTCTCACATGCTCATTTGAAAGATGGTACCTTTTACAGTGCAGCATTCCCTCAGTACTGTACTGGAGTCAAGATTGTTGTATTTAAGTCCTGGAGTGGGACCTGAACCAACAACTTATGGTTTGGGGGTAAATATGCTACCAACTGATACTGTCATGGCTGAATGTATGACAGTGTATGCTACCTTTGAGATGTGAATGTGACTATCAAAAGGCAGACAGCAAGATGGTTGAATGCTGCCAGCACCAGAAGTAACAAGTACAGGATAATCGCTCATCATAATCAAGACGTCTCCCTTTGGGCTTTAGTGGATTTCACAGCGAATGGTCACAAAAAGAATTGCTGATCCAAAACAGATTTACACACCAAAAAAACATTTTCATTTTGAGATTTAAATGCAATCATAGAAATGATTATGTTAAATTAAACAGTGGCACGGTGGCACAGTGGTTAGCACTGCTGCCTCACAGCGCCAGAGACCCGGGTTCAATTCCTGACTCAGGAGTTTGCACATTCTCCCCGTGTCTGCATGGGTTTCCTCCGGGTGCTCCGGTTTCCTCCCACAGTCCAAAGATGTGCAGGTTAGGTGAATTGGCCATGCTAAATTGCCCATAGTGTTAGGTGAAGGAGTAAATGTAGGGGTATGGGTCAGTTGCGCTTCAGCGGGTCGGTGTGGACTTGTTGGGCCGAAGGGCCTGTTTCCACACTGTAAGTAATCTAATCTAAAAAAAAGATGTGGAGGTGCCAGTGTTGGACTGGGGTGGACAAAGTTAAACATCACACTATACCAGGTTATAGTCCAACAGGTTTATTTGGAAGCACTAGCTTTCGGAGCACTACTCCTTCATCAGGTAGCTGTGGAGCAGAATCATAAGACACAGAAATTATAGCAAAAGATTATAGTGTATTGCAATTGAAAGAGTATATTTAAAATATAAGATTTTATAAGAAAATGTGACGTCTCAGCTCAGACAATGCATTAAAGGTACGAGTTTAGAGTCTGTCTGTATCCCAATCTTGAGTCAGACTGGTTCTATTTACAAAGCAGGAATTTATAAAATGTTACATGGATTGACTGGTTGCAGATTGTATTCTTTTTGAGCAAAATAGAATGTGTCTGCAAATACAGTTCTGCAAATGCAAATCACACTCACGCAGACTCTCTCTCATATACATGCTCTCTCTTATACACACACACATACATCCTCCACATTCACACCCTCTCACAGGTTTATACTCCATCACATTCATACATTCACTCTACCAAGCACGAGCACATGCAAACACACACTGCCTCACGTGCACTCACACACATGCACATACATTCACATGCACACACACTCTTTCTCACATGCAGATACACACACATATACTATGAGGTGAATTTGTATTTGCAGAGTTGTATTTGCAGACACATTCTATTTTTCTCAAAAAGTGTACAATCTTAAAGCAGTCAATGCAGGTAGTAAATCCATGTAACATTTTATACATTCCTACTTTGGAAATAGAACCAGTCTGACTCAACATTGGGATACAGACAGGCCTAACCTCACACCTTTAGTGCATTGTCTGAGTTAAGGTGTCACTTTTTTTTTTGAAAAAACCTTAAGTTATCTCGAGAATGTGACTTAAAAGAAGTTCTGGGATTTACATTTTAATGAACCGAAACCTCCAACCCATTCTAATAGATGAAAGAGGTAACAGCAATCTAGATTTGTTCAAAATATCGTTTCAGTTGCATGTCATCTTTTGTCTTAAGATTCTGCTCCATAGCTACCCAATGAAGGTGCAGCACTCCGAAAGCTAGTGCTTCCAAATAAACCTGTTGGACGATAACCTGGTGTTGTGATTTTTACTTAAATATTTGCATACAAATATCTAGATTTTTCCAAAGTCATAATTTCTCCCCCTACTTTCAAGTAGATCTTATGGGTCTAGACTGTAAATGCAGGAAGGATTTTTCCAATGTCCAGAACCAAGGGTCATAGCCTATGAATATGTAATAGACCATTTAGGACCAAGATGAGGAGAGATTTCTTCACCCAGTGAGTGTTGAACCTGAGAGCCTCCAACAGATTTTCTCTCATCTGTCTCTTCATGAAAAGGAACATCCTAAACTTCTACCATTGAGCTGCAAAATTGAAGTCACTCAGCCCTGGAATATATTCTTGTAAATCATTTCTGGCCATGTTCTAATGTGTTCATATCCTTCCTAAAATGCATTCTTTTGAATTAGCCACAATTCTCCAGTTAAGGCTAAACCAATGCTTTATAAAGGTTTGCCTTAATTTTCTTCCTTTTGTACTCCATGACCCAATTTTTAAAAACCCAGGACCCCATACGCCTTTTTAAGGTTGGAAAGAAACAAATAGTAGAGTACCATATGAATCAGTCCTAAGACTTCAATAAGTTACTAGCTATAAAAGGCAGATGGTAGTCGTAGACAGTTGTTTTTCTGACTGGAGAACTGTGACTAGTGGTGTTGCCCAAGGATCAGTGTTGGGACTTGCGTTATTCATAATATATGCATTCAGAAATTTGGATGAAAGTATAGATGACCTTATTAATCCATTTGCAGATAACATGAAAATTGGGAAGTGAGGAAGGTTGTCAAAGGATATAGCAGGATGTAGAACAGTTGGAAACTTGGGCAGAGAAATGATGTGGAGGTGCTGCTGTTGGACTGGGTTTGACAAAGTCACCTGACGAAGTAGCAATGCTCCGAAAGCTTGTGATTTCAGAGGAATCTTGAGGCACAAATCTGTAGCTCCATGAAAGGGGCAACACAAGAGGATAGAGTGGTAAAGAAGGCGCATTGATTATAAAAGTTGGCAAATCATGTTGCAACTGTATTAAATTTCAGTTAAGCCACATTTGCAGTATTGTGTGGAGTTCTGGTCACCACATTTCTGGAAGGATGTGAAGGCTTTGGAGAAGGTGCAAAAGAGGTTAACCAGGATGTTGCTTGGATTGGAGTCTATTAAGTATAAGGAGAGATCAGACAAATGTGGATTGTTCTTGATCGTGTCAGGAGCTGAGAGGTGAACCGATAGAAGTATATAAAATAATGAGTGTCATGGATAGCGTTGATGGTTAGAGTATTTTTCAGGGTGGAAATGTCAAATAGTACAGGGCATAGGTTTAAGGTGAGAGAGGAAAGATTTAAATGAGATTTGCAAGGCATGATTTTAAAAAAAATGAGTGTGTTAAGTGCCCATAATGCATTGCCAGACAAGGTGGTAGAAGCAGATGTGATAACAAAGTTAAAGAAGCATTCAGGCACACACACGTGAACAAGCAGGGAATAGAGGGATGCAGATCATGTTCAGGCAGTTGAAATTAGTTTAGAACAGCATTCATGGTTGACACAGACGTAGTGGGCTGAATTGCCTGTTTCTGAGCTTTACTGTTCTATGTTCTATATTAATGACTTGGAGGAGAAGGTCAGAGTGAAATGCTGATGTGGTGAAGATACAAGGAATCTGCGAGGGAATGCAAATAGATTGAGTGAGCAAAACTTGGCAGATGGAGTTGCATGCAGAAAGTGTGAGGTCAAAAAAATCAAAAAGCAACTATTATTTGAATTGAGTTTCAGATGTTAATTGTGCATTGAACACGAAATGTCACCAAAAGAGGCAAGTGGAATTTTGAGGATTCTGAGGGGAATTGACAGGATGGATGTTGAGAAGATGCTTCCACTAGTGGGGGAATCTCAAACTAGGAGATGTAGATACAGAATAAGGGAAAATTATTTTGAAACTGAGATGTAAAAGAATTTAGAGTCATAGAGTCATAGAAATGTACAGCACGGAAATAGACCCTTCGGTCCAACACGGCCATGCTGATCAGATATCCTAAACTAATATAGTCCCATTTGCTAGCATTTGGCCCATATCCCTCTGAACTCTTCCTATTCATATACCCACAGATGCCTTGCAAATGTTGTAATTGTACCAGCGTCCACCTCTTCCTCTGGCAGCTCATTCCATACATGTACCACCCTCTGTGTGAAAAAGTTGTCCCTTGGGTCCCTTTTAAATCTTTCCCCTCTCACCCTAAACCTATGCCGTTCAGTTCTGGACTCCTCCACCCTGGGGAAAAGACCTTGTCTATTTATCCTATCCATGCCTCTCATAATTTTATAAGTCTATAAGGTCACCCTTCAGCCTCCAACACTCCAGGGAAACTAGCCCCAGCCTATTTAGCTTCTCCAAATAGCTCAAACTCTCCAACCCTGGCAACATTGTTACAAATCTTTTCCAAACTCTTTCAAGTTTCACAACATCTTTCCTGTAGCAGGGAGACCAAAATTGCACACAGTATTCAAAAAGTGGCCTAGCCAATGTGTTGTACAGCCAAAATATGACCTCCCAACTCCTATACTCAATGCACTGACCAGTAGAGATTGCCACACTAAATGTCTTCTTCATTATCCTTCCTTCCTTTCAGCGAATAGTGAATGTCTGGCTTTGTTTACCCCAGAGAGTTGTAGAGCTAGATCATAAGTATTAAAGAGGAGGGAGTTGATTTTTGAAATACCAAGGAGTTGAGGGTTTATGAGGAGCAGGCGAGGGCAGATCAGCCACGATCTTATAGAATGGCTTGAGGGGCTGAAAGGCCCACATCTGTCCTTTTTTTTAATTTTATTATATTCTTGCACACCAAAGTCATTGATATAGATCAAGAAAAGCAGTGCTTCTAAGTTGATCCCTGCGGACCTGCGCTAAATACAATCCTCTGGTCCAAAGAGCAAGTATTTGTTACTTCTGTCTGCTTTCTGTCACTCAGCCAACTGCTGCCACTACTTCTTTAATTCCAAAGGCTTCATCATCACTGACAAGCTTGCAGTAGCAATTTATGACATGCTTTTTAGAAATCCATTTACACCACATCAATCACATCACTGGCATCAATCCTCCCTATTAGCTCATCAAAAACTTGAGCAAGTTAGCTCACTTCAATTTTCCCTTAACAAATCCACATCACATTTCTTAATTCTTAAGTGATTGCTAATTTTATTCCAACTGTTAGGCATGATGTCTGGGCTCAGCCTTTAGAAGAGGACTTAATTGAGGAGGAGACAAAAGTTCAGTTTCACAAACGTAAATTAAAGTCTTGGTATTAAATTCTCAGAATCTTTAAGGTGGGTCAGCTTTCCCAACCTTTGTGGCTGGGAAACTCTTTTGTATTCTTTAGCATGCAATAAGTATTAATTTCCACCATGGATCACTGGAAATAACTCACTACCACAATCTTGTTAGGTCAAAACAGGAAATGTGTGTCCTCAAACCAGTGTACAGGAAACTGTTCTGTAGGAGGGTCATTGGACTCGAAATGTTGACACTCCACAGATGCTGCCAGACCTTCTGAGTTTTTTCAGAAATTTCTGGTTTTGTTTGATTGTAGAGATGCACATCTCAAGCTCACATTCATTGTGACCACAAATGAGAGTGTTATCACTGATGTTCAGAGTGCTTCAAATCCTTGAAGTGCAGACTGAATCATCATCTGAAATATCTAAGCTGCTGAACTGATTCCAAAATTGAGCCTTATTTCTTGAGAAGTCTGATATGAGTAAGTTACCTCAACTCTACTTCAAGCTCATTTTAATGGTAGCTTACATCGAAGTCAAGTTTAGTGAATAATTTAGCTCTATATACTTGGTCTATGACATTATCAACTGTACCTCTCAATGCTCTTGTATCTATGAGAACACCTATATTAGGCAGCCAATGGTTGCTATCACACAGACCAAAAAGAGTGCAAAAGTAATTTGCAGAACGGCCTTACACTTCTGCATTGGCTACATTCTCTTGTCCTTTTTGTGTGGCACCTAGTTGTTAATAGTTAACTTTGCTGATGACGAGCATCAGCAAAGTCATTAGGTTTTCCATCAGCTTTACACTGTTTGTCAATAATAGAATACTTTGTCCAGAGTCAGAATGCACTGCCACAGTTAGAACATCATTTGGACAAGTTACAATGCTGTTTGTAAGGGTACAGTGGTTTTGTGGCACATGAGACATTAATTGTGTTTACAGGAGTTAAACCTGAACTGTGATAGTTACTATGTCAGGCTCAACCTCATTCCAAGGTGGTTAATGAAATAGAAGCCAAGTCTTACATCTTTTTTTCTGGAGAGATGTTTATTGACTTGCTCAGTTTTAATCTCCTCAGCCCACACCCAATGCCATAATTTCTCTCTATCCACATAAAACTACAAGGCAACAAATGTCCAAGACCTGTTTTGTTTAACCTTTGTGTTAACAAATGGCAATAATATAGACGTAATATAGATACTGAAAGCAATCATGATTTTGCTAATTCTTAGAGCTCTGGTAGTTGACTAAAGAGACAACCTTTGATTATTTATGTTTTGATTTCAATTTACAATTTGTTTGGCAGTTACCTCAGTCCTATGCAGTATTGGACAATTATCTTGTTTTGCACATTGGAAAACAATTATTTCATATATTATATTTTCTGGATGTGAAATAGGTTGTTAGTGCATTTCTTTTGCTGAATTGTAGTTGTATTCCTCATGAGTAATCATCTCATAAATATCATTCATTCTTCACATCCATCATGGAGAGGTTAGACTGTTTATCTTTTGACATCTGCAATTATAAAACCTGCCATCATACCTTTGAAATATCATAGACACATTTGCAGATGTGTAAATCCAGATGATTCTAAATACACATCATAAGATGTTAGACAGGCATAGAGAATACTATCTTCATCTGGGACACAGATCAAAATTCCCTGTAATGACCTGAGATTAATCTTTTTGATTTGGTGATCATTTTTGCAGAATCAATGTGTGTGTATATAGTTATTTTCTAATCAACCTGTTCTGAGATATTAGTATACACCTCTGGAACAGGTCGGACTTGAATACCTCTGGGCCATATGATACCTCCAGAGGCAGGGACGGTACCATTGTATCACAATAACTTTTAAAATAGTAAGCAGGGAGGATTAATCAGGAATCATTATTCCACAATGACACCAGTAATTCACGCAAAATGTTTTTGCATGGTTTTGAACCAGGACTTTTCGCATGTAAGGAAATGTAATCTCCACTACAATACAGAAGGAGGGCACTATTTTTTAATGGTACATTGGGCAAGCTTCCCGAATTCTGAATTCAAGCTAGAGTGTCTTTTGTGTATATCTCTAATATAGCCTCAACATGCCCCTAAATCTTAAACTTATAATGTTGCGCAGAAAATAGATAAGGGCCTTTTGAAAGTTTCATAATGCTGTTATAAAGTACCTAGGAATAAATGGTTAGATACTCACCAAAGGCATTCAGAATCAAAAGTGCTACATGTTCTGTTGAACATGAATCTTTTATGATTATCCTTTCTCCTACTGGACCCCTGCTGTTGTGGTAGCCTCAAGTGGACAAAATGCACAATGGTATTTTCAATAAGCTATAGTTTTGCCAACTGCTGTCTTTCACCACAGGCTTTCTGGTCAACCAGCCTTTCAAGCTGACCAGCTGCTGGGTGAACAACTAAATCAATATATTCTAAAGGGTTCTGCTGTTATGTTTAGCACAACTTTATGTATTCCAGTCATTTCCAGGTTTATGTCTCTCATCACCATCTAACTGTAAATACTGTGGCTTAGTTACTGAGCGAAATCTCTTCTCACCACATGGAGTGACAATTCCTCTAAACACTAGTTGGGTAATGGGACCAAATGGCTGTCACAGTAAACTCAAGGTAGACTAAAAATGTACTTCAACCAGTATTTACTGTGGAGAAGGATATGGAAGGTAGAAAACTTGGAGAAATAAACAGTAATACCTTGAAAAGTGTGCATATTACAGAAGATGAAGTGGTGAACGTCTTAAAATGCATAAACATGGATAAATCCCTGGGACCTGATCAGGTGTATCCCAGAACTTTGTGGGAAGCTAGAGAGATGATTGTTGGGCCCCTTTGCTGAGATATTTGTATCATCGATAGCCACGGGTGAGGTGCTGGAAGATCCATGGGTGGCTTATGTGGTGCCATTATTTAAGAAAGGTGGTAAGGTGGGGATTCAAGGTGACGGCAATCTAACAAGTCAGCCTTACTGAGGTCTGCACCATAACTCAGGCAAAGTGATGCTTTTGCCCCCAACATTTTAGATGACCTGGGAAAAAAACAGTAATTTTAAGTTGCTAGAATCGCTACATATCTTTTTTAGTGAATTGGGAAGACGACTAAAGGCAAAGGGCTGCATGGATCACAATAAGCAGTGCACTCCCCTGCAGTGATGGATGCACCTGTGGCCGCAGCATCAGCCTCTGTGAAAGCCCGTTGGACTTACCCTCTCAGCAGGGACTGGCTTCAGAGTTTGTTAAACTCTGAGAAAAGATCGAATCAACGATGGAAGGGACGTGGGCCAGGTTGGAACCGATCTCGGCCATGCGGCAAAGGCACGAGCAGGAGATGCAGCGCCACGGGTAGCATGTGGAGGAGGTCGAGCAGTGGACCGCAGCATCAGAGACCGCAGCAAATCTTTGGCAGGACAG
Source organism: Chiloscyllium plagiosum (assembly GCF_037043375.1). Classification (NCBI taxonomy): domain Eukaryota; kingdom Metazoa; phylum Chordata; class Chondrichthyes; order Orectolobiformes; family Hemiscylliidae; genus Chiloscyllium; species Chiloscyllium plagiosum. The sequence continues at coordinate 92,435,411 of NW_028270140.1, forward strand.
GTCCAGGCTCTGGAAAAGCAGGTACAGGCCTTAGTGGAGCAGGTTGACGACTTCGAGAATCGAAGTCAGAGGAAGAACATTCATGTTTTTGGGCTGCTGGAGTGAGAAGAAGGGTATCAGCCAGCCAGTTTTTTTGAGCAATGGTTGCCACATTTTCTGGGATGGGAAGCTGAGGCGGACTGGGTGCAGATCAGTCGAGCTCACTGGGTCATGGGGCGCAGGCCCGGGTCTGACCAGTACTCCTGCCTGGTCCTAGTGCAATCCCAGTCCTATAGAGACAAGCAAAAGGTGTTGGAAGCTTCCAGAATGATGGGGAAGAATCCACAGGGATCGAAGATTATTGTGGTTCTGTTCGCCGAGCTGGAAATTTTTGTTGCAAACGTTTCGTCCCCTGTCTAGGTGACATCCTTAGTGCTTGGGAGCCTCCTGTGAAGCGCTTCTGTGGTGTTTCCTCCGGCATTTATAGTGGCCTGTCCCTGCCGCTTCCGGTTGTCAGTTTCAGCTGTCCGCTGTAGTGGCCGGTATATTGGGTCCAGGTCGATGAACATCAACGAGCCATGAAACACCACGACCAGCTATCCTTAGTAGCCACACACGCAGACGACAAGCAACATGAATTCAACTGGGACAACACTACCATTATAGGGCAAGCCAAACAAAGAACAGCCAGGGAATTCCTAGAAGCATGGCACTCATCCACAAACTCCATCAACAAACACATCGACCGGGACCCAATATACCGGCCACTACAGCGGATAGCTGAAACTGACAACCAGAAGCGGCAGGGACAGGCCACTATAAATGCCGGAGGAAACACAACAGAAGCGCTTCACAGGAGGCTCCCAAGCACTGAGGATGTCACCTAGACAGGGGACGAAACGTTTGCAACAAAAATTTCCAGCTTGGTGAACAGAACCACAACAACGAGCACCCGAGCTACAAATCTTCACCCAAACTTTGATCGAAGATTATGTTTTTCAGGACTTTTCTGTGGCCGTGATCTTTAAGAGGAAGATCTTTGATTAAGTAAAGAAGAGGCTGAGGGATTTGGATATCCAATACTCTGCAAAGTACCTGGCAGTGCTCCATTTCAGCCACAGAGGGTCTGTACATGTGTTTGACTCAGCAGAGAAAGCAAAGAACTTTTTGGACATTTCAAATAGACTGACTGGTTCAAGCCATATGGACAATAGTGGGTTTTTTTGTTGTTTCTTTCATTCTGTTTTGTTCCTTTAATATTTTTTAATCTCCTTTTCTCTTCCCTTTTTTACTTTCCTGGGGTTTGGGAAGCATTCTCTGAACTTTTGGGGTTTTTTTCCAGCAATAATGGAAGTTGACATACCCACTTTTAATTCCTATGCTTGTAAGATTTATGTATTCTTTACTTTTGTTTTGCCTGGGTTTGGGGTGAGGCTTCAGCTAGCCATGGAGGTGTTTGTCGTAGTGTGAGTGCCCCCTATGGGCAAGGGGGCAAGTCTCCTATTATCTATTTTCTGTATTGGTTTATTGTAACTGTAGTTTTTAAAAGTTTTGTTTTAGTAGTTTCTGTCGATGTGTTTTTCTGACTCTGTGAGTCTTTAATTGTCTCTACTCAATGCGTTGAGAATAGGGTTCTTCCTCTCAGGTTCACAGGCTGTTTTAGATGACTATGACTAGTTGTTTGTTCAAATGGTGCACCTGGAATATTAAGGGGAGTAACTCACCAATTAAGAGAATGTACTTTCAAATCTTAGAAAGGAGAGGGTTGATGTCATTCTGTTACAAGAAACCCACCTTGATGACAAGGACCATCTAAAGTTGAAGCAAGTGGGATTTGACCAGCTGTTTTTTTCATCTTTTAACTCTAAAAGCAGGGGAATAGCCACACTCCTTCAGAAGAATCTCCCAATTCAGTTGTTAGAACAAATGAATATGGGCTGTTTGTGATACTCAAAGCTTTAGTACATATTAAGAGGTAAGGTATTCAGAATCCTCCAGCACACCTTCTTAAATTTTTGACGGGTGCGCATTCTAGATTGATTGCGCTTGGAACGTGCCGTACTATTATAGGAGGAGACTTTAATCGCCTCATAGATCCCACAGTGGCTAGGGTGCCCAGGGGTTCCCAGGGCACCGCCCCACAATCTAAACAATTGGTGGACTTATGTATGGAGTTGGAATTGATGGATGTATGGAGATGCCTTCACCTGGCAGGTAGGGATTTTACTTTTTTTCCAATCCGCACAAATGTTACAAAAGGATTGATTTGCTTCTTGGTCCATCGGCTTTTTTGGATTCGGTGTTATTCTGTAAAATTGGGAACATAGCCATTTCTGATCATGCAGCAGTGTATTTGGAGGTTAAGGCCAGGGACAATGGGGTAAGTTTGTGTCATTGACGCATTGGGGTCCCTTTCTGCTTAAGAATAGTAAATTTATTGAATACTTTTCATGGAAGTTTAAAGTGTTTTTGGATATCAACTCGGACACAGTCAGTAACCCATCTGTGCTCTGGGAGACTGCCAAGGCCTATGCAAGGGGTATAATCATCTCTTATTCAGCTAGTTGGAAACAACAGTGGGGAAAGCAGCAATGTCTGCTCAAGACCTGGCTGAAGGTAGCCGAGATCACAGACTTTGATTGGCCATCTGTGATTAAATTACAGCGAATTACAACTCTCCAGGCTGCTCTGAATTCCACGCTTACTCAAACAGTGAGGAGAGAGAGAGATTCTTTTTGCGAATCAAAGGATATTTGAGTATGGGTGTAGGCCAGGTAAATACCTGGCATATTTGGCTAGGAAAAAGAGCACCCCCACCTCCCCAATCTATCACGCCTATTTGTGGATCCAAAAAGATTAATATGGCTTTTAGGAAATTTTACTCCAAGCTGTATCAGCCGGAGGGCTGTGAGGATCATTTGGTGAAAATGGAATCCTTCTTTAAGAACCTGGACCTTCCAGGTGAGACTTCAGAGCAGGCTTCCCTTGACAGTGCAGGAGACACAGGAGGCGGTAAGGCATCTCCAAAGTGGTAAGACACTGGGCCCAGATGGCCTTTCGAGTGAGTTTTATAAGGAATTGATGAATATGTTTACTGGGCCAATGCTGGACATGTACAATTATTTGTACAGTCAGGACTGCCTCCTGCCCTGTTTGAGAGAAGCTAATATTTCTCTCATCTTCAAGAGGGGGAAGGCGGTGGAGGTCTGTGTTTTATACAGGCCTATCTTGCTGCTAAACTTGGGGGTAATATCCGATCTCAAATGTGAAATCTGATTCTCTTTCAGGTGGTCCCAGGGAGGTTTTCTGTATTTAGGCATTTTCATTACTCCCACCTTTGACCAGTTATATAAGGCTAACTTGCTCAATAAGATTAGGCAGGATCTTCAGCGTTGGGAGGTTCTTCCAATATCTTGGTTAGGCCGAATATCTCTTATTAAAATGAACATTCTTCCTCGCTTATTATATCCCATGTGAATGCTCCCTCTGATGTTGCATGGGCAAATGTTGCGGATACTCAATGGTTGGCTTGGTTCTTTTATTTGGCATCACAGGTGGCCTCGCATTAAGCTTGCCAAATTGCAGCTTCCCCAGGGAATGTGGGGGGTAGACTTTCCAGATATTGAGGTATCAAATAAACCCTCTTCTATCCTTTGTGCATGATTGGACGTGTGAGGACCTGAGGTCATTTCGAGAATATCGAGGTCTCCCTGGCGAAGTGCCCCCATTAATCTGTTATGCATGGATAAGATGAGGATAGTCATGGAACCCAATTGTCATCAGTATGGTTAAAGCCTGGAGAGCAATGCGACAAAGTGAAGGCAGTTTATCTGAAACCTCCTTTCTCACTCCTATAGTAGGAATGCCAGGATTTTGGCCAGGGTTGATGGACTCTGGTTTTAAGTTATGGGATCCAGGGGAATCTCTTGCCTGGGAGATTTATTTGAGGAGGAGGTCATGATGTCCTTCGATCAGTTGAGTCGCAAATACGAATTGCCCAGTAAGGACTTCTTTCATTTCTTTCAGGTTCGGGACTTTATTCAGAAAAAGCCTACAGTTCGATTGATCCTTATAGGTTTGACGTAGAGAGGAGAATGCTTCAGACTACAGGCAGTTTCCCGGTTAGCACCCTTTACCATTTACCGGGAGGTGGCGCCTTGAAAGATATTGAGCGGCTCCGTGGGGTCTGGGAGCAAGAGTTGGGAGCGGAGATTTCATCAGAGATATGGGAGGACATTTGGGAGAACATGAGAAAGATTTTGATCTGCAACAGAGTGCATGCTATGCAGCTGAAGGTCCTTCACAGGGTTTATCTGGCCCCAGAGTAGCTTGCGAAATTCAAAAAGGGACCATCTCCATTGAGCCCTAAATGCAATATAGGTATAGGCACGTTTACCTATTGTTTGTGGTCATGCAAAGCTTTTCAAGCTTTTCAAGTATTGAGGCACCAATAGCAAGTGTCATGGAGGGGGTCCTGAGGACTGAGGTCAAGGTAGATCCACTGCATCTTCTCCTGGGCCTGTCAAATTTGCCTTCCTTAGATCAGCATGGGAAAAAGCTGTTTAATATTTTTACATATTGTGTAAGGAAGAACATTTTGATGACTTTGGTCTCGGAAAGCCTTCTGGGCCTGCCGGAATGGTATACATTAGTTATGGAACACATCCCTGGATGTCCGTACAAGTATGGTGCACCAGAAAAGTAAACTTTTCTACAAGACGTGGTGGCCCTTTCTGAACCATCTAGAAACAGATCTCTCAGCCATATTAACTAGGGCTTTTGTTTCGCCATGAGACCTGGGTCTGATGAGCCGGGTGCCCTGAGAGGAAGAATCCCAAATAAATACTGGTATGCTAACTGATGCTCCTAGTGATAAGGAGCTTTGGGAGGGTTGCTCTAAGTGGGGTAATTTAATTTAAATTAATTTAGTTTGTTCAAGTACTAATTGAATAATATGGGTAGCTTTTTTATTATTTGTTTTGTAGAGTAGAGTAGTAGTTAGTTTATTGTAATTGTTTTTATACTCTCAGATTGTTATATTTTTTGTAATTTTATAGTTCTGTAAAGAATAAAAATCTTTTCAATAAACAAAAAGAAAGGTGGTAAGGAAAAGCTAGGGAACTATAGACCGGTGAGCCTGACCTCGGTGGTGGGCAAGTTGTTGAAGGGGATTCTGAGGGACAGGATGTATATGTATTTGGAAAGGCAAGGACTGATTAGAGATAGTCAACATGGCTTTGTGCGTGGGAAATAGTGTCTCACTAACTTGATTGAGTTTTTTGAAGAAGTGACCAAGAAGATGAAGGCAGAGGGGTGGGTATCATCTATATGGACTTCAGTAAGGCATTCGACAAGTTCAACATGGTAGACTGATTAGCCAGGTTAGATCTCATGGAATACAGGAAGAACTAGCCATTTGGATACAGAACTGGCTCGAAGGTAGAAGACTGAGGATGGTGATAGTGGGTTGCTTTTCAAACTGGAGGCCTGTGACCACCAGTGTGCCACAAGGATCATTTCTGGGCCTACTGCTTTTTGTCATTTATATAAATTCTTTGGGTATGAACATAGGAGGTTTGCAGATGAAACCAAAATTGGTGGAATAATTGCCAGTGAACAAGGTTATGTCAGAGTATAATGGTACCTTGATCAGTTGGTGGAGTTGGAGATGGAGTTTAATTTAGATAAATATGAGGTATTGCATTTTGGAAAGGCAAGTCATGGCAGGGTTCATTTTATTTAATGGTAAGGTCCTTGGGAGTGTTTCTGAACAAAGAGACTTTGGGGTGCCGGTTCATAGCTCCTTAAAAGTGGAGCCACAGGTGAACAGAGTAGTACAGAAAGCATTTGGTACACTTGCCTTCATTGTTCAGGGCATTGATTGAGTATAGGATTTGGGAGGACATGTTGCGGCTGTACAGGACATTGATTAGGCTACTTTTAGGATACTACATTCAATTCTGGTCTCCCTCCTATAGGAAAGATGTTGTGAAACTTGAAAGGGTTCAGAAAAGATTTACAAGGATGTTCCCGGTGTTGGAGGGTTTCAAGTACAGGGAGAGATTGAATAGGCTGTGGCAATTTTCCTTGAAGTGTTGGATACTGAGGGATGACCTTATAGAGGTTTATAAAATCATGAGAGGCTTAGACACCCAGGGTTGTGGAGTCCAAAACTAAAGGGCATAGGTTTAAGATGTGGAGGTGCTGGTGTTGGATTGGGATGGACAAAGTCGGAAGTCACATGACAACACGACAGTTGAATGTCCACCTCAACTGACGAAGTAGCAGTGCACCGAAAGCTTGTGATTTTGAATAAATCTGTTGGACTATGACCTGGTGTTGCATGACTTCTGACAGGATTACAATGAGAGGGAAAAAGATCTAAAAGGAGCCTAAGAAGTAACTTTTTTACTCAGAGAGTGGTGTGTGTATGGAATGAGCTGCCAGAGGAAGTGGTGGAGACTGATACAATTATAACATTTAAATTGCATCTGTATGGGTACATGAATAGGAAGGATTTAGAGGAATATAGGCCAAATGCTGGTAAATGGGACTAGGTTAACTTAGAATATTTGGTCTGCCTGTATGAGTTGGACCAAAGGCCCTCTGACTCTAAGTTTAGTTCATTAATATCTATCAAAGGGTACAGTCCTCATATGGACCCCTCGGCAATATCACCTATATTCTTTCATCCTGCTCCCTAAGAACATGCTCACCATTATCCTATGCCTTTTATCCCTGAGTCAAACTTGCATCCAGCCTGCCACAACTCATTCCCACAGCTATCAATGTGTATCATTTTAAATTTGTGACTCCAGGATAGCCCACATGAAAATCTGCACCATCAATGGAACTGTGAATACTATACAGAATCTTTAGTAGTCAGATGATAATATGTAAAATAATGCATATCACTGGTCGAATAAGATGGTACAGCTATTAAAAAAAATTAAAGGGAAAGCCACACAAATAATAGGTGACAGTTGTGTGTTTTCAAAGGCATTCATTCATCTATTGACTCTGGTTGGTAGATTGAGGAGGATAAGTTATAGCGAAAGCTAACACTGTCTTTGGTTAATGGTTATGTATGAACTTATAAGTAAGGATCATAGAAAGTAGGACTTGAGAGCAGAATTTCTGAATAGTTCACTTCTGTTTCCATCACCTCAAATACTGAGGTTAACTTTAGTGTCCTGCTATAGCAATAGCTGAGATCAGCTAATTTAAAGCATTGATCCAATGGCTTTCTTAGTCGAGATAGCCTAGTGTCACAGCAGAGGGGATCTGTTTAGCTGCTTTGACATTGAAGGCTATAACCTCAAAAGATAAATATTTTGTTTTTGCATACAGTTGTTTTACACAACATAGTTCTGTATATGATCATAGAATAGAATCATAGAATCCCTGCACTGTGGAAAGAGGCCGTTCATCCCATTAAATCCACACCGACCTCCAAAGAGCAACCCATCCAGACCCACCCGAGCCTCGTAACTCCACAATTAGCAGGGTCAATCCACCTTACCTGCACATCTTTGTGGGATGAAATCAGAGCACCCAGCAGAAACCCAGGCAAACAGAGGAAATGTGCAAACTTCACATAGACAGTCACCCAAGGCTGGAATCAAACCCAGGTCCCTGCCGCTGAAGCAGCAGTGCTAATGTCTGATCTCATATAAAGGTTCAGATTTAATATAAAGAAAAAAGTATTTGTTTAAGCAATAGCAGCAGAGATTTATAGCATTAACGCAAGTGACTTTAGAACAAAACAACTTGAGGGCTTTGTCTGTTGGCAAACAGCATTTCAAGAAAAAATCAAAATGATATCACAGGAAGAGGTGTATGGTTAGTGTACCCATGTAAGTTTTTTTAATAATTGAGATTTAGTAAGGTTTACAACAGTAGTAAGGTAGTAATAAAATTGACCGATTATGTAATAATTAACACATAATAAAAGATAGCAGGATATGTTACACTATATGGGGGCTGATGATTGCCACTTCCAGTGTGGCAGTTGCATCTATAGATTGTGTCTGCTGTTTGAGCAATTTCAGCTCAGAGTCATGAAACTGGAACAGAACTACAGACTCTGTTGCATCAGGGAGGTTCCAGAAGGCAGTCACTCCGTTGGAATTGGATAATTAGATTTGACACAAAAGTAGATATGGGAGGGTTACACTGTGGGTGAGGCAGATATGGGGTTTGAGAAACAAGTGGAGGAGTCTCAGCCCTTACAGTTGTTCAACACGTTCAAGATTCCTGCTGTATGTATGGATGACAACAGGAACTGCAAGGCAGATGAGTGAACTCTGTGGCACATTCAGTTAGACGATTGTACTCTAGTTTCTCACACACACATAATGCACTATTTCTCTGAAGGGCCTCTAACCTACTTCTCTTCTCATTTATCCTAGCACTCTGGAACAACGTTCACTCACATCATATATTCAAATCTGTACTATTGTCGCTCCTAATTGGCTTACCGCGGTCCTGGAACACAGGTCACAACCCCTTTTCTCACCGGTAACCAAACCAAAGGGATAAATGTCCCTACCTTTTCTCTGCTGCAGCTGGTTCGTTTGCCAGTGAGGTACGGTCTCCAGACACGCACCTCAATTCAAAGGGTTAGCCATCTTGGTGGGACCTCCAAAAATTGTTGAGGAAAAGCATTCAGTCAGATGATAGTATTCTAGTTTCTCTCACACACAGTGCCTTTATTACTTGCAATGCAAGGGACTCAACCTTAAAGGGACAACAGTCACCTTTGGCTGGAGAGTCTGTCTTTCAACAGTTATAATCGTATTTTATACACAAATCCACATCAATCATGTATCTGTTCCTTCTTATTAACCAATTACATATTGATTGTCAAGCTTTGGTAGTATAATCGACTTATCACATTAAGCATGGAGTATGTGGCACATTGCACTAGATCATTTACCTCAAACTTTGCAACACCAGTTGAATGTGATTCCTGTTTTCTTGCTGAATTGGGACGTACTCCAGTTAGCGAGCTTAGCTTGTGTACGTGCTTAGCTAGGAGAAAGTAAGGACTGCAGATGCTGGAGATTTGAGTCAAGAGCGTGATGCTGGAAAAGCACAGCAGGTCAGGCAGCATCCGAGGAGCAGGAGAATTGATATTTTGAGCATAAGCCCTTCATCAGGAATGAGGCCTCATTCCTGATGAAGGGCTTATGTCCGAAATGTCGATTCTCCTGCTCCTCGGATGCTGCCTGACCTGCTGTGCTTTTCCAGCATCACACTCTCATCTATCTGCTAGGCTCCATGTTTCTTTGCTTGAGTGGAATCAGGTCTGATTAACCGTACCTGGCCTATGTGTCTAGCTGCACTTTTACTGTCCCTAGTCTCAAATAGCTTAGGTGACCTACTTTTATGTTCTGGCTCTGTTTTTGAATCCTTCTACAAGCCATTCAAGTGAGAATGTAAGTAGAGGTGCAGTCTAATTGGGGAAAGACTCTGCTCTGCTATTGAAAGCATTCCAGAAAGTTGTGCTGCCTGCTCAGGGCCAGAAAGGAACTTGTAGTTACAGACAGAGGATTCACTTGTTCAAATGGGTATCAACAAAATAGGAGTACGGAAGAGGTTCTGCTTAGATAAACATGAAGGAAGAATTTAAAAACAATTACCATCTAACAAATCCCAGGACCAAGTGACTTGAATCCTAGTAACTTGTTCTGTGAACAGCTCTTGTATCACGTGTTGGTTCTAATTACAGTTCTGGTCATCCTGCTATGGGAAGGACAATATTAAATTGGAGAGGGTTCAGAACATATTTACCAGATTATTGCTGGGACTGGAGGGTTTGAGCTATAAGGAGAGGTTGGATAGTCTGGGACTTTTTTCACTGGAGCATAGGAGATTGAGGGGTGACCTTATAAAAGTTTATATCATGAGGGGCATTGGTAAGGTGAATAGTAAAAGTCTTTTCCCTACGGTAGGGGAGTTCAATGCTAGAATGCATATTTTTAAGGTAAGAGGAGAAAGATTTAAAAGAGACCTGAGGGAAATGTTTTCAAAAAGAGGGTGGTTCGTGTGTGGAATGTACTGCCAAAGGAAGTCATAGGTGCAGATACAGTTAAAACATTTAAAAGACATTGGATAGGTACGTGAATAGGAAAATTTAGGGGGATATGGGCAAATGCAGGCAAGTGAGACTTGTTTAATTTGGGAAACTTGGATGGCATGGACTAGTTGAACTGATAAGGCTGTTTCCATTATGTATGACTATTTTTTTAATCTTCAGGATTGATTCTGCACTTGGTTTGTTGCTCTTGGGTGAAGCTGCCAAAATGAACATGGCTTGTTTGAAGGTCTTGACAGAGCTGGGCACAACTCTTGTATCACGTGTTGGTTCTAATAACATAAAACAGGTAAAGATAAAGCTATATGGTGTTCAATGCAAAATATTATGGATTATCTTTCTCAGAATTAATTTGCTTTTGATTTAATGTGTGTGAACAGTTATTTTACCTAACCTTTCTTCTATGTAAGTTACAAGGAGTACAACAGATTTTCAATGTAATTACAGGCAGAGGAAGGCAGAAGAGTGACAGTGGAAATAAACAAATGAAAATCTTTCTGGATAGATTTATGGGGGATGATGGAGATTCCACATCTCCCTTTGAAAGCCATTTCCATGAGGAGTCTCCTTATATTGGCACTTCTCATAACCTGGGGACATTGGAAGTGATCTGATATGCAGATTGGCTAAATAGTTTTATTTTGTGCTCTGTCAGTCTATGATTCTACAATACATTTAAGAGAAATTGGAATTTATTTTTGAATGATCCTTGATGATTGAAGATGATTACCTGAGGACAAGGGGCTCAATAATACATTTTGTAATCCAGCCAGTTTTTGTAATTACTTTCACTTATTGTGAGAAACCAGCTTATGCCATTTTAACAAAGGATAGAGGATATTAACTCTGGTATAGCCCTCATTTCCAATCCATTACATCAAATGAACTTAGATTTCATCACTCTTAGTGGGGAATTGGTTTTGAAAGTAATTGTGGAGGCATTAGTGGTGATTTTGCAGGAATCATTGGAGTCAGGGAGGGTCCTGGAGGATTGGAAAATGGCTAATGTAATACCCCTGTTTAAAAAAAGGGAGTGGGGCAGAAGACAGGAAACTGTAGGCCGGTTAGTCTGACCTTGGTCATTTGTAAGATTTTAGAGTCCATAATTAAGCATGAAATTGCGGAGTACTTGGAAGTGCATGTTAAAATAGTCAGCACGACTTCATCAAAGGGATGTCTTTGATTACAATTCTGCTAGACTTCTTTGAGAAGGTAATAAGTATATTAGACAAAGGAGAACCAGATGTATTTCAATTTTTAGAAGCCTTTGACAAGGTGCCGCATAGGTGGCTGCTAATTAAGATAAGAGATCATGGTGTTAGGAGCAAGGTACTGGCATGGATAGAGGATTGGCTGACTCACAGAAGCTAGGGATTATGGATAAAAGGGTCTTGTTTCAGGAAGATAGCCGGTGGAGTTCCACAGAGATCAGTTTTGGGATAAGAACTATTAATGTTATTCATTAACGATCTAGACAAAGGAACTGAGGACAATGTTGCTAAGTTGGAGATCACTAAAGATAAGTGGATAGACAGGTAGTGTTGAAGTGTTGGGAAGGCTGCAGAAGGACCTGGAAAGGCTAGGAGATTGGGCAATGAACAAGTGGTTGGAATGCAATGTGGAAAAGTATAAGATTATGCACTTTGGGAGGAAGAATAGAGATGTAGATTTAGATGTTTCTAAATAATGAAAGTCTTTGGAAATGTGAAGCACAAAGGGACTTAGGAGTCTCACTTCAGGATTTGTTAAGATTAACATGCAGGCTCAACTGGAGTTAGGAAGGTGAATACAATGTTAGAATTCTTTTTGAGAGGCCTAGAATATAAGAGCAGGGATGTACTGCTGAGGCTGTATAATGCTGTGGTCAGACTGTGTTTGGAATATTGTGAGCAGTTTTGGGCCCTATATCTATGGGAAGGATGTGTTGGTATTGAAGTATTCCAAAGGAGGTTTACAAATGATCCTGCACTTGAAAGGCTTGTCATATGAGAAGCAGTTGTGGTTTCTGGGTCTGTATTAGATGGAGTTAGAAGGATGAGGAGGGAATCTGATTGAAATTAACAGAATTCTGAGAGACCTGGTTATAGTGGACGTGGAGAACATGTTTCCACTAGTAGGAGAGACTAAGATCAGAGGGCACAGCCTCAGAGAGGCTGTGGAGGCTAAGTCATTGAGTATTTAAGACAGAAGATTATTGATTGATAAGGGGATCAAAGATTGCAGGGAGAAGGCAGGAGAATGGTGCCTCAATGATTGACTCAATGGCCGACTGATCTAAGTCTTGTCCTGTATGTTATGGTTCGCTGTACTTGGATGCAGACCCTACTACTTTTGAAACCTCCTGGCATCACTCACTTTTCAAAAAAATCCATAATTCTTCTTCCTTGCCATCCATCAATCCATTTCTAACCTCCCTTTGCCCTCCAAAGTCCTTGAATGAGTATTCGCCTTTCAAATCTGTGCCCATTTTTCATGTCGCTCCATGTTTGAATGCATCCAATCTACCTTTTGCCAAAGTACTGAAATAGCATTTATCAGAGTCACAGATGACATCCTATGTAGCTGTGGTTGTGGTAAGCTGTCCCGCTTAATTCTTCTTGACTTGTCTGCAACCTTTAAAATAGTTAACCACACATACTCCTCCAGCGCTTGTCTTCTGCTGGGTGGTCCTGCACTCATTCTATTTTATTTTTACCTGGCTAGTTATGACTAGAAAATCACCTAAAATGGCTTCTCTTCCGGCCCCTGTATTGTTATCATTAAAGACTTTTGAAGATCTTGGCCCTACCTATGTCTCATATGCATGTTGTCCACTTTAGCAACATCATATAAAAACGTAATACCACATTCCACATGTGAACTGATGACATGCAGTTCTATCTCACCATGATCCCTTTAACACCTTTAATGTCTCTACTTTGTTACACTGCTTCTGTGACATCATGTGCGAATTGCCTTCAATTCAATATTGGGAAGTTTAATACCGTTGTCTTCAGTCACCACCTCAAATCTCGTTCACTAGCATCAACTTCATTCCTCTTCCTGTCTAAAGCTTAACCATGATGTTTAGTCTTAGTGTTGAATTTGACTTTGTGATAAGGGTCCAATCATATATCACTACATCACCAAGACTGCCCAGTTCAATCTATATAGCATTGCTTTATGCCATCCCTGCTGCAGCATATCTGTTCCTAAAGCTCTTATCATTGACTTTGTATTGTCTTCATTGCAAATAGCGTTGACCATTCTACAGTTATCCTTGCTGGTTTGCCATCAAAATTACATGTTCATTAAAATTTTGTTCCCCATCCTAAATCACAAACTCCTGTTTCTGCGTCACCTCAATATTTGCTGATCTAAATTATATCATGGTTGAACCCATGCAATTTTAAAATTTAAATCCTCCATAACCTTGGCTGTACATATGCTACTAACTTCCTCCTGCCATACAAATCTGTGTGAATTTTGCATATTGCTGTAATCCCTTGCACATCACTGATTTTAATCAGCCATCCTAATATTTCTTTATGTTATGTTATGTCAAATTTTGTTTGAGAACTACTCCTGTGAAGGACTTTGTAATGTTTTACAATGTCAAAGGCAATGTATATGTTGTTGTCGTATAATAGCTTTTCTTTAAAAACTGCTTTCCTGGAGTAACTTATTTTAAATTGTTGAGGGCCTATGTGAGGCAGAGAGTTTTGCAGAATGGAATGCATTACTTCCGGCTGAAGCATGTATTTTAGAACAAATAGGTTCTAACGCACTAATTGTACTCTGCACCCAGTGTCTTTTCTATATAGCTTTGGACGATGTAATGTGTAAGGAAGAGGTGGTATTTTTTGGCAGCATTGTGTTATTGTTAAAGCAATAGAATTGCAAAAATCCATGCTGTTACCATTGCAAACTTAAAAACATGAAACCAATGTGTAACCAGTCAATTTAATTCTCAGAAAATGTGAGCACAGAAGATTGTGATGATTATTCTTTGCAGCTAATTCATCTCTATTGCTGTATACTTGGAGACATTTGTCTGTATGGAAGTACCTCAGAAATTCAAAAGGCTGCTCTAAACGGATATGGAAATTCATCAAAGTCACCCAATAGGACGAATGCACCCGGATTGCTCCAACTTCTTCAGGTCCAGCCAGCAACAGCACCAGGAGATGGTGAGTGCCAGGATAAAATGCTAATTACATTATTAAGATACAGATTTGATAATAAAGCACCAGACTAATTAACAATAGTGTTACAACTAGTGATTATATTACATTCCTGAAGAAGGGCCTATGCCCGAAACGTCGATTCTCCTGTTCCCTAGATGCTGCCTGACCTGCTGCGCTTTTCCAGCAACACATTTCCATCTCTGATCTCCAGCATCTGCAGACCTCACTTTCTCCTCATATTACATTACTATACCTACCTACTGATTAAAAACTTTACCTCTGTATTCAGTTTCTATATGTATGATATAGCTTACAGTTGTCATGTTTTCTTGCTTTTTGATAGAATTTTATTATAGAATCAAATTTAATGTGCAAGCTTAAACTATGCAAATTTTGTGGTCAGTTGTAAGTGAATTATGCCTATAATTCATTGTGTTTACAGTTGCCCACAGATTTCTTTTAGACTTTTGAGAGAGAAATTTTGTATTTTGAGTTCTGAAACTACACGGAAGTCTTTGCAAGGGATTGTGTGACAAATGTAGATAGCACAAACAACAATTTTTTTTTCACTCATATGTGGGACAGAGCTGTTACTAGTTAGGTCAGCATTTATTGCCTGTCCCGAATTGCTTGCCCTTGGAAAGTTGGTGGTGAATGATTGCCTTGAACCACTATGGTCCTTTTGGTGTAGGTACACCCACAGTGCCTTTAGAAATGGAGTTCCAGGATTTTAACCTTGAAGGAATATTGATACATTTCTAAGTCAGGATGGTGAATGACTTGGAAGGAAACTTGCAGAAGATGTTGCTCCTGTGTATTTCCTGGCCTTGTCCTTCTAGGCAGCAGTTGTCATGGATTTAGAAGGAGCTTTCCTGAATTTCTGCAGTGCATCTTGTGGCTGGTACACCCTGCTGGTATGGAGTATCAGTGGTGAAGAGAGTTGATGTTTGTGGATGTGGTGCAATTAATTGGGCTGTTTTGTCCTCGATGATGTCAAACTTTTTAAAAAGTGCTGTTGAAGGTGTACTCATCCAGGCAGTTGGGGAGTGTTCCATCATGGTCCCGACTGCTTTGTAGATGGTTAACAGACTTTGGGGAGTCAGGAAGTAAACTACTTGCTACAGTATTCCTAGTCTCTAAGATGCACTTGTACCAGAGTAATTATATATCTCATCCAGTTCAGTTTCTTTTTCATAATAATGTCCAGGATGTTGATAATGGAAGATACAACAATGGTGATGCAGTTGAATAGGAGAAAGTGAGGACTGCAGATGCTGGAGATCAGAGCTTATTGGTGCGCCAAACTACCATCGCGCCTCCCTTGTCTGCCGGTTTGATGGTGAGGTTGGGGTTGGAGCGGAGTTGATGGTGAGGTTGGGGTTGGAGCGGAGTTTGTTGGTGAGGTTGGGGTTGGAGCGGAGTTGATGGTGAGGTTGGGGTTGGAGCGGAGTTGATGGTGAGGTTGGGGTTGGAGCGGAGTTGAAGGTGAGGTTGGGATCTGATCTGATGCAGTTGAATGCCAAGGGGCAATGGAAATGCTCATTTCTCAGTACTTGGGTGACATCAGTGGTATTTACAATTTATCAGCTCAACCCTTGATGTTGCCCAGGTCTTGCTGAATATGAGCATGGGCTGTCTCAGTACATTAGGATTTGTGAATTGTGTTGAACATTATGTAATCATCAGCGAACATGCCCACTTCTAACATAATGATGAAGTGAAGGTCATCTACCTTTGTGCAAAATATGACTCCTTTCTCCTGATTCCCATGGACTCCATTTTTGCCAGGTTTCCTTGCTGGTACAATTAGTCAAATGTGGTCTTGATGTCAAGGACTGTGGCTCTCACCTTCCCTCTGGAGTTTTGTCTATGTTTGACCCAAGATTGTAATGGCATCAAGAGCTGAATGGCTCTGACTGAACCCAAACTGAGCATGTGTGAGCAGGTAATTGCTCATAAGTGCTACTTGATAGCACTGTTATGACATCTTCCATCATATACTGATGATCAAAAGTGGACTGATATGGTAGTATTTGGCTGTTTGGATTTGGGCAATGTTCCACATTGTCAGGTAGATGCGAGTTTTGTTGCTATACTGGAACAGCTTGGCTAGAGGCAAGTCAACTGGAGCACAAATCTTCAGTACTATTTCCAGAATATTGTCAGGATCCATAGCTTTTGCAGTTTCCAGTGCCTTCAAATATTTCTTGATGTAATGTGGAGTGTATTAAATTGGCTGAAATCTGGCGCCTGTGATGCTGGGGACCTTTGGAGTAAGATTCACAAAGCCATTCTGGCTGAATATTGTATTTTCTCAAAATGTTGATTCCCTTATCATTGAGGATGGGGATATTTGTGGAGCATCCTCCTCTAGTGAGTTGTATAATTGTCTACCTTCATTCATGACTGTATGTTGCAGGATTGTAGTGTTAGGTTCTTTTCCCGAGGTTTCGCACATGAGATGCAATCTGCACACACCAACTTCGGCAAACAGTTAAAGTTTATTAAAGCTTGTACAAGCTAGGTGACCCCTTTGGCCCCCCTCGCAGGCATGCGAGGTTGGGTTAAAGTGAGGCCCTGAACAAAGAAAACACATCCCCTTTATACAGATCAATTGGTCATGCTCACAGATACTCTGGCCACTCCCCCATAGTCACATGCCACTCAAGACAACTCCCAGCCTCACAGTCACATGTTACCCCAGGTACAATGGTAGGATGAGATCACCCTCGGAGATAATGCAGATGTAAATGCCCTAATCCTGGGGAATCGTTATGCAGATGATTTCCTGACTCAGTGATTCCCCAAGACAATGCAGGTACGATATACCTAGTTTCAGGGGATGGCCAGAAAATATTTCTGGATGGAAGAGATTGAATGATTGTTTAACTTGACAATAGCATGGAGAATAATAGCAAATGACTGTCTAAATGAAGTGTGAATTACAATGGATGGTCGTCCACATTCCTGCATGCTATCAGTGAGACAGAATGTCACCTCCACCCATTTCCAGAATGTTCAGCTTTGCAGTCTAACTCTTTAATATTACATTAATGTAGTTGTGTCATAGAGAGGTACAGCATGAAAACAGACCCCTCGGTCCAACTTGTCCGTGCCGACCAGATATCCTAAACTAATCTAGTCCCATTTGCGAGCACTTGGCCCATATCCCTCCAAATCCTTCCTATTCATATAACCATCCAGATGCCTTTTAATGTTGTAATTCTACCAGCCTCCACCACTTCTTCGGGCAGCTCATTCCATACACCCGCCACCCTTTGCGGTGAAAAAGTTGTCTCTGAGGGTCCCTGTTAAATCTTTCCTGTCTCACCCTAAACCTATGCGTTCAGTTCTGGACTCCCCCACCCCGGGGAAAATACTTCGTCTATTTACCCTATCCATGCCCCTCATGATTTTATAAACCTCTATAAGGTCACCCCTCAGCCTCTGAGACTCCAGGGTAAACAGCCCCAGCCTATTCAGCCTCGTCCTATAACTCAAACCCTCCAACCCTAGCAACATCCTTGTAAATCTTTTCTAAATCCTTTCAAGTTTCACAACAACCTTCCGATAGGAGGGAAACCAGAATTGCACACAGTATTCCAAAAGTGGGCAAAAGTGAGGATTGCAGATGCTGGAAACCAGAGTTTAGATCAGAGTGGTGCTGGAAAAGCACAGCAGGTCAGGCAGGATCCGAGGATCAGGAGAATCAATGTTTTCGGCAAAAGCCCTTCATCAGAAGGACCTCACCATTCCAAAAGTGGCCTAATCAAAGTCCTGTATAGTCACAACACAACCTCCCTATTCAAATTCTATGCACTGACCAATAAAGGGAAGCATACCAAATGCCTTCTTCACTATCCTATTGACCTGCGACTCAACTTGCAAGGAACTATGAACCTGCACCTCAACATCTCTTTGTTCAGCCACAGTCCAAGGTCACTTTGCTCAGCAACACTCCCTAGGACCTTACCATTCAATGTATACGTCTGCTAAGATTTGCTTTCCCAAAATGCAGCGCCTCATGTTTATCTAAATTAAACTCCATCTGCCACCTTGGCCCATTGGCCCATCTGATCAAGATCCCATTGTACTCTGAGGTAACCTTCCTGGCTGTCCACTACACCTCCAATTTTTATGTCATCTGGAAACTTACTAACTATACCTCTTATGTTCGCATCCAAATCATTTATATAAACGATGAAAAGCAGTGGACCCAGCGCTGATCCTTGTAGTCATAGACCTACAGTCTGAAAGGCACCCTCCATCACCACCCTTTGTCTTCTACCTTTGAGCCAGTTCCGTATCCAAATGGTTAGTTATCCCTGTATTCTATGTGATCTAACCTTGCTAACCAGTCTACCATGAGGAACCTTGTCGAACTCCTTACTGAAGTCCACATAGATCATGTCCACCACTCTGCCTCATCAATCCACTTCATTACTTCTTCAAAAAACTCAATCAAGTTAGTGAGACATGATTTCCGGCACACAAAGCCATGTTGACTATCCCTAATCAGTCCATGCCTATCCAAATACATGCATAATCGGTCCCTCAGGATCTCTTCCAATGACTTGCCCACCATCAATGTCAGACTCACCAGTCCCTGGCTTTTCTTTACCACCTTTCTTAAATAGTGGCACCATGTTAGCCAACCTCCAGTCTTTCAGCACCTCACCTGTGACTATACAAGTACCTCAGCAAGGAGCCCAGCAATTACTTCCCTAGCCTTCTATAGAGTCCTACAGTACACCTGATCAGGTCCTGGGGATTTATCCATCTTATGCATTCAAGTCTAGGTTAAACGAGTGGCAAAAACTTGGCAAATGGAATATAATGTGAGAAAATGTTATACACTTTCGCAGGCATAATAGAGGAGATGAATATTATTAAATGGAATAAATCTGCAGCACAGAGGGATTTAGGAGTCCACATCTATGCATCTCAAAAAAATAACTAGCATCTAATTTCAGCAAGTAATAGGAAAGGCAAATAGGATGTTGGTCTTTTTTTCAAAGGGAATGAAAAAACATGGATTTCTTGCTAAAACTATATAAAGCACTAGTTAGACAACGGCTTGCATACTGTGAAGTTTTGTTTCCACTTTATCTACAGAAACATATACTGCATTTGAAATAGTCAAGAGAAAGTTCACAAGGTTGATCTCAGCAATAGAAAGATTTACTGATGAGGAGAGGTTCATTAGGTTGGGCCTGTACTCATTGGAGTTTAGAAGAATGAGAAGCTACCTTATTGAAGCATACAAGATTGTTACAGGACTTGACAGGGTAGCTGCTGAGAGGTGGTTTCTACTTGTGGGACGGTATAGATGGTGTTATCTCCGAGCAGGAGGCCAACCATTTAATAGAGAAATGAGAAGGAATTCCTTCTTTAAGAGGGCAGTGAATCTTTATCACAGAAGGCTGCAGTATATTAATAGCTCAGATAGGCAGAATTTTAATCAGTACAGGAATTAAGGGGTATGGGGAGAAAGACAATAAAGTAGTGTTAATGATTGTCAGATCAGTCGTCTCATTGAATGATGGAGCTGACCCAGTGGGCAAGTGGCCTACATTTGCTCCTTTAGTTTTATTGATTGAGTTTGCAGTTATTGGGCAAGATAACCTAATATTTTATTTGGTATAAATAACAATGGTAAGAGTTCATGGAATCCAAGGAAATTTGGCAAATTAGATCCACAATTGGCTGAGTGGCAGGAGCAGAAGGTGACGATTGAGGCATGTTTTTCCAACTGAAGTCTATGTCCAGTGAAATCCCATAGGTGTCAGTGTTGGGGCTCTTCCAGTTTAAGGTTTATATAAATTATCTAGACTTGAATGTAGGAGGGTTGATCAGTAAATTCACAGATGATACAAAAATTGACATGTTTAACTATGACTTTGTATCTGCTAAGCAGGTATTGATGAAAATTTCATAAGCAAAGACATTGGCCAGACAAAAAAAAACCTAAAGAACTGTGGATGCAGGAAATTAGCAACAAAGCAGACATTTCTGGAAAAAGCACAGCAGGTCTGGCAGCATCTGTGGAGAGAAAGCAGAGTTAATGTTTCAGGTCGAGTAACCTTTCTTCTGAACCCAGACACTCTTTCTCGGTCTGCGCATAGTATACTCTCATTTGTTTTCAGGCCTTTGACACAATTGCAACTAGTTGTCCTTGTTGCATTGGTATTGTACCTTTCTCACTGGTGACACACTACAGGGTAGCTTCATCATTTACAATATTATATTTTAGCATGCGGACTACTGTCACTAGTTGCTTATTTTTAATGAATGCTACTTCTTTTAGTGTGTCCCAATATCACTGCATATCCTTGACAGGTATCCTCAAACCAAAACCTATTTGCATCCTATTTCCACCTCACAAGGCCATAAGAGTCCTTTGAGCCTGCTCAGCCATTAAATGAGATCATGGCTCATCTGATAACCCTCAACTCTACTTTCTGCTTTCCTCCCCGTAATCCTTGATTCCCTTACTGATTAAAATCTATCTATATAGTCTCAAACACACTTAATGACACAGCTTCAACAGTCCTCTGTAGTCAAGAATTCCACAGATTCACTCTCCTCTGAGAGAAGAAATTCCTCCTCATCTCAGTCTTAAATGTGTGACCCTTATCATTGGATTATGGCTTCTGGTCTTAAACTGTCTCACAAAAGTAATAAACTTTCCAAATCTAACCTGTCAAGTCTCCTAAGAATCTTTCAATGCTTCAGTAAAGTCTCCCCTGATTCTTCTAAACTCCAGTGACTACAGGCCCAGGCAGAGGTGGGTATTGCAGATGCTGGAGATTACAGTCAAGATTAGAGTGGTGCTGGAAAAGCACAGCAGGTCAGGCAGCATCCGAGGAGCAGGAAAATTGATGTTTTAGGCAAAAGCCCTTCATCAGGGCCTGACTACAGGCCCAACCCACTCAGCTTCTCCTCTTAAAATAGTCCCTCCATATGTGGTATCAGTCTCATGAACCTTTTGTGGATTGCTGCCTATGTTATTATATTTTTCCTTAGATAAGGGGACCAAAACTGTTCACAGTATTCCAGCTGTGGTCTGACTATTTGTATAATTTTAGTGAAAACCCCCCACTTTTATATTCAATTCCCGTTGAAATAAAGGTTAACATTCCTTTGCATTCTATATTACCATCTGAATTGGATGTTAACTTTTTGTGATTCATGGATGAGGACTCTCAAATCCTCTGTTCTATAGTTTTCTGTATTATTTCTCCATTTAAATAGTCTTCAGCTCCTTTATTCTTTCTGCCAAAGTGCACAACCTCACATTTTCCCATGTTATATTTCATTTGCCAAGTTTTTTAGAATTAGAATCCCTACAGTGTGGAAACAGGCTCTTCAGTCCTACAAGTCCACACTAACCCTCCGAATAATAACTCACCCAGACCCATTACCCTATTCCTCCATATTTATCCCTAACTAATGCAGCTAACCTGCACATCCTGAACACTATGGGCAATTTATCATGGCTAATTCACCTAACCTGCACATCTTTGGATTGTGGGAGGAAACCAGAGCACCCGGAAGAAACCCACGCAGACACGGGGAGAATGTACAAACTCCACACAGTCGCCCGAGGTTGGGTCCCTGGCACTGTGAGGCAGCAGTGCTAACCACTGAGCCACCGTGTCACCCTGTTTAATTTTTGCTCACTTGTTTAATCTGTCATCATCACCTCATACCTTCCCACTTATTTTTGTGTCATTCACAAGCTTGACTATAATGCATTCACTTTCCTCATCATTAAATAAATATTGCAAATAATTATGGCCCCAACACTGACCCCTGTGGCTCTCCACTAGTTATAGATTGCCATCCTGAAAAGGCCCCTTTTATTCCAAATCTCTGTATTCTATTAGTTAGCCAATTCTATATTATCAAGTAGCCTAATATGTGGTAACTTATCCAACACCTTCTGAAAATCCAAATATATTACATCTAGTACGTCTCCTTTATCAATCCTGCTTGTTTCCTCCTCAAGGAAGTCTCATCTTCAAACTTTTCAGTTCTTATATCTTGCACTTTCTTTTCTCAACATACCTCTCCACTTCTTTTTGCCTTTCAAATATTCAAGGTCTCTAACAACCCTGGTATCTGAAGAAGATCAAGAAGACAATGATAATGAACACACAATATTACTTGATTTCGCGTTTATTGCCAACAACTCCGATACTGACAATGCATATACCTTAAAGAATGATATAGGGTTAGTATCTGTGCATGCTGAAACATTGGGCACAAATATACTGTATTCAGACATGGGGACAAGGGCAGTGTAGGAACAAACTCACCAGTGTGGAGATAATATATAAATTCAGCTGCAGAATACTCGATGAGAGCTACACTGGGCATCAGAAAGCCTATCCTCATGTCAAAAACCATGGAGAAATGCAGCACAAATTCAGTTCAGGGCTTTACACAGTGTTTGGAGCCCATACTTTCCAGCATAAAACTGATTTCCAATTCAAAAAACAGTTTTGTGGAACTAACTTTAAGGAAGCTTTTGATGGTCAATATTTCTGCTTCTATAGTAACACAAGCAACTCACATCAAAATCTGAATGATGCAGTGCAATGGTGCTGGCATGTATCAGGCAGTTGCGATCATGCACGTTAATACCAATGCACAAATAGGTTTTCAAGGTGTCATAGCTATATAAATCTGTTCTCTAACTCTGGACATACTGAGCATGAACATCTCAGGATGACAGCAAAGATAGATGTTCCACTTTGTACTTCTGGACGATGCAAATTCAGCTTGTTTCAAAAGCGTCAGTTTTGCCTTTTGCACATGTGCTGGCTTCTCCCATCATTAAGGATGAAGATATTTGTGGAGCCTCCTCATCCTCCTCTGAGTTGTTTAATTGTATGCCACCATTCATGACTTTATATGGCAGATCTGCTCCATTGGTTTTGGATTACTCAGCTCAAACTATTGCTCACTAATTTTGCTGCATGCTATGCAGGTAGTTTGGCTTTATCACTTCACAAGGTTAACACCTTATATTTATGTATATCCCTGGTGCTGCTCCTGCCATGCCCTCCTGCACTCCTCATTGAAGCAGGCTTGACAGTAATAGTAAAGTGAGGAATATGCCAAACCATGACGTTACAGATAGTTGTTGAATATAATTCTGTTGCTGATGGTCCAAAGCACCTTATTGATGCCAAGTCTTGAATTGCTGATTAATTTCTGCTCCCCTTTCTCTTCTTCTTCTTGCATCTTATCCTCTTTATCCTCTTTTCTATATCCTCCCATCCTCCTCTGTCTTCTAGCAAATAGCCCTGCTCTGAACTGCCTCTTTATATAGAATTATTTGGGAGATACAAGGTAAATTATGATAGAAAATTAGTGCAAAATATATAAAAAAGTTATCAAAAGCTTCTATATGTATAAATACAGGAAGGGATTAACTGACGTGAATGTTGGTCCATTGGAAAATGAAACTGGAAAGTTAATAGTGAGGAACATAGAAATCACAGAGACACTAAGTCAATATTTTCCCTTAGTTTTCATGGTGGAGGACACTAATACCATCCCAACAGTAATAGGGAATGCAAAGATTATAGAAAGAGAGAAAGTACTGAGCAAACTATTAGGATTGAAGGCAATCAAATCCCTAAGTCCTCATGACTACATCTTAGGGTCTTAAAGGAAATGGCAGAAGCGATAGTTGATCCATTGGGTATAAAATTTCAAAATTCCCTGGATGTGGGAATGTTTACAGAGGATTGGAAAAATGCTAAGATAATACCCTTAATTAAAAAAAAATGGATGGAGGTAGAAATTAGGAATCTATAGACCAGTTAGATTAATGTGTATCGTTGGGAAATTGTTAGAATCCATTATTAAAGGAGTAATAACAGGACATTTGGAAAGTTAAAACACAATCGATCACAGTCAGCATAGTTTTATAAAGGGTAAATCATATTTGACAAATATTTCAGAGTTCTTTGAAGATAAGGCCTTCCGTAAGATGTTCAGCAAGGTTCTGAATGGTAGACTGGTTAACAAGATTGGATCACATGGAATACAGGGAGAAGTAGCCTTTTGGATATAAAATTGGTGAAATGGTAGGAGGCAGAGGGTGATTATGCAGGGTTGCATTTTGGACTGGAGGTCTGTTACCTGATGCTATATATCTATATGACTTTATCGTTCTATGTGACAAGCAAAGTGGATAATGGGGATCCTATTGTTGTAGTAGTTTTGCACTTCCAGATGCATTTGATAAAGTGACACACAAAAGGATAATGCACAAGGTAAGATCACAAGGGAACTGGGGAATATATTAGCTTGGAAGAAGGATTGGCTAACCAACAGAATGCAGAGACTTGGAATAAATGAGTCTTTTTCTGGGTGGCAAGCTGTAACGAGTAGAGTGCCACAGTGTTCAGTCCTTGATCCCCAACTATTTATAGCTGAAAATGTGTTGCTGGAAAAGCGCAGCAGGTCAGGCAGCATCCAAGGAACAGGAGAATCGACATTTCGGGCATAAGCCCTTCTTCAGGAATCCTCACTTTCTCCCCAACTATTTATAATCTATATTCATGACCTGAATGTAAAGATAGAAGATACTATAGCCAAATTTTTCAGATGACACTAAAACAGTTGTAATGAAGAAGTAAGAAATTTACAAATGCATATGCATAGGTTTGATGAAGTCACCAAAATTTCAACATACATAAGTATGGGATTATAGAATAGAAAGGATGAACAGAAAGGCAACTTACTACCTAAGTGGAGAGAAACATCAGAGTGTTTCTGTGCAGAGAATCTGGGTGTTCTCCTGCATGAATCACAGAAAACTCATATGCAAGTACAGCAGAAAATAAGGAAGGCAAATGTAATTTTGGCTAAAGAGACAGAGTATAGAAGTAGGGAAGTGTTGCTGCAAATGCACTAGGTATCTGTGAGACTGTGCCTAGAATTTTGTGAACAGTTTTGGTTCTCTTATTTGAGAAGGGATATAGTTGTATTGGAGGCAGTTTACAGAAAGTTCACTAGATTGATTCCAGAGACGAGGACACTTGTTATCACATAGACTGCTATTACATGCAATACATTATTAGCCAATAACAGTCCCCATAAATAGCTATTCACTCTCGTAACCAGATCATTATCCACTCCTTTGTCCAACTATTCTCTCTTATAAAAATTGAAAGATCGTGAAGAAATATTAAAAGATGTTCTTCTCTCTCTTTGGGCTCTACCCCCACCTATCATTTACTCGTTACCCCCTTCCCCTCATCGTATCTTCTGCATATAAACAACATTTTCCTAGCCACCATCATTTCTGAGGAAGAGTCACTCGACCCAAAACCTTAACTCTGATTTTTCTCTGCAGATGTTGCCAGACCTTCAAAACTTTGCCAGCAATTATTGTTCCAGAGATGAGGGGTTTGTCTTGTAAGAAGAGATTGAGTAGATTAGGCCTATACTCTATAGTGTATAGAAGAATGAGAGGAAATCTAATTAAGATATATAAGATGCTAAAGGTGATTGACAAAGTAGATATAGAGAAGACGTTTACTCATATAGAGCAATCTAGAATGAGAGGACATAGTTTTAGGATAAGAGATGGCAGATTTAAAACAGGGATGAGGAGAAATTATTTCTCTCAAAGAGTCATAAATCTGTGGAATTCACTACCTCAGAGAGAATATTGGTTCACTGAATAAATTTAAGAGGAGATATTCAGATTTTTATTTAGTAATGGGTTGAAGGGTTATTGAGAGTAGGCAAGAAAGTAGAATTGAGGTTGTGGTGATATCAGCCATGATTGTATTGAATGGCAGAGCAGGCTTGAGTGGCTGAACTTCTTACTTCTGCTCCTGGTTCTTTTATTCTTATATCACACAGAAACAGGCCATTCAGCCCAACCAATGTTGGTAAAACAAAGAACTGTGGCTGGTGGAGATCTGAAATAAAAACAGAAATTGCTGCAAAACTCAATAGGTCTAGCAGTGTATGTGGGAAGAATGCAGAGTTAATGTTTTGAGTTCAGTGATTTTTCATCAAAACTCACCAGACTAGAAATGTTAACTCTGCTTTTTTTCCCCACAGATGCTGCCATACCTGCTGAGATTCACCAGAAAATGTTGGTCTTTTTATTCCTGCATCTGTTGGTTTTCATGTTCTACTTGAATATCCACCCTCTTGGCCTCTTCTGAATCTATCAGCACAAGCATTCTTTTTTCCTTCCCCCCTCATGTTCTGTCGACCTTCCCCTTAAAGATACTTATACTATCCATTTTAACAGCTTCCTGTGGTAGAGAATTCCATGTTCTCACCATTCTTGGATACAGAAATTCCTTCTTTGATTTTTGATGATGTCTCTGCTGAATAACACCACCCCCCCACCCACCCACTGATCTGGCATCATTTGGATATTGCTTCTGCTCATTCTCCCAGTCATATCTTATTCCAAGGGGAAGGTCTAGTCACACCCCAGAAGCAGCAGGCTTATGCAAGTCTTGTGATTAGTAAAACGTATTTCAACAACTGACACATCATCCGCTGTATACTTTTCAAGTTTGAAAATACCATGGGAAACACCAAAATATCCAGAATTTAACCATAGCCTAAAACAAAAGTAAGCAACTAACCTGTAATCATTGATGATGCTTTTGAATAATACTGATGAGTGTGTAGTGGGTTGTGGTAGTAGGATTGGAGTCCAGATAAGTTTTTGCTTCTTCGTCCTCAAGACAAATTTTACTTTAAAGGGCCATTATTGGTCCATTGCCATTTGTTTTGCGAAATTGTTTTTCTTTCATTCAAAATCAGTTTTTTTTTTCATTTCTAAAATGGGTGTGACACAGCAATAATTGTCCATTCCTTTGTGTGTGCAAAATACTCCATTGATTTTGTTGCTGTAGGAAGTGTGATATGCTTTTTAGAATATATCTTTTAATCACTTAGGTATATTAAATTTGCAAATTATTGAAAATTATGAAACATAATTACATTTTGAGTTAACCTCCCTGATAAATTAGTTCCTATTTTATGATTTCATAAGTACTCAGTGATAATAAATGGTGCTTATCAACCATAGAAATGTAAGCTTCTTAGTTTTCCATAGCTTGCCTAATTGTTAAATTGGAAAAATGAGTTGATGAATATAGAGCACAATCAAGGACAGATTTTCCGCATTTGATCTCTGCTCACTGCCAAATTAGCTGATCTCATCCAGTGCAGCTGTAGTTATGCTAAAGTTGGCTTTTATTACTCATTGGCAAGGAGAAAAGGAAAATTTATCTTCTTGTTTCCAATGTTGATCTCTACTCAGTGACTCTTCCTAAAATGCTTATACACAGGATTGAATTCACCATGATTCCCTCTCCTGTAATCAAACAATCTACTGAGTGAGATCACACAGAGCATGTGTAGCATCAGACCCTCTTGTGACAGTCATGTGTCAATAAGAAGAAATTTTTCTTTGTGCCAAATTCCAAGTAGAAAGCAAAATGAGGGAATGATTCAGAGTGATGTCATACCGGTTCAATGGTATAGTGACCTATATTGAAATCTATGTGAATAATACAACAAAAACAAAATTGCAATATTTGAGGCACTGTGACATTTTTGGTCTCTGTTAGAAACATGATTACAAGTTTGAAATTATGGTTTCTTGCAATATAACCTGAATCTCTTCTAAATTCCCTATAGTGACATATAAGTATAACAACCAATACATTTTCCAACTTATATTGCTAAAGAGAACTTTTTGTTTATTTTATTGGATTTTGGAGGGTCTCAAATCACTTCACTGTTAGCTACCTTTAAAGTAAAATCGCTAGTGTTATGTAGGTACTATGTATGTCATAGTCTAACCTATAACAAATAATATGAATGATTAGTTATTAATCTACTTAAGGACTTAAACAGCTAAAAACATTTTCAAATACCCAATTCAGTTTTATCACAATGTTCCCTTTTTTATTTATTTCATAGATCAGGATAGTAATTGGTGGATTCGTTATGGAGCAGCATACAGTTTGGCAAAATTCTGCCACATTCTTTATGGTGACAAGAACCAAAAGGGGTTGAGGAATGCTGCATGGGATGCTCTCCAAAAACACCAAAGCTTGGAGCAGGATACTCAAGTCTTGGGAGCTATTAAAGTAGCTGAGGTAATTTGAGTGTATGTGGGTATGGGAAATTGAAACACAGTTTCCATAGTTTCAGTTGGAACCAAACCTGCTTACTCTAATTTAACAATATATAAAAATAGCGCTGTCTAATAATCACTGAAATGCTAGAATACACCAAGCTTGTATTATCCTTACCACATTCCACAGGATAATGTAGCATCAAATATGGACACTGAGGGCTTGTGCAGAATTCAACTGGTGGGCTAACTGAGACCTTAACATTTTTTAAATAAAACCTAAAACTCACAATGTGGTTTCAGTGCTGAGCAATATGGCTGATCGTCCATTTAGAGAAATGAGTATCATATGTCAGCTCATTCAACTATGTTTGCCTTCAGAAGAATTGAAACCAGGCTATTCAAGTCTGTTAAGGTCAGTTAGGTCCTGGCCAATCTGTACCTCAACTACATTTCCTATAAGGCAGTGGCAGAGTGAGAATGTCATTCAAGCAGTGACATAATCCACTGCAGCAGCTAGTGGAGTTTAAATTTAATAAATGTGCAATTAAAATCTAGTCCCAGTATTGGTCACCATGAAACTATTGTAAATTATCATATAAACCTACCAGCTCAGCTTTACACAAACAGATCTGCCATCCTTTACTGTTCTGTTCTACATGTGACTCCAACCTTATGGCAGTACTTTTGACTTCTAAGTGCCCTCTGAAATGGCTTGGCAAACCATTCAGCTACAAAGTTTAAAAGAAATAACTCTTGATAGACCACCTGACATGCCAATAGAAATGGCAACATGCTACCCAGCCTTTTCAAACCTGCATTGTCCTCCCTATCATTTGGTAACTTGAAGTAAACTTGAAACAGCAACAATCTGATACACCCATGGTCACAGAATTGTCCTTTATAGACAATGTCCCAGACATCACCGATATCATCCCTGGGTTTATCCTATCCCACCAGTAGGACGTCAGAAACAGTGGCACAGAGTTCTCATTGAATCTGGACTCCATGAAACTTCATGGTATCAGGTCAGACATGGTAAAGACATCTGACAATTACCTCCCTCAATTAATGAATCAATTCTCTTCCATATTGAATGCCACAGAGGATATACTGAGGGTAGCTAGGCCACAGGATGAACTCTGGGTTAATGTCAATCTCTAAGAGTGGCTCAGTAGTGATAGCTTGCTAGAAGAGGTCTGCAGCATGTGATAAGGATACCAACTAGAGGGAAAAATCTTTTTGGTCTTGTCCTCAATGATCTACCAGTCACAGATTTTTTTTCCCCCAGGATAGTATTGGCAGAAGTGATCACCACAGTCCTTATTATTATTGAGGACTTGTGCTTCATAACTAGTCATGCCCCTAGCCAAGCTGTTCCAGTACAGCTACAACACTGACATCTACCTGACAATGTGGGAAATTGCTCAGGTATGTTCTCTCCACAAAAAAAAGGCCGGAGAATTCTAAGCCCCATTAATCTACTCTCAAGCATCAGTAAAGTGATGGAAGTTGTTGTTGACAGTCCCATCAAGCAGCAATCAAATATCAATAACCTGTTCATTGATGCACAGTTTGGGCTATGCCAGAGCCATTTGGCGCAAGAGCTCATTATAATGTTAATCTAAACATGGACAATAGAGCTGACCTAGAGTGGTGAGGTGAGAATATGGCATCAAGAAGCCTAGAAAAGCTGATGTCATTGGGATTCGACGCAAGTCTCCCCACTGATTGGAGTCATATCTGGCACAAAGGAAGATAGTTGTGGTCGTGAGAGATCAATCATTTCAGTCCTAGGACATTGCTGCAGGAATTCCTCAGGCTGGTGTCCTAGGCTTAATCATTCTCAGTTGCTTTATCAAAAACATGTGTTACATCATAAAGTCAAAAGCAGTTATTAACTAATGATTGTGTAGTATTAAGTACCATCATAAATCCTCAAATACTGAAGGAATTTGCAGCAACTCCTGGACAACATTCAGATTTGGACTGATAAGTGGCAAGTAACATTCGCACCACACAAGTGTCAGACAATGACCATCTCAAACAAGAGACAATCAAACCATTCCAATTTTTACTCATTCATGGAATATGTGCATTGTTGGCTAGACCAGCAGTTATTACCCAAATCTAATTGCTCAGAAGGCTGTTAGGAGTCATCCACACTGCTATGGATTTGGAGTTATATTAGACCAGATCAGGTAACTATGGTAGACTTCCTTCCCTAAAGGGCATTAGTGAAGCAGAGGGTTTTTACAACTTTCAACAGCTAGCATTTAATTCCACATTTTATTGAATTCAAAGTTCACCATCTGCCATCAGAACTATTTTTTAATCACCCGTATGTGAGTATTATATTTGTTGCCCGTCCTTAGTTGCCCTTAAGGCGGCAGTGGTGAGCTGCCTTCTTGAATTGCTGCAGTCCATGTTGTAAGTATATTACAATGCTCTTCGGCAGGGAATTCCAGGATTTTGACCCAGCAACACTGAAGAAACTGCAATATATTTCCAAGTCAGGATAGTGTGTGGCTTGGAGGGGGAATTGCAGGTGATAGTTCTACCATGTAACTGCTGCCTTTGTCCTTCTAGTTAGAAATGGCTGTGAGTTTAGAAAGTGCTGTCTAAGGAACTACTGCTTTTGATGGTCAGTGACAGAGAGAGTGGATGTTTGTGAAAATGATGCCAATCAAGTGGGTTGCTTTAACTTGGATGATGTCAAGACTTTTGAGTGTAGTTGGCACTGCATTCATCCAGGTAAGTGGGCAGTATTCCATCGCGGTCCTGACTTCTACCTTATGGACGGCAGACCACCTGCAACTTCCCTTCCAGATAACACACCATTCTGAGGCGGAACAATGTTGCCATTCTTTCACTGTTGGTGGTCTAAAACATACATTTATATCACACCTTTTACAACCTCAGATGTTACTAAGCATTTCACAGCCAATGAAGTCATATTCAAACATATTTATTGCTATGGTTTACACAGAAATCTTGCAAACAAATAACAAGGAGTTAAATTCCTAGATAATCTGTTTTGCTGAGGTTGATTGAAGGATAACTATCACTCAATGCAATGGGAAAATTGTTTTGCCTTTCACAGTTTGCCATGAGAACTTCATGGTTACCTGACAGGACAAGCACGTCTTCAATTTAACATCTGAATTGAAGCTATAACCTTCTTCCTCTGAGTGTTTCCATTGAGTTGTCCTCTAAAGGATGAGTAGAACAGGACTACAATAATAGACCACAAAACCTGCTCTGTTTTCTAGTCTCTGATTTGTGTTAGTACTGGATTTCCAAAGAGGTTCACCACATCTGCTATATTCTTAATGGCGAAGCTGTAAAAAACTGGGGAAGTAAATAATGATTGACAATATATCTTCATTTCAAACTTATTTCCCAGTGTTACTCACATTTAACTGATGAATGAATATAACTTATCCAGGCTAGGGAAGGTGATGGCCTAGTGGTATTATCACTGGAGTATTAATCCAGAGATCCAAGTAATGTTCTGGGTACCTGGGTTTGAATCCTGCCACGGCAGATGGGGAATTTGAATAAAAATCTGGAATTAAGAATCTAATGATGACCATGAATCCATTGCTGATTGTTGGAAAAGTTCGTCAAATTCACCAAAGTCATTTAGGGAAGGAAACTGCCATCCTTAAATGGTTTAGCTATATGTGACTCCAATGTGATCAACTCTTAACTGCCCTCTGGGCAATTAGGGATGGCAATGCTGGCCTAGCTAGTGGTGTCCTCATCCTGTGAATTAATTTTCTTTAAAAAGCTGCACTTGATTAGTATTGTTGATCTTTCTTTAAATTTCCTAGGCAGAGTTAAATGGCCCAATAAATCCTTTCATCAGTGGAAGCTCTAAAACATCACCATCTCTCAGGAACTCAGTAGCAGTTCATTTTCTGGGTTGGCGAATAGCTAGCGTTCTGTCTCAGCTTTGCCTGCCTCCTGTGGTTCCTTATACCGTTTTCCCTCGGATGTTGCCACAACGGCCAATTCGTTCAAGGTCTCCACTTCCGAAACAAGTGAACATAGAAAAGAAAGTGGCACGTCTTTCGCTCAGGTAAGAGTAAATTTAACATTGTATTCCATGGGCAGAATCTGATAGGGACGTGAATAATGTGGACTATGGTAAGAAATGCAGCAGAATCATGTGAAAAATCCAACAAGGCCAAATCGACATTGCCAGAGACTGAGGCAAGATTCACAATTGGCAGCAGTGAGTGACCTATTAAGAGGGATTATTACTTGCTCATAATCTCATTAAGTGCAGATTTCACTTTATTAAAATGCAGCTCCCTATCTTATCACCTGCTGTGAGTGAACCACACTCAGGATTCTTGACATGGAAGTCAAAAGAGGAATTGCTGACTTCAGCTCATTACTGACTCAGTTACCTCAGTTATTGGACACCAGGAACAAAAACCTCAGGGCATGGTCCATGGGCACTTGCTACATTCACTCCATATTCACAGGCAATGGCATCAGCCATGTCAGTCTCTTGAAACCCCTCATGCCACATCTCCAACCCACTGACAGTACACTTCTACACTTCAGTGCTGCGCTAATTGGTGCAATGTAATTCTCCAGCATGGACACTTTGTGCATGGGGACAACCAATCAACTCATAGTCTGGGGCTAGACTGCATTTCTATCTTGTTTTCTTGCTGTCATAGTGCTTGCTGATTTTGAGACTACCTGGATGCTCTCAGCATCCCTACTTTACCTGACCTTTTTTATGCCTTAGCCCTCAGGCAGAAACACCAGGACTACTGATGTATTTATTGTTTGTCCTTTATCGAAGACACAAAGCCAGGGAATTTGTCATATTTGTCAGCAGTCCTAGCTTGCTTGCCTTCATTGCTTAGATCATTAAGTGTAGGAGTCAGGACATCAAGCGGTTGTCCAGGACGTTGGTGAGGCCACTTTTGGAATATTGTGTACAGTTCTGATTGCCCTATTATAAGAAGGAAATTATTAAATTGGAGAGGGTTCAGAAAACAGTTTACAAAGATATTTCCAGGACTGAAGGGTTTGAATTATAAGGAGAGGCTGAAAGGGTTGGGACTTTTTTTTTCAGTGGAATGTAGGAGGATGAAGGATGACATTATAGATGTTTATAAACCAGTGAGAGGCATAGAAAAGGTGAATAGCAAAGATCTTTTCCCTGCCGTAGGGGAGTTCAAAGCTGGAGGGCATTTTTTAAGGTGAGAGGAGAAAGATTTAAAAGAATCTTGAGGGGCAACTTGTTTACACAGTGGGTGGTTTGGATGTGAAATGAACTGCCAAAGGAAGTGGTAGATACAGGTACAGTTACAACATTTAAAAGACATTTGGACAGGTACATAAATAAGAAAGGTTTAGAGGGATTTGGGCTGGAAATGTGTTGCTGGAAAAGCGCAGCAGGTCAGACAGCATCCAGGGAACAGGAGAATCGACGTTTCGGGCTTAAGCCCTTCTTTCTGAAGAAGGGTTTATGCCCGAAACGTCGATTCTCCTGTTCCCTGGATGCTGCCTGACCTGCTGCGCTTTTCCAGCAACACATTTCCAGCTCTGATCTCCAGCATCTGCAGACCTCACTTTCTCCTTAGAGGGATTTGGGCCAAATACAGGGAAATGGGAGTAGTTTAGTTTGGGAAAGTTGGGAAGCATTTGAGAGGTGGACCAAAGGATCTCTTTCCATACTGTGTGACTCCATCACTCGATAAGGCAGATAACCTTCAGTCAGGAGGTGCTGGCACAATACGTCACGGGTAGCCTCAGATACCAGTCCAGAGGATTAGACATGGTTAGTCAGGCAAAAACAATGACTGCAGATGCTGGAAACCAGATTCTGGATTAGAGGTGCTGGAAAAGCACAGCAGTTCAGGCAGCATCCGAGGAGCGATGTTTCGAGCAAAAGCCCTTCAGCAGTGGTCAAAGTCAAGATTATCTCTTCATAAGGGGTGAGGAGTCACATGTTAGGCAGTCCACCACCCATCTTGACACTTTCTGCTCCATATTGACTGGGACTCAAGTAGAGAGAATCCCTACAGTGTGGAAACAGGTCATTTGGCCCAACTAGTCCACACTGATCCTCTGATGAGACCCATTCCCTTACCTATTACTTATTCTACATTTACCCCTGATTTATGCGCCTAAATTACACATCCCTGAACACTATGGGAAATTTAGCATGGCCAAATCACCTAAACTAGGCAAAAGTGTGGACTGCTGATGCTGGAAATCAGAGTCTAGATTAGAGTGGTGAGAGTGGTGCTGGAAAAGCACAGCTGGTCAGGAAGCATCCGAGGAGCAGGA
The DNA here is from genome assembly GCF_037043375.1 of Chiloscyllium plagiosum. Lineage (NCBI taxonomy): Eukaryota > Metazoa > Chordata > Chondrichthyes > Orectolobiformes > Hemiscylliidae > Chiloscyllium > Chiloscyllium plagiosum. The sequence goes on from NW_028270140.1 coordinate 92,470,119, forward strand.
AAATCAACGTTTTGGGCAAAAGTCCTTCATCAGTCCTTTTGCCCGAAACGTCGATTTTCCTGCTCCTCAGATGCTGCCAGACCAGTTGTGCTTTTCCAGCACCACTTTAATTCAGAATTCACCTAAACTGCACATCTTTGGACTTCCTTAGTACCAGGGGCGGAGATGGTGCAGAATTTGTTAGGTACCTCCAGGAGGGCTTTTTGAAATAAAGTGTAGATAGTCCAATTAGGGAAGGGCCAATAGACCATACTAGATCTTGTATCAGGAAATGAACCTGACCAGGTGATTGAAGTTTCACTGGGGGATGGGAGACGGGGGTGCATTTTGGGAACAGTGATCATAATTCTGTAAGTTTAAAATAGTTAAGGATAAGGGTAAGACTAGTCCTCAGATGAAAATGCTAAATTGGAAGACAAATTACAAATGCATTAGGCAGGAGCTGGGAAAAATAGATTGGGGTGGCTGTCTTTGAGATAAATCCACATCTGATTTGGGAGTCTTTTAAAGCCCAGTTGATCAAAATTCAGGACCATCATGTTTCTGTGAGGATAAAGGATAAGGATGGCAACATTTGGGAATACTTGATAACAAGAGATATTGAAAGTTTAGTCAAAATGAGAAAGGTAGCATATGTAAAGTTTAGGAAACAGAAATAAGACAAGGCTGTATAAAACTTTTGTGTGCATTTCTGGTCGGCACACTATAGGAATGATGTGGAAGCTTTGGAGAGGGTGCAAAAAAGATTTACCAAGATGCTTCCTGGATTGCTGTGTGTTATCTGTAAGAAAAGGTTGAACAAACTTAGATTGTTTTTGCTAGAGCATTGGAGGCTGAAGGGTGACCTGATAGAAGTGTATAAAATTGTGAGAGGCATGGATAGGGTGATTAGTCTGAATCTTTTTGCCCAGGGTGGACGTGTCAAATACCAGGGGCATAGTTTTAGGGTTAAAAGAGGCAAGTTTAAAGGAGATGTGCAAGACAAGTTTTTTTACACAGAAGGAGGTAGGTGCCTAAAATGTGCTGCCGGGGAGGTGGTAGAAGCAGATACAATACCAATGTTTCAGAGACATTCAGACTGACACATGAACAGGCACAGGATATAAAGGATATGGACCATGTGCTGGTAGATAGGTTTACTTTAGAATGGCATTATGATGGATAAGGAACTGTTCCTGTGCTGTGCTGTTTTATGTTCTATGTTCTGTTATGGGATATTTTCCTCCTAGAGAATAGAGGATAAAATAGTGCAGAGGTGGGGCGTCCACTACCCGTGCAACCAGCAGTGGAGCTGAAATGTTGATTCTGCTTTGTCTCCACAGATGCTACCAGACCTGCTGAGTTTCTCCAGCAATTTCTGTTTTCATTTCACTCTTTGGCAAGTTGCTCTAGCTGAAAAGGGTGAATTGAATGTCAGTGAGCAATGATCTCTAAATGTACCTAATAGAGTTTCGTCAGTTTTGTTAGTTTTAGAGTTGGGGCTGTGAACAAATTAAAAAAGACTACACTTTTATTTTATTGATTTCCAACTCAAATAAATAGAAAGAAAGCATTAAAAAGACAACAATGAAAAAACGAAATGCTGTAAGTAGCAAAGTTATAAATATTTGGAAAGAAAAAAGTGAATTTAATGGCTAATTATTGGCACAAAGCTAAAGTCAAAGGGTCTATAGTTGAATCTAAACCCAACTTTTGACCTAACAGATGTCAATGTCTTTTGTTCTAATTATGGTATATATGTGAATAGTGTTTTGCTTAAATATGTCAAAAGAAGGTGAAGTGAGGGTTAGGGTCTGCCATCGATGGGATATACATTTCTCAATATGAGCAATGAGAGCTGAACAGGTTCGTGATCCCTTCATTAGGCATGGCCAAGCATGTATATGGCAGATTCTGGAGATTGGTTAATTTTGGTTTTGTGTTTTGTTACCTCCAAGAATTCTGTGCCGTATTCTCCTGAAATGCTTTCTACATTGACATGCCCATTGGCTACAAGTTTGCAGTACATTTTTGATAGAGTGATGTCCAGTAGCCATCTTATTGTAGGTGTACAATCAGGAGTCTGTTCTAGAACCTCAATGTTCATATTCCAGCTAATGGTCTCCGGATCTTTATAGGTGAAGTCTACGTTCTTGTGGCAGAGGAAATACCCTGGATAACCCAAAGGCAATCCATAAATATCCAGGCAATAAATTATCTGCCATTTACCTGTTCCCAGTTATAAATAACCCAGTCACATCTACCAATAGACCCACACTCACTTTAACTTCTCTCTCTCATTTTTTATACCTATACCAATTGCCTTCTCACATAGGCCTGCTCTCCAATATGCTTCACAGTGATGCTGACTTGGTTAACTCCTACCAGTGTTGTGTCATTCAGTTCTGTCTAGAATGTTTGTCCATAGTTATAATGATTTAAAATTGAGTAATGGATAGATACTGCTCCATTAGTTCTCATGTTTATTTTAAATACGTTATCATGAAGAAAATTTAACAGTTCTTTTGACAGATGTTTTGTTATTTCCAAATAAGCAAGAAATATGATTTTTATAAGTCCGGATACATAGCAACTGAAGTATTGCTCTTCTTCACCCCTTTTCTTATGATCAGCTTTCAAAATATACTAACATTATCAGTGAGTGAGTCACAATGATAATCTAAAGTAGCCCTTAACAAATTGTTCCACTGCAATATTTCATAGGACTAACTAAAATAGTTATGTGGATGAAATGAACAGAAGAATTAGTTATAATCTTCATACTTGCTACATTATGTGAAGAAGAAGTTGTTGAATAAATTGGATAAATATTTATCTGCTCAGGTGACTAGTTTAAGAAAGTTTATAATTTCCATTGTAGCATTTTAAATTTGTACTTGTCTCATATAACTGGGTTGAGTGCATTTAAATGTGTAAACTAGTATTAAGTGCAACTAAACCTTAATTATTTAAAGTTACGTAAAATGCAATGTATTTCCTGAATCACCATGCACAGTACTCATTTGTATATTTATGGGCTATTTTTATTTCAAATGAAGCTTTTTAATAGTGCAAAGAATGAATCAGAGTGAGCAGTTTAACTTGGTAGCAGCTACTTGCAGGGAATTCAATCCTAAACTGACACATAAAACACAGTAACATGTTGCAACATGATGGTGGAAATCAGATCAACCCTTCTCTGTTTTGTAAATGTTTGTAGATTTAATTAAAGACCATTTCCTTAGGCAATGCTCACAGTAAAAACAAGATTTCCCCCTCACCTTATAGTGCTGAATATAACACACTCTTTGATTCTTCTCGATTCCTTTTGAGATTAAATTGACCTAATTATGCATATCGTATTTTATTTCAGACAAGAAATAACATTAGCACAAGATCATGAATTATTGCCTGATTTTAACACTCGAACAAATTTCAATCTGCGGAGAATAGTGGAAGATCAGGTAATTTACTTTGCCAGTAAAACTCATTGAGAGTAATTACAAGTTACACTGGTATTCATTTTTGCTTCTAAGAAGCTGCATATTTTAATTGAATCTTATCAGTTCAGTTTAAAAAAATGTCGTTTGTTGAACCAACACAGTGCTGTGCTAATTGCTGCAATGTTATTCTTTGTAAGAAGACCAAAATGTTTGTACCTGAATGATTACAATATCAGCAAATGATTTACACAGATCTTGTAATGAAATGCTCCAAGGTTACTAAGGAAATATTGTACCATGCCATCAATCAACAATTGAGAACAATAAATTGATGAAAGTACATTTATATTGCAATATTTATACTCATGAAAAATTCATGATGCTTTCAATTATTTTCTTTGACATTCTTGACTAACAATAATCTTTCAACATTGAAACTTAAATTGACTCACAATCCGCAACTCTTTTGAGGAATGTGTTCCAGATTTCTCTCTTTCTATGTAATAAACAGCTATTTTGTCAAGTTTAACCTGTCTGCAGTGTGTGACTCAGTTGACTTCACTGCCCTCCTCAGATGTCTTTCCTCCATTGTCCATTTTGGTGGGACTGTATGTGCCTGTCCCAATATAATTTAATAAAAACAAGGGAATTACCTGCTGTACAATAGTTTGCTGATGGCACTGACAACATGGGGTCCATTTCTGCACCATAACCTCTTGGATTCCCCAAAGATCTTAGTCTCCTCCTATTTCTCAGCTAACCTTGGCAACGTAATCCAAAAATACTTCAGGTTTCATATGGCAACATCCACTTCTGTCTCAGTACCAGTTCTCTCAACCTCATTTAAATCATTTCACTCTAAATTGCCAGGATGCTCGTCTGACATCCTGCACAAAAGCAAAACACTTGGATGATGGAAATCTGAAATAGAATAAGAAAATGCTGGAAATACTTGGTAGGTCTGACAGTATCTGTGTCTAGATTAGAGTGGTGCTGGAAAAGCACAGCAGGTCAGGCAGCATCCGAGGAACAAGAAAATCGATGTTTCGGGCAAAAGCCCTTCATCAGGAATATCTGTGGAGAGAGGAGCAAAATTAATATTACAGGTTGATGATCTATTGACATGATCCACAAGATCTGACAAATGGTCATTGACCTAAAACATTATCTCTTTTTCTCTCTGCATCGACGCTGCCAGATCTGTTGAGCATTTCCAGCATTTTCTGATCTTATATCCAAGAGCCAGTACTAGATAAGCAGAAAATTCCTCCTAGTGAAATTTGGAAAGTCGTCAGTCATTTGGAAAGTCGTCAGTCAGTCTGTGTTCCCTAGTCATTGACTCCATCCTTCTCTGTAAAAACTATCTGGTTCAACCAAACAATTGTCAACCTTGGTCCTGTATTTGATCCCTTCAAAGCACATACCTACACTGTCATGAATGCTACTGATTTCAACTTCCCTAACAGTACCAACACTGCCCTTGGCATAACTGTATGCTGCTGACACCTTCATTCATTCATTACAATAATGAATTTTGTAAGATGGTTATATTTTGGGACTTTACCTATTGTTTAGGGTAAAATTAAGGAATTAAGAATGTAAGTAATAGGAGGAGGAATAGATATTCAGCATATATTTCCATCACCTGAGTGAAAGATAGGGACAGTTAGACCTGCGACTTAAGCAAAAAGGTATTGGTCTCATAGATGTCCACGCAATACACAAGTGACAATTTACATTTAGGTTGAAGAGACTGAGTTTGTGAGGATTTAAACAAAATTGGAAGATTTGAATGGTTTAATTACAGGGGAGAATCCCCAATTTATCCTTGCTGTGAAATAGTTGTCTCTTGCAGTATCACCTAGAAAGATCTGGTGGTCTTTCTGACTGGTGGGGGAAGAGAGTTAATCATCCCTGAAGGCACCTGTACCAACACACAATACACAGACAACCAAGTCCCTGACCTGCCCCCTAACCAAACATAAATCCATATCATTTTCTCCAAGTTTCCAATTCCAGACTCTCATTTATTCTTCTTGTGACGTAGCTTTTGGAAGTCCATTTAGACAGCAACTAATTTCTTACTCGTGCTTATAATAATTTCCTTATAAAATTGAATGAGATTAATAAGAAATGACTTGCCCACATAAATCCATACTGATGCTCTTTGATAAGTTAATTCTTGTCCCAATGTTCGATCATTTTGTCGAAGAAAGCTGGAGTTCTATTATTCATAATTTCAAAAGGACATGTAACCTCTCAGTAAAATAAATATTTAATATTGCATTTGATGTTATTTTAAAAAAGGTATCTTCCAAATATCACAAGTGAACTATGATATATAGCCATTCTTCTGAAGTATTTGCAAGAGTCATTTTAAAAAAACTTTTTTCTGATCAACTTATTCAGAGATGTTAGTACATTTCTCTGTAATGTGTGGGATTTTAGTAATGTACATTTTTAATAATATATATTTTACTTACAGCTAACCAACTACTTACTTTTCTCTCAACACGTACATGTTCTAAAAGTTGCAGATGTGAACCAGCAAAGCTAAATAGATAAGTTATAGAATCATAGAGTCATAGACATGCACAGCATAGAAGCAGACCCTGTGGTCCAACCCATCCATGCCGACCAGATATCCTAACCTCATCCAGTCCCATTTGCCAACACTTGGTCCATATCCCTCTAAGCCCTTCCTTTTCATATACCCATCCAGATGCCTTTTAAATGCTGTAATTGTACTAGCCTCTACCACATCCTCTGGCAGCTCATTCCATGTACGCACCACCCTCTGTGTGAAAACATTGCCCTTTAGGTATCTTTTATATCTTTCCCCGCTCACCCTAAACCTTTGTCCTCTTGTGATGGACTCCCCCACCCCACAGAAAGGACTTTGTCTATTTATCCTATCCATGCCCCTCATGATTTTATAAACCTTTATAAGTTCACCCCTCAGTCTCTGACACTCCAAGGAAAACAGCCCCAGCCTATTCAGCCTCTCCCTGTAGCTCAAATCCTCCAACCCGGCAACATCCTTGTAAATCTTTTCTGAACCCTTTCAAGTTTCACAGCATCCTTCTGATAGGAAGAAGACTAGAATTGCATGCAATATTCCAAAAGCGGCCTAACTAATGTCCTGTACAGCTGCAACATGACCTCCCAACTCCTGTACTCAATACTCTGACCAATAAAGGAAAGCATACCAAATGCCTTCATCACTATCCTATCTACCTGCAACTCTATTTTCAAGGAACTATGAACCTGCACTCCAAAGTCTCTTTGTTCAGCAACACTCCCTAGGACCATTAAGCGTATAAGTCCTGCTAAGATTTGCTTTTCCAAAATGCAGTACCTCACATTTATCTAAGTTAAACTCCATCTGCCAATCCTCGGCCCGTTGGCCCATCTGATTAAGATCTATTGTACACTGAGGTATCCTTCTTCGCTGTCCACTACACTCCAATTTTGGTGTCATCTGCAAACTTACTGACTATATCTCCTATGTTCACATCCAAATCATTTATATAAATGACAAAAAGCAGTGGACCCAGCTTGTGGCACTCCACTGGTCACAGGCCTCCAGTCTGAAAAGCAACCCTCCACCACCATCCTCTGTCGTCTACTTTGAGCCAGTTCTGTATCCAAATGGCTGTTCTTCCTGTATTCCATGAGATCTAACCTTGCTAACCACTCTTCCATGAGGAACTTTGTTGAACGCCTTACTGAAGTCCATATAGATCACGTCTACCACTCTGCCTTCATCAATCCTCTTTGATACTTGTTCAAAAAACTCAATCAAGTTCATGAGAAATGATTTCCCACACACAAAGCCCAATAATATTCCTTTAACATGTTTTATAATCCTTAACTTTGGATTATAACTCATGTTTAGAGTTAGCACTGCTACCTCACAGTGCCAGGGACCCAGGTTTGAATCCACCCTTGGACAACTGTCTGTATCGAGTTTGCAAGTTCTCCCGTGTCTATGTGGGTTTCCTCCAGAGACACGGTTACAGGATGGTCTCAACTGTGAGTTAAATATGCATGGATATCAGACTATTTGAAAGAACAGACAGGAAGGTAACGGGGTGGTGATTAGATTAGATTAGATTAGATTAGATTAGATTAGATTAGATTAGATTACTTACAATGTGGAAACAGGCCCTTTGGCCCAACAAGTCCACACCGACCCTCCGAAGAGCAACCCACTCAGACCATTTACCCCTTCACCTAACACAATGGGCAATTTAGCATGGCCAATTCACCTAACCTGCACATTTTTGGACTATGGGTGGAAACCAGAGCACCTGTAGGAAACCCACGCAGACACGGGGAGAATGTGCAAACTCCACACAGATGGTTGCCTGAGGCGGGAATTGAACCGGTCTCTTGCACTGTGAGGCAGTAGTGCTAACCACTGTGCCACCCACTACTCAAAGACGACATCAGGGAGGTACTGAGAGTTGATATAGGTTCTAAGGACAATAAGGTTGAATCCATTTGGGTGAAAATTAGAAATTCTAAGAAAAAAAGTCAGATAGGTGTAGTCTACAGGACAGCAAATAATAACATCACATATGGGCGGGCAAGAAACAAAGAAATAACTAATGCCTGTAAAAATGGTATGGCAATTATCATGGGGGATTTTAATCTACATGTCAATCGGTGGGACCAGTTTGGTCAGGGTAGCGTTGGGGAGGAGTTTGTTGGGTGTATCCATGCTAGTTTTCTTGAAGATTATGTAATGGAACTGATGAGGGAGCAAGCTATCCTAGATCTTGTCCTGTGTAATGAGACAGGAATACTTAATGACCTCATAGTTAGGAATCCTCTTGGAAGGAGCGATCACAGTATGGTTGAATTTAGAATACAGATGGAGAGTGTGAAGGTACTGTGCTTAAACAAGGGAGACTACAATAGCTTGAGGAAGGAGTTGGCTAACTGGAAACAAATACTTCATGATGGGACAGTTGACAGGCAGTGGAGGACTTTCAAAGCAATTTTTCAAATTGCTCAGCATAAATATATTCCAGTGAAAAGGAAGGACTGTAAGAAAAGAGGTAATCTGCCATGGGTCTCTAAGGAAATAAGGGAGGCTATCAAATTGAAAGAGAAGGCATACAAAGTGGCCAAACTGAGCAGAAAACTAGAAGATTGGGAAAGCTTTAAAGGTGAACAGAGAGCCACAAAAAAGGCTATAAGAAAAGTAAGATAGAACATGAGAAAAAACTAGCTCAGAATATAAAGACAAATAGCAAAAGTTTCTATAAATATATAAAACGAAAAAGAATGGCTAAAGTAAACATTGGTTCTTCAGAGGATGAGAAGGGGCATTTAGTCATGGGATATAATGAAATGACCAAGGCATTGAATTGGTTTTTTGTGACATATCTTCACAGTGGAGGACTTGAATAACATGCCAGTAATTGACAAGGAGACGATGGTAGGTGAGAACCTGAAAACAATCATTATCATGGAAGAGGTAATGTTGGACAAGCTAATGGAGCTAAAGATAGACAAGTCTCCTGGCCCTGATGCAATGCATCCCATGGTACTAAAAGAGATGGAGAGAGAAATAGCAAGTGCACTTGTTGTAATTTTCCAAAACTCGCTGGACTCTGGGGCAGTTCCAGCAGATTGGAAAACAGCAAATGTGACGCCATTGTTTAGAATTAGAAATAGAATCTCTACAGTGTGGAATCAGGCGATTTGGCCCAACAAATCCATACCAACCCTCCGAAGAGAATCCCACCCAGACCCATTACCCTACCCTATTACTTTACATTTCCATGAATAATGCATCTAACCTACATATCCCTGAAAACTATGAACAATTTTGATTGGCCAGTTCACCTAACCTGCACACCTTTGGACTGTGGGAGGAAACCGGAACACTGGGAGGAAACCCACACAGATACTGGGAGAATATGCAAACTCCACACAGCCAGTCGCCTGAGGCTGGAATCAAACCTGGGGTCCCTAGTGCTGTGAGGCAGCAGTGCTAACCCTGAGCCACCATGCTACTCAGTAAAAGGGCAGTAGACAAAAGATTGGGAATTTTCCGGTTAGCTTAACTTCTGTAGTGGGGAAGATGTTTGAGTCTATTATCAAGGAAGAAATTGCAAGGCATCTAGATAGAAATTGTCCCATTGCGCAGATGCAGCATGGGTTCATGAAGGGCAGGTCATGCTTAACTAATCTTTTGCAATTTTGTGAAGACATTATGAGCACAGTGGACAATGGGGACCCAGTAGATGTAGTGTGCTTACATTTCCAAAAGGCCTTCATCAAGGTGCCACATAAGAGGCTTAATATAAAGATGCATGGTGTTAGGGGGAAAGTATTAGCATGGATAGAGGATTTGTTGACTAACAGTAAGCAGAGGGAGGAAATAAATGAGCGCTATTTTGGTTGGCAATCAATGACTAGTGGTGTGCCTCAGGGATCAGTGTTGAGACCACAATTATTCACAGTTTACACAAATGATAGGGACCCCCATGTGTAGTGTGTCAAAGGTTGCAGATGACACTAAGATGAGTGGAAGAGCAAAGTGTGCAGAGGACTGTGAAATCTTGCGCAGGAAGATAGATACTTTAAGTGAGTAGGCAGATGGAATACAATGTTAATAAATGTGAAGTCATCCGTTAAAAGTTGCAGCATGCTACTATGCAATGGGGCCTGGGTGTCCTTGTGCATGAATCACAGAAGGTTGGTCTGCAGGTACAACAGGTAATTAGGAAGTCAAATGGAATTTTGTCCTTCATTGCTAAAGGGATTGAGGTTAAAAGCAGGGAGGTTATGTTGCAGCTGTACAGGGTGCTGGTGAGGCTACACCCAGAGTACTGCGTGCAGTTTTGGTCTCCATACTTGAGAAAAGGTGGAGAAGGGGGTGCAGAGGAGGTTCACTGGGTTGATTCCAGAGTTGAGGGGGTGGCTTCTGTGGGAGACTGAGTAGACTGGGGTTATATTCATTGGAATTTAGAAGAATGAGGGGGAATCTTATAGAAACATATAAAATTATGAAGTGCACAGATAAGATAGAAGTAGAGAGGGTGTTTCAACTAGGACAACAGGGCATAGCGTCAAAATTAGGGGAAGCAGATTTAGGACTGTTTTGAAAAGGAACTTCTTCACTTAGAGGGTTGTAAATCGATGGGATTCCCTGCTCAGTGAAGTAATATGCTACTTCAGTAAATGTTTTTAAAGCTAAGACAGATTTTCTTTGAACAATAAAGGAATTAAGGGTTACGGTTAGAGGGCAGATAAGTGGAGCTCAGGCCATGATAAGATCAGCCATGATCTTATTGAATGGCAGAGCAGGCTCGAAGGACCAGATGGCCTACTCCTGCTCCTGCTCCTAGTTCCTATGTTTGTTTGTACTCTGGTTTCCTGCCACAATCCAAAGATTGTGTTCGATGTTAGGTGGATTGGCAATGCTAAATTACCCTACAGTTTCCAAGGATGTGTCGGTTAGCTGCCTTCGCCATGGGAAATGCAGGATTACAGGGATAGGGTAGGGGGATGGGTCTGGGTGGGATGCTCTTCAAAGGGTCAGTGTGGGCTTGTTGGATTGAATGACCTGTTTCCACACTGTAGGGATTGTATGATTCTATACTTTTCCTTTCATATGATTACTTCAGAGGTTTCAATTAATTTTAACTTTGATGATAGTGAACTGACCTTTTTTTGCCATGCTCATAGTTACTTTCTGTTTTATTTTATTATGCTGTTGACATTCTGAGACTGTCTTTTCTGGGGGGGAAACAAAAGATTTGGAAGTCTCCTGGCATCGCTGACTTCAAATATTGTTCCAAATTCAGTTAAATTTTCATTAAAAGATAGACTCCAACAGCGCTTGAAATGCCTTCATTGAACATGACATGCTGTTCTTTGGCATTTGTCTTGTGTTTTCAGCCAGAACCCATTGAACATTTTTGACTCTACAGGAATGTCTTTGCCAAAGGGATAGCGCCAGGATTCAAGTGAGTCAGTAAGGCTACTATCAAAATCTTTTTGATATTATCCAAAGTAGGATGGACTGGGTATTTTGCAAGCCCTGCACAAGTGTAGCTATTAGTCAGTACTACCTTTAGTCTAAACTCAACACTGGCTGGTATGTTGTTCAGCTTGAGAGATCTTCTGTTACTAAAATTTCTTTAAAAACACTTTGCATATTTTGGAAATAAAACATAGTAGCTTAGTTTTCCGCTTTGTCCCCAAGCTCTCTTGAGTTTCATCCTGAGATACCTTATGAGGAA